>NC_041383.1:325935334-326066208 GCF_002162155.2 Triticum dicoccoides | reverse complement strand
GGGTTGCAAATTCCTTGCCTTTCTATTCTGGTATTTGCAATCAATGTACAATGCTCTATATTTTTACTTGATGATGTACAGTTGTTGGTACTTTTTGTTGAGAACAGGCTCTTGTGAGTACAAGTAAAAAAATATATGGAATGTGATCATTGTATGGACTGTGCACCTGTTCCATGTGACAACTAAAATTTGTTGTGTTTCCCCGTTGGTTAAGCTTTTCAGTTTATTACTGTATGGGTGATTCAATCTTATTTTCTTGTTATATGGTTTGGGTATTCATGGTTCATAGGAGGGGGTTTATAAGGGAATCAAGAGCTTTTTTTAACAGCATGTACAAAAGGTTCAGCAAAGTGGGACTCAAGTCTGCAACCATAATAGAAGTAAGGCCATGGAGCAAGAGTTCTGTTGGGCATCCTTTGCATTTATTTTGCCAGGTTCCATGCTTCATAGCATGTGTATTCTTCCTCTCTTCATGACAGTTTAAATGGATTTTAAACTTGACGTGTTTTACTTTGCTGGTATCTGACATAGAAGAGAGGAAGAATAATTTTAGCAAAACTGTTTTAGCTAAGAGTAAAAGAGGACCAAGGTTTACCTACAGATCTTGAATGCACGATTGATGCTTTTGTTCGATAGGTTGAAATCTAATAATAAACTTTAGTTACCAGCGTTGTTCACTATTGAATATGCAAATTCAGCATCCTTTATATAATGGGATCTTATGAACTTTTTTTGAAGATTGCTGAGAAGCGCAACCTTTTGATCTTTGAGAACCGCAAGTTTGCTGACATTGAAAACACATTCATTATGCAAGACGAATGGTTTACCTACAGATCTTGAATGCATGATTGATGCTTTTGTTCGATAGGTTGAAATCTAAATAATAAACATATTTGAATTGTGTAGTTGGCACTGATGGAGTATGCCTAATCTTGGATTGCATTTATTGCCTGGTGTTGGTGTGTTTCTTTTATTCTATTTAGGAGGTTTCTAAGCTATTAAGGGAAACATAAAATTTATCAGTTTGAGACTTGCTTCACTATGTGTGCTGCTGCAGGGTGCTTTGGATGGTGGTCTTGATATTCCGCACGGTGACAAGAGATTTGGTGGCTTCAAGAAGGATGAGAAGCAGCTGGACACTAAGATTCACCACAAATTCATTTATGAAGATCATGTTGCTGACTGCATGAAGGTGAGTTGGATCCATTGTCCTTGTGGTGTTATTATAATGCCATTTCTTCAATCCCCTGGGCTATTGTTGTTTTATACATGAATTCTTTTTGAAAGATATCTGAGCCTGATTCATCCATATAAAGTATCCTAAAATAGTGTACTTTGTTTTATTTTTGAAGCAGGTTACCGAATCTTGCTTTAACTTCTGCCCTACCCTTATTTCAGTTAATAGTTGATGAGGAGATTGAGAAGTGCCAATTTCACTTTAGTGGGTACATCAAGAAGGGGATTGCGGCTAATGACATGGAAGCACTGTACAAGAAGGGTAGGGCAGCATATAGAAGTGCCAAATGGGCTTTAGTGTGCTAGCATATATAAGTGTTGCAACCACCATTGTTCCGGCTGTGAGGTATAATGCTAATTGGGCTTGTGAATTAATCATGTCTGGGAATGGATTGCCTCATTGTTGGGGTTTCTTAGTATGTAATTTCTTTTACTCATTTTAGATTCTTAATTCGGTGGTTCTTGATTGCAACCTAGGGTCATCCTGTTCCTACTCACATGTTACATTTGTGTTTTGTATAATATATCCAAGCTCTCACTCCTGAAAATTATCCATCTGTTCTCTGATGCACGTAGGTCACTGGAGAGGGAGTCTGGCTTGCGAGTTTCGCCGATGCGGTCACAACGGCGATGCCAAACTATGAGGAGATACCAAAGGTGTACTGGGAGGCGGTGCTTCCTGGAATCCCAATTCGTCCACCTATTATCAACCTGCTGTTAGCCCAGCAAAATGGTATCTCTCTCCTTCCCTCCCTCCCTCCCTTCCCACCTTGGTGACCTCATTTAAGTTGTTTTGATAATTGGTGGTACAACTTTCCCTCTTTGATACCTACAAATTCTTTATAACGACTCTTAGTTTGCAATCCATTATGGAACATAAATGAACATAATAGATGTGAATCTTTTGTTCTAATGAATGATAAATGTTTGACTTGAAGCATAGACTATTTCATATACAATATGATATGTGTACCATAAAGGATAAATTAACCTTTTCTCTACCGGTGAACTGAGATCTTATAGTGGCTAATTTGATAAGAAGCATAGTCCTTGTATCATTCGGAAAATGACCCTTTTGTATTTCATTTTCAGGGATAGTTCTGTTGTGCTTTGTTTTTATATATGATCTAAAACTACAGAGTTCTTCTGTAGTTTAGATGTCCTGTTTAGTACGAATTTTACTCTCTGAGCTTCTGAAATTAGTATAAGTCTAACAGCCTTGCAACCTGTTGAACCGGTATGGGCCCTAGCCCATTAAGATCTGTCTCTTGGGCCCAAGCCCATGAGAGGTGCTGACCTAGAAGAGGAGCCCCTCTTCCCCCTGCCCCAGGGTGAGCCGCCACATCCAAGATACAGACTCACGCAGGCAACAAGACAGGAGGGGTGGCGCTGTGTGAAGGTACCCATCTCCCGATTCAACATGGTATCGAGCCAGGCGACGAAGGTGGCGGCGTAGCCCCTCGCTGGAGAGGCAGCGGTGGGGCCCAGCGGGGTCAGGCGAGAAAGGAGGCTCGTGCGTGCGTGAGGCGGAAGGTCTGCTGTGGTGCGCGCGGCGGCGGCTGGGCTGGGCTTGAGGAGCTGCAACCCGGCCGGGAGGGAGCTGCTTCCTCTTGTCCTGCTTCGTGTCCCTGGGGTAGCTAGCTGCGAAGGGGGCGGCTGAGGAGGGCTGCTGCGGGCTGTGCAGGCGGCTGCGGCAGGAAGAAGAGGAGGAGGAGGAAGAAGGCGGCAGCGGATTTGGGCTGCGTGCGAGTCAGGCTGAGGCGGGGAGCTGCTGCTGTTGGTGCTGCTGAACAGAGGAGGAACTGCAGCAGCTGCTGCTGCCTTGTGCTGTTCCTGGGAGCTTGCTGAGCTGCTGGTGTTTTTCGGCTGCTTCTTGGTGCTGCGGCAGAGGAAGAAAGAGTGGTTGCCTGCTGGACTGCTCGTTCTGGAACAGGAAGAGCCATGGCTGAACCAACTGGTCTTGTCGAGGCTTTGGAGAAGCTCGCTAAGATCCTCGCGGAGTCCAACTCTGGGGCCATCGTTCCTCGACAGGAAGTGGCTCAAAAGCTTGAAATGTCGCCCCTGGACATGAAGCTAGAGGGGACAACAAATTATTTGAGCTGGTCTAGAAGGGCTTTGTGGGCTGTGGAGCAGAAGGAGCTTGATGGATATTTGTTGGGCACCGTTGTAGAACCAAGGGACACGAGTAGTGCAGAGGGCAAGAGGTGGAAGGTCATCCACTCTGTACTTATGGTGTGGTTGTTGAACTCCGTGGTGCCCTCCATTGGACGCTCTGTGGAGGGGCTATCCTCACCTGCTGAGATATGGAAGATTCTATCCACTCAATACTCTGGCAAGGGTAATGTCATGCTCATTGCTCAGATTGAGGACAAGATTAGGTTGCTGCGTCAAGATGATGGCATGTCAGTGATGACATACGTGGCAGAACTGCAGGCTCTGTGGGCTGACCAGGATAACTGCGATCCCTTGGAACTCTATGATGCGGCTTCAATCGAGTCAGGCCATAAGTGGATGGCACGCAGGCGTGTGCTGAAATTTTTGGCTGGCCTCAAAGGTTGCTTTGATGGCAGGAAGGCTTCCCTGTTGCACCAACCTAGTCTGCCTACCATTCCTGAGGCTATTGCAGCGATGACTCAAGAGGAGGTGCGCCTATCCCTTGAGCATGCAGACATGAAGGTTGTGCCAGCTTCGACATTTGCAGTCAATGAGCGCATGGAGTGGGGAGATCCCACCAAATGTCATATCTGTGGGGAGGTAGCTCACTGGAAGAGAGAATGTCCAACTCGTGGCAGAGGCAGGGGATACAACAGAGGGGGAGCAGGCAGAGGTAGAAGTGCTCGAGGCAGAGGTGGATACTCAGAGACCTCATGGAGCCAGGCTTCTAGAGGTAGAGGTGGCTACTCAGGACACTCAGGGGGTCAGAGGGCTCACATGGCCGTTGCAGGAGACACTGGGACGTCCAAAGGCAAAGATGTAGATGCTGTTGCCTATGGAGACTTTGCTCATTGGGCCTCCACTGATGAAGGTAATCCGGAAAGAGCATCTCTTGCTACTAATGAGAGTGCTCCAGAGTGGGTTCTTGACTCTGGAGCATCTAAGCATGTTGCTAGTAACTCATGTGTGTTCGAATCTTACACTAAGCATCCTCCCTCTCACACAGGCACTATACAAACGGCTGATGGCACAAAACAACCAGTCATAGGGGTTGGTACAGTAAAGTGTACTCCGACCATTTCCCTATCGTCAGTTTTACATGTGCCAGCCTTTCCTGTCAATTTGGTCTCTTTCAGTGCACTCATTGATCAAATGGACTGTCGTGTGATCCTTGACAAGTTCGGTTGCTTGATTCAGGAGCGACAGACGAGCCAGACGGTTGGGACTGGCACCAGGCGTAGGGGGCTCTGGTACATGGACCAGGAGGTGCAGCCGGACTTGGTGTGTGCTGCGACCATGGAGGATAAGGAGAAGCAGGCGATGATCCATCATTGTAGGATGGGGCATGTATCTTTTGATAAGATGAGTAGAATATTTCCGGATGTTATGTGTGGAATAGGCAAAGGCAAGCTGACATGCGATGCTTGTGAATATGCAAAACACACACGGGCCTCATATGTGAGTAAGGGGCTCAGGAGCATATCTCCTTTTATGCTTATTCATTCGGATGTATGGACTAGCCCAGTGGTGTCAATGAATGGGAAGAAGTATTTTGCTACCTTTATTGACTGCTATTCTCGCATGACTTGGATTTACTTGATGCGTCACAAGGATGAGGTGTTTAGCTGTTTTCAGAACTTCCATGCTCTTGTAAAGAACCAGTTTCAGGTACAGGTCAAGGTGCTTAGGACGGACAATGGAACGGAGTATGTGAACAACATTTTTGGAGCTTTCATGGCTGACCATGGGATTCTTCATCAAACTTCATGTCCGGACACCCCCCTCAGAATGGAGTGGCCGAACGGAAGAATCGCCATGTTCTTGAGGTTGCTCGGTCGTTGATGTTTACCATGAATGTGCCTAAGTTCTTGTGGGATGATGCAGTTATGACAGCCACATACTTGATCAACCGAACACCTTCCAGGATACTTGGCATGATATCTCCGTCTGAGTTGATCATTGGAGATAATAAGTTTGTTGTTCCCCCAAAGTTGTTTGGCAGTACCTGCTTTGTTCGTGATCACCGACCATCTGTTGGCAAGCTTGATCCTCGGGCAGTGAAGTGTGTCTTTCTGGGATACTCGTCTAGTCAGCAGGGGTATAAATGTTGGTGTCCCTCTGAAAAACACAGGTTTGTAAGTATGGACGTTACATTCAGGGAGTCTGAGCCATTCTATGGTGAGCCGACTGATCTCAGTCTATTGTTTGCAGAGCTTGACCACCTACACCCTATGCATGATGGTCAAGAGGGGGAGAAGGATGTGTCTCATACTCACGGTGATCCTGTGGACATTAACACTGATAATGATGTGCAGGCTCAGGTTCAACCAATAGTGGGTACAATTCCGGTTAGTACCATCACTGATCATGATGTGCGGGCTCATGTCGAGCCAACTGTCGATACACTTAAGATTGGTGCTCTCCAGGTTCTTGTTCGGGATCGATGGCAGATGAATACCCTGGTGTACTCTCGGCGGCAACCACAAGTGCAGGGGGAGCAGCAAGGCAGGGAGGCAAGAGTGCAGGGGGAGCAGCAAGGCAGGGAGGCAAGAGTGCAGGGGAAGTAGCAAGGCAGTGAGGCAAGAGTGCAGGGGGAGCAGCAAGGCAGTGAGGCAAGCTCATCTGACACAGTGGAGCTGCCCATTGCGTTGCGAAAACCTACACGTGAAGCGGCAAGGAAGGGTGAGGTAGCAAGGAAGGCTCTGCCAAAGGATGATGCTTGTGATGACCTTGATATTGGCAATTTTGTGTCTTACAAGGCTTTGTCACCTTCATATAAGGCGTTTGTTGCCTCTCTGCAAACTGTGTCTATCCCTAGGGATTGGAAGGCTGCAAAGCAAGATCCGAAGTGGCGTGAATCGATGATAGAGGAGTTAGAAGCATTGAAAAAAAACAAGACATGGGTGCTAACCACATTGCCGGCAGGAAAGAAAGCAGTGAGTTGTAAGTGGATTTTTACTGTGAAGCAGAATCCTGAGGGCAAGGTGGAACGGTATAAGGCTAGATTGGTTGCCAGAGGATATAGTCAAACTTATGGAATTGACTATGATGAGACATTTGCTCCAGTTGCAAAGATGAACACGGTACGGGTATTAGTCTCGTGTGCTGCAAACTTCGGGTGGAAATTGCACCAGTTAGATGTCAAGAATGCCTTCTTACATGGTGACTTGAAAGAAGAGGTATACATGGAGATACCGCCAGGTTTTGGCACAGAACAGACTACGGGGAAGGTATGCAGGCTGAAGAAATCCTTGTATGGTCTGAAGCAATCGCCGAGGGCATGGTTTGATAGGTTCAGACGGGCTGTTTGGAATATGGGGTATGGCCAATGTAATGGTGACCACACGGTGTTTTATAGACACACTAATAAGAAGATCACCATTGTTGCAGTGTATGTTGATGATATCATCATCACTGGAGATGATGATGAGGAAATAAAGAGAGTGAAGGGGTGTCTGAGCAAGGAGTTTGAGGTAAAAGACTTAGGAAATCTAAAGTACTTCCTTGGCATAGAAGTGGCCCGGACAGAGAAGGGAATATCTTTGTGCCAATGAAAATACACCTTGGATCTTTTGAGTGACATGGGCATGATGGGATGTCGTGCAGCCCCTACTCCAATTGAACAAAATCATCAAGTAACAGCACAATCAGGTGAGCTAGTGAATAAGGAAGATTATCAGAAGCTGGTTGGGAGGTTATTGTACTTGTGTCATACTAGGCCTGACATTACGTATGCCGTGGGGGTGGTGAGAAGATACATGCATGAACCAAGGAGAGGGCATCTTGATATTGTTCACAGAATCCTGAGATACTTGAAGGGGACTCCGGGTAAAGGGTTGTGGTTTGCGAAGAGTGGACATCTTGAGGTGGATGGCTATAGTGACTCTGATTGGGCTAGCTGTCAAGATGATAGACGATCAACTTCAGATTACTGTGTGTTTGTGGGAGGAAATTTGGTGTCATGGAGAAGCAAGAAACAGAATGTTGTGTCTAGATCAACAGCAGAAGCTGAATATAGAGCATTATCTCAAGGGTTGTGTGATATGCTCTGGGTGAAGAACCTACTATGCGAGTTGAAACTCTTGAGGAAGGGACCCTTAAGGGTGTGGTGTGACAATCAGTTAGCTATAGCCATTGCTAATAACCCAGTTCAACATGATAGGACGAAGCATGTGGAAATTGATCGCTTCTTCATTAAAGAGAAACTTGATGCTGGGATCATCAGCCTTACTCATGTCAGCTCTGGGCAGCAGTTTGCAGATTGCTTGACAAAGGGACTGGGAACAAAGGACCGTAACTTGGCGTGTGACAAGATGGGGATGATAGATATCTACCACCCATCTTGAGGGGGAGTGTTGAACCGGTATGGGCCCTAGCCCATCAAGATCTGTCTCTTGGGCCCAAGCCCATGAGAGGTGCTGACCTAGAAGAGGTGCCCCTCTTCCCCCTGCCCCAGGGTGAGCTGCCACATCCAAGATACAGACTCACGCAGGCAACAAGACAGGAGGGGTGGCGCTGTGTGAAGGTACCCATCTCCCGATTCAACACAACCAAACCAAAACTAAATCTGCAGGTATCCTGTGACAGCCTTGCAACCTAAACTAGAACTACATGCATCTTGTGTAGTTAAAATCTAGCTGTCGTTTGTTGGAATATCAATTATCTTGTTTGTGCACGATTAACCTGCTTATCATGAAAAAGTAGAATATTTTAGGACAGACCATCAAGTTGGTTGGCATTTGTTTAGATCTTTATGAGAAGCAGCTCTTCTCAGTGGGACTTTTCTTTTTTATTCATCTTGGTAATCTAAAAATATACTTCTTAGTTAGATATCAGTTACACAACTAGAACACCATGAATTCACTGTTTTTGTAGGACTCTTGGTGCTGTTAATCAGTGTAATAAACTTGGCATACAAAACACATGTAGATATTGTTTTATTCATCAAATAACACATTCAAAATCCTTGTTGGCAAGAACCCTGCTCATGCGAGTCAATGTAATAATCTTCTCTATGATTCTATCTACCCATATGAGCCACTCAATTGAATTAATTTTGATATTCCAGATGTGCTCTTTTGTTGGTTGCGGTTCTGCATAACTATTGCTGGTCGCTGGAGTAGAAGCAATGAAGCTTGAAGTTTATAAGTTCGGGGGATGGCAACAATACTGCTTTTTACGCTGCATGTCACTGTTATTTCATGTTTCTGAATTTAAGTCCCGAGAACTAAGTGTCGGTGTCGTCAAACTTTAATGTTATGTCATGTCTTGAGAGTTTGGTTTGTGCGAGTGTGTACTAAACAACTCTTGGATGCTATGTTTGAGTCAAATTGGTGTTAAATCTACAACATGTTGTTATATTTGTCACTTGTTTGCTACCACTGCTTGTATGGGGTATGGAGGAAGTTTTGGCAAAAAGGAAATGGCACACTATCTTTTTACATGAGGAAATTGCAGACTGGTGGAGCACTTACTGCTAATATGATAGACATTGATGCATTTAATTGGTTATTTGTAGTATACCTCAATTTTGAATGTGACATGTCATGTATGTACATGCTAAAATTGAGCTTGTTTTTGCAGTTCCATAGGTAGGGTTATGTAATTAGTCAGTATATTTTTAAACTATTAGTTCATCTTCTTTTTTTCAAACTTAGATTTCTCAGCGTGGTAACTATATTTTCAACTAAAAAAATGCTTCCTTAGCTGGTCTATGCATGTTATAGAAATAAGATTTGTTTTTGCAAACTCAGATTTCTCAGCGTCATAAACATATTATCAATATAGTAAGACTTAACACATAGGCTTTCTACTACCAACATCGAATATATTCTTGCAAAATGAAACTATTTTCATCGACAACATGTCTTTAGCGGGTCTCTGCGCCATTTGGCGCAATGGGTCAACTAGTAATGTAAATGCGAGGGAGATGAGTTTGTGATGGGTACTTGGTAAGTCTTGACTTGAGCGAAGACCTCCCCGGCAACGACGCCAGAAATCCTTCTTGCTACGTCTTGAACTTGCGTTGGTTTTCCTTGAAGAGGAAAGGGTGATGCAGCAATAGTAGCGTAAGTATTTCCCTCAGTTTTTGAGAACCAAGGTATCAATCCAGTAGGAGGCTCCTTAAAAGTCCCACGCACCTACACAAACAAACAAAGAACTCGCAACCAACGCAATAAAGGGGTTGTCAATCCCTTCACGGCCACTTGCGAAAGTGAGATCTAATAAAGATAGTAAGATAAGATAAACTTATTTTTGGTATTTTATAATATAGATGCAAAAAGTAAAGATGCAAATAAAAGTAGATTGGAAGCAAATATGATAAGAGATAGACCCGGGGGCCATAGGTTTCACTAGTGGCTTCTCTCAAGATAGCGTAAGTATTACGGTGGGTGAACAAATTACTGTCGAGCAATTGATAGAATAGCGAATAATTATGAGATTATCTAGGTATGATCATGTATATAGGCATCACGTCAACAACAAGTAGACCGACTCCTGCCTGCATCTACTACTATTACTCCACACATCGACCGACTCCTGCCTGCATCTACTACTATTACTCCACACATCGACCGACTCCTGCCTGCTTCTAGAGTATTAAGTTCATAAGAACAGAGTAACACATTAAGCAAGATGACATGATGTAGAGGGATAAACTCAAACAATATGATATAAACCCCATCTTGTTATCCTCGATGGCAACAATACAATACTTGCCTTGTAACCCTTTCTATCACTGGGTAAGGACACCGCAAGATTGAACCCAAAGATAAGCACTTCTCCCATGGCAAGAAAGATCAATCTAATAGGCCAAACCAAACTGATAATTCGAAGAGACTTGCAAAGATAACTCAATCATACATACAATAATTTAGAGAAGCTTCAAATATTATTCATAGATAAACTTGATCATAAACCCACAATTCATCGGGTCTCGACAAACACACCGCAAAAAGAGTTTACATCGAATAGATCTCCACAAGAGAGGGGGAGAACATTGTATTGAGATCCAAAAAGAGAGAAGATGTCAGGACCCCGATCCTGAGTCACACCGATCTAGCATGTAACACATCATATCACTTTGCGGCCTCACGCACGGTATTCCCACGGGTGCCACCTTACCTGGCCCGGGACCGTTTGCGTATTTTGGCTCACGTATATGATAGTGCCGCTAGCATCCATATGACAAAGAACCCGGGCTGACATGGCTAGTCGTGAACCCAAAGTGGCACTAACTTACAGGGACAGGCATCCATGACCCAGCATCGAACGTGTCGGTCATCAGCGAGTGAATCCAGGCTGTAGCACTGGGCTAGCAGGACTCCGGTGAACCGGGCTGTAGCGGGCTAACATGACTCCGGAATTCATCGCGTGACATTTCCCCGAGGGGACAGACACAGGAACGAAGAAGGACACATGCCGGCCAGTCTAAGTGTTCTGGAGCAGTAGCAAGCTACCATGGCTCAGTGGAAACACTAGGAGACATTTCCCGGTAAGAGAGGCTACTAAGGATAAACAACTAGATAGTCAGATCCCACACATACCAAGCATTTCAATGACATACACACAATATGCTCGATATGTGCAAATACAACATGGCATCACAACATGACTCTACGGCTCAAGTATTTATTCAATAGGCTCCGAGGAGCGAGATATTACAAACATGAGTCTCATGACCCAACATTCAGAGCACATAAATCAAAGCACAAACGGAAGCTTAACATGTCTGAGTACAGACACCTACAAATGAAAAAGGCTGAGAAGACTGACTATGTACCAGATCCTACTGAGGGCACAAGATCGTAGCTGAGGTAACAAGCTAAACGTCGAAGTCCACGCGGTATTACTAGCGAGACTGAAGTCTCTCTGCAAAAACATAAATTAAGCAACGTGAGTACAAATGTACCCAGCAAGACTTACATCAGATCTAACTACATATGCATCATTATCAACAAGGGGGATGGTGGGGTTTAACTGCAGCAAGCCAGCTTTGACTCGGTGGCTATCCTGAACTACGACTGCAAGTAACTCTTTTGAGGTGGCGCACACGAGTCCACATATTCACCATATTAATACACCACTATGGATCCGCTCCCGTCTCCCTACGAGAACACCATCCATAGCACTCACGCTTATCTTGTTTATTTTAGAGTATCCACTTTCACTTGTCTATGAACTATGCAAGGGGTCCAAGTTTCCATATCCGAGGAATCCGGCTATTCGAATAGATAATGATAACCCTGCAGGGGTGTACTTCTTCACACACGCTCCCGCCACTTATCGCCCTGTACACGTCATGTAGCTCGGCAACCTTCAAGCAGAAGCCGGGCGAGGGAGTCGGCCACGACCTGACTAACCAAACAAGTCTCTCGTCCAGGTTTATTGCCTATTCGGGTTCCATCCGCAAGGAGATCAGGCCGGGGTGTCGCTCACGGCCCCAAGCGATGTGTGCAGGGTTCCCAAGTCCACCATCCGGGTGCCACTTGGTACACCGGGCCACTGTGCCTAGTCTGTCCCAAGCCCACCTGTACCGGGTGCCACTTGGTAGACTACTAACACTACGTACAAACACCAGAAACTAGTTGCAACTCCTGGACAGAGATCATGTCGATTAATAAGTCGAGAGGGGTCGAGTTACCGGAACCCAATGTGTGGTAGTAACTGGTCATGGATCACAAACACAGAACTCAGTTTCTGAAGACGGCTGCAATGAGACAACCCACCATGTACTCCTACATGGCCTCTCACCGCTACCTATACCAAATCGTGTTCACACACTTAGCTCTCAATGGTAGGGCATGTTCACACACCTCTGATTCATCCCCGATGAATCAGACCTGACTCAACTCTAAGCAGTAGCAGGCATGACAAACAAGCATGAATGAGTAGGCACAACAGGGCTCAAACAACTCCTACTCATGCTAGTGGGTTTCATCTATTTACTGTGGCAATGACAGGTCATGCAAAGGATAAAGGGGTTCAGCTACCGCAGCAAGTAACAGATGAATCGGTGTTGTCCTAATGCATTAAAAGAGAGCAGGAGCGAGAGAGTAGGATTGTATCGGAATGAACAAGGGGGTTTTGCTTGCCTGGCACTTCTGAAGATAATATAGCTCTTCATCGGTGTCATCGATCTCATCGTCGGAGCATCGTCTACTGAGAGGGGACAAATACCGACAAACAAGGAAGAAACACAATCAATGCAATGAACAATATGATGCATGATCATGACATGGCAATATGCTGTTGATTGGGCTAATGCAACTAGCAACAATTTAAATGGAGTTGGTTTGAATCCAGGATTCAAATTCAAACTCCATATGTGAGGGTTTAAATGCCATTTATAAGATTTGTGCTAAACAGCAGCTATAAGTTGTTCTAACATGCATGAAAATGGTACAGATGGATAGATTGGATTTTTCTGATCATTTTTCATATATAAATTATTTAATTTGGAGTTACGGTTGAATTTCTATGAATTTTTGAAGTTTGTAGCATTTTCTGGAATTTCCTGTATAAAAATAAATCCAAAAAATACTTATTGCGTCAGCATGATGTCGTGGTGACGTCAGCAGGTCAAAGGCGATGGTCCAGGTCAAACCTGACCAGTGGGGTCCACACGTCAGTGGCACAGGGCGGAAACAGAGGCTGACCGGTGGGCCAGGTCAACGATGACGTGGCATAGTCAAACTGACGCTGGGACCCACTGGTCAGTGACTAGACTAATTAACAGAGACTACTAGTGCTAATTTAATCCTAACTAAAAGTGTTAGTGGGCGTGGGCCCACATGTCAGTGACTAACTAAACTAACCTAGTTTAATTAGTACTAACCTAGGTTAAGCTAATTTAGTTTAAACCTAAACTAGATTAGTTAGCCGGGCAAGGCCCGCATGTCATGGACCCAGGGGAGGTCAAACCCCTGGTCAACTGAGGCTAACTCGCCGGCGGCTCGATGCCGGCGACGATAGGTGCGGCGGAGGGGCTCGGGTTTGAGCTACGGACGACGGTTTCGAGCGAGGTTTGCGGCTATGGGTTGCTGGCGCTTGCGCGCATCCATTGGTAGCATCGGGAGGGTGAGACGTGGCCTGAGTCGAGCGCAGCGTCGACTTCGGCGGCGGACGGAGTTCGGGATAGCGCGGGCGTGGGGCTGCAGCTCGCGTTCGAGCGAACGGAGAGCAGAGGCGGTAGCTACGGGGCAGCAGGAGCACGTCAGAGCTACTACGCGAGGCGGAGGTGCTCGGGGGCACGGAGCTCGCCGGCCATGGTGGACGACGGCTTCGGGCGCTCGCGGGGCAGCGGCTACAGGGCACGCGCGAGAGAGAGAGGTGAGGGGAAAGGAAGAGGGGCTCACGACGGACACGCAGAGCATGCCAGTGTGCTCAGGGACGTCCTGCGTGCGGTGAATCGACGGCGGCGGTGGTCGGAGCCCGAGGTGGAAGACGACGGCGATGGCGACGTTCCAGGCCCTCCCGGCTTGTGTGGCTCATCGAAGATGAAGAAGACAACGTGGCGGAGCTTCTGGGCGCGTTGGGATTGCGTGGGGTGGCCAGTGGCCGCGGCTATGGCGAACGGCGGCGACGGCTGCGCTCGGGGCTCACAGGGAAGAGAGGGAAAGAGAGAGCCAGAGGAGGGGGAGCGGTCCAGAGGGAGAGGGGAGAACGAGGGGTGGCTCTGGGTGTCTCCGTGGCGTCGTCTAGGAGGGACCGGGGAAGCAGGAGGTGGCCGGGGAAGCAGGAGGTGGCCGGGGAAGCGTCGGCGCCCGCCACGCACCTGTTCGTCCTCCTGGCAGAGGAGGAAGATGACAAGGGGGGGGGGCGCTGGGCTGGGCCGGCCAGATGGGCTGGCCAGCTGCGCTGCGACAGGTGAGTCCAGGTGAGGTTCTCTCCTCTCTTTTATTTAATGTTTCTGTTTTCTATTATTTCTGTAACTGTTGGGCTTTATTAAAAATATCTAGGCACTTCCAAAAATCATGAAACTAATCATGGCTACTGTTTAGAATATATCCAACAGTAAACATTTTACTTTATGATTATTTGAGCATTTTAAATATTTTATAGTATTTAAATGCCCAAATGCAAATAAGTAATGATTTAATTCAGAAATCCAGAATGGCCTAGAAAAATGTGCACCATTTTTGGGAGAGGTTCTAGACCAATTCAAAAATGATGAACTTTTGTGAAGGGCATTTTGGGTTCATTGAAATGTTTTTCAGTTGAACCTGGTATTTTCAGGGAGGGGCTAGGGGTTCTGTCATCCCCATTTCAACTTTCATAAAATTTAAACATGATGCACACATGAAGGGAAGCCCTGGTGCAAAGCCATAAGCTAGGGATGTGACAACTCACCCCCACTAAACAAGAATCTCGACCCGAGATTCAAGCGTAGGGTAAGACGAAGGGGGCACGCAAACTAACACAATCTTCACGATCCAGGTTGCACTTCAAATGAACGTTGATTCAATCACCATCTTTGTCTTGTCGTCTTGCTCTGAGAACTCCAGCCAACACGACCACGAGAGGAGAAGGAGACTCTAGAAGGATCGATCTTCTCGAAGATCGAACAACTTAGGATCAACTCGCAGAATGAGGCATAGTAACACCACTCGAGCTGAGACACAAAACACACATCTAGAGGGATGGAGTGGAACAAATGACGAGGGTTCACTAGGTAGACAACAATTCCACGCTTAAAAGGGTGGTGAACGGTTGTCAACGTAGCGAGGAGTTGAGTTTCCATGATGCCACAGCGGGACATCCTAGAGGAGGGTGATTCGTAGATTATTACCTTAAGTGGCAAAAAGAATTACCTTTGATTCAGAGATCATCAAAAATATTTTATACCAACCTAAGGCAATTCTCGAGCGACCATTTGGAGGGGTTCGGTAGAATGGCATACCCGGATTAAAATGGATGATGTGGATTACCTTGTTGAAAACAACACAAGGGGTGATTTTAGTAACTAGGGAGAAACTCAACAGTAGAGAGTAAGTCCACTGTTTAAAAAGTTATAGCATCACCGAGTAAACTGAGAGCAATTCCAGTTAGTGTCAATGATAACACCTAGCGCTTGTGCGTGCTCTCAAGAACTTGAGCATTTCCATATTCATCAGGGTTTACCAATCTCCGTGTCAAGGATCCTGTCAACACAACATACTACCATGATGGATAGTGTTGGACGATGCAGATGCATAGGAAGATAACAACTTCTCAGATTTCACCTTAACGAGGCCAAGGAAACAAAATCTGGATGATCGACCGAGAGACATTTAGCACTCCGCTTCTAATGTTCTCCTTGATGTGCTAGCGTAATCCATAAATAATTATGGTTTGATATCTAGAACATCAAGTAAAAGGTCGGACTTCGGGAACACAAAAATCCACAAGGAACGACTAGGGAGTAAATCCTGCGAAATCCTTATGGGGAGGTGGCCAACTTCCTCAATCAAGCTACTATAATAATGGGTCTTCCGGCTGGGTGTGTTGGCCACGACATCCACCTTACCGGTTATCGAGGGACCAATATTATAGTTCTTGGGAAATGTTCCAACCATCATATCTGCCTGAGATTCAGATCTGGTTGGTGTCAGGATAATCCAGACTCATCGAGTCTAGGAAGAAAAATGAAAGTTTGCAACACAATTCGACGAGATAACGTTGCGAGATTCTCGGGAAATGAACTACGATAGCAAGCTCCAAACATGAGCTGGTTCTGCTACAAACATGTGAACACGTTGTCCCAGAGAAGCATGACCACGTAGTAGTCTTATAATAAAACACTACCGAGTTCAGGTTGGGAACCATCATCGAGGATATCGAAGTCCTTACATAAGTCCGGATTAGCTCTTATGAAGGAACTCCTTCTCCTTGAACAAATCAATCAGTGGCTTGGCGTGCTAGGAACACATATAGAATGGAGGTAGCGAGCCTATCAAACCATAGCATCTTCGCACATGCATGACTGACTTGAGATGATTCCAGAGGAAGCAAAAAATATACTTTCTCGAGTTCACGGCGGCAACTTACATCAAATGCACGTGAATTAGAGGAAGTCACTTCTTTCATCCAAACATATGCTTCATGCACGGGACATGAAGAAAATGCTTACACAAGTTTCCAACACTAGCTTAATGTTCAACAAAATCATGGAGGAGATAAGGATGTTGTCAATGGCTCAACAACAATTCATCCAGGTTTCCTTTTAAAAGTAATTCCATAGTTAAGTGAACACGGTGATAGCATTGGTCAGACCAAAGAATATAATGGTGTATGCTCGAGGAAAAACCACGAGTAAGACAACATTACGAATTTTGTTGGTCCTGATTGATTTGACGATAGCCCATACTCAATCAAAGGTTTGGGTAAGATAATAGATCCAACAATTGTTCACAAGGACCAATTGATGAAGATATCATCTTGCTTCAACACACACACACACACAAAAAGATATCCCTTAACATGAACTAAGTCGGACAAGCTTTTATCTTCCAACTCTCCAAGTTGTTGTTTAGCTTGACCAACTAGCTCAGGGGTATCCCACACAGATTCTTGGAGAAGGGGTGGTTTACAGGAAACCATCTTGATCACGAACTCAACATAGCGGTCAGGTGACAACCTGGTAATACTTCCGAGAAGATATTCGGAAAATCACAAACCACCGATATGTTATTAAGCTCGAGAACACTCTTGCTTTTCAGGACAAGACAATATGATCAAGGAGCAAGGGATTGTCACATCCTAACTCCTTGGTTGATGAGTGCACCCGAAAATATGGACTAGGTAGCATGATCTATCTTAGAATGATGATTCAAGAACCAACACACTAAGAATGAAATTATTGTCCTTTACTACCAAGTAACAAGGTTTCTAGGAGGATTGATTTCACACATCATAGTTGACATGTCGGCATTCCGGTTGCAGCAACACGGGGACTGAGGAGTGAATAATGATGGAGAGAGTATCACTATATCGAGAGTTCATAGGATGGTGTGCAATTCCCATGATATTCCTGATATAAAAATGGTAATACCTCAAGGTAGAACAGACCAGAAGCTGGATTGCAACTTGATCTGCGGAACACAACTGCTTTGACCCAATCCTGGAAATGGAAAAGGGTACTGGAGTTTGTTTCTCCTAGTCACTCTGGAATAGAATGGCTTGATGGACCACAAGAGTAATAGGCATCGATGAACTAATGCACATATACTCTTGACTATCAATTGATAGACGAGGGTCAGAAGACAACTAGAGCGGGACAACTCAAAGGAACATACGATTTTCTGAGTTGTGGATGCATGGTTTAGCATGTCGAACGAAGTTCAACATATTTCTTCCGGATAACCCATGCAGAGAGGTAGAACTGGCAGATTCACAATATAGAATGGAGAACTCATCAAAAGCACTCTAGTTGTGATCTTTTGGTTCAAAAGAACTCCTGCCAAGAATGGTTCATGGTATTTGGAAGAACGATATACCACGGACCTCGAGGACTATCGCAAAGGTTACTAATATCTTAAAGGAACTAGCAAATACGAACAACATGAAGTAGGGTGAATCTTGGGTTCAAAACCCAGGAGTAGAATGCCTACTAACTCGGTGGCATCACGGGATGCTTTCGAGAATGATGGCCAGAATCATCACACTGGGAACACAGAACATGGCTAGATTACTAGATGATCCCCTAAGACAGCTAGGGTCATAATAATAGCTCCAACATATACGTCGAGGCAATAGAGTATCTCAACTCACCGAATAGTGTGGTTAATCTGGCCCAAAGGAACATCGGAAACAGGAGGAAGGGATTTGCAAATGCATCAGACTATTTAGAAACCTGGGATGACTCGGACAGCATAACGGCTGTAAAAGCTCAAAAGGATTGGAGACATGCTATAAAATGGTGGCATAACCACTCGATCATCATAATATCAAGGTTCCGAGATCAACTATGAACATACAGAAGATAGTAGGAACTGAACTCAAGCTTAATTCCAACAATAATATGAGTCTACGGATTAGTAACACGTGATCCTGATAGAAGAGGAGAAGCCTAGTGCCTTAACCCCGTAGGAAAGATAAGATGACTCAGATCAAAAGGGCATGAGATATAAGGAGTAAAAAGAGCCTTACATTCCATCCCACAATCAATTCCCTTATATAACTAAAGAATTTCTAGACTCAACTTCGACCAGCTTGGCTTGGTAATCCTACAGGCAGTCAAGCTCTGATACCAAAGCTGTCAGGACCCCGATCCTGAGTCACACCGATCTAGCATGTAACACATCATATCACTTTGCGGCCTCACACACGGTATTCCCACGGGTGCCACCTTACCTGGCCCGGGACCGTTTGCGTCTTTTGGCTCACGTATATGATAGTGCCACTAGCATCCATATGACAAAGAACCCGGGCTGACATGGCTAGTCGTGAACCCAAAGTGGCACTAACTTACAGGGACAGGCATCCATGACCCAGCATCGAACGTGTCGGTCATCAGCGAGTGAATCCAGGCTGTAGCACTGGGCTAGCAGGACTCCGGTGAACCGGGCTGTAGCGGGCTAACAGGACTCCGGAATTCATCGCGTGACATTTCCCCGAGGGGACAGACACAGGAACGAAGAAGGACACATGCCGGCCAGTCTAAGTGTTCCGGAGCAGTAGCAAGCTACCATGGCTCAGTGGAAACACTAGGAGACATTTCCCGGTAAGAGAGGCTACTAAGGATAAACAACTAGATAGTCAGATCCCACACATACCAAGCATTTCAATAACATACACACAATATGCTCGATATGTGCAAATACAACATGGCATCACAACATGACTCTACGACTCAAGTATTTATTCAATAGGCTCTGAGGAGCGAGATATTACAAACATGGGTCTCATGACCCAACATTCAGAGCACACAAATCAAAGCACAAACGGAAGCTTAACATGTCTGAGTACAGACACCTACAAATGAAAAAGGCTGAGAAGACCGACTATCTACCAGATCCTGCCGAGGGCACAAGATCGTAGCTGAGGTAACAAGCTAAACATCGAAGTCCACGCGGTATTACTAGCGAGACTGAAGTCTCTCTGCAAAAACATAAATTAAGCAATGTGAGTACAAATGTACCCAGCAAGACTTACATCAGATCTAACTACATATGCATCATTATCAACAAGGGGGATGGTGGGGTTTAACTGCAGCAAGCCAGCTTTGACTCGGTGGCTATCCTGAACTACGACTGCAAGTAACTCTTTTGAGGTGGTGCACACGAGTCCACATATTCACCATATTAATACACCACTATGGATCCGCTCCCGTCTCCCTATGAGAACGCCATCCATAGCACTCACGCTTATCTTGCGTATTTTAGAGTATCCACTTTCACTTGTCTATGAACTATGCAAGGGGTCCAAGTTTCCATATCCGAGGAATCCGACTATTCGAATAGATAATGATAACCCTGCAGGGGTGTACTTCTTCACACATGCTCCCGCCACTTATCGCCCTGTACACGTCATGTAGCTCGGCAACCTTCAAGCAGAAGTCGTGCGAGGGAGTCGGCCACGACCTGACTAACCAAACAAGTCTCTCGTCCAGGTTTATCGCCAATTCGGGTTCCATCCACAAGGAGATCCGGCCGGGGTGTCGCTCACGGCCCCAAACGATGTGTGCAGGGTTCCCAAGTCCACCATCCGGGTGCCACTTGGTACACCAGGCCACTGTGCCTAGTCTGTCCCAAGCCCACCTGTACCGGGTGCCACTTGGTAGACTACTAACACTACCTACAAACACCAGAAACTAGTTGCAACTCCTGGACAGAGATCATGTCGATTAATAAGTCGAGAGGGGTCGAGTTACCGGAACCCAATGTGTGGTAGTAACTGGTCATGGATCACAAACACAGAACTCAGTTCCTGAAGACGGCTGCAATGAGACAACCCACCATGTACTCCTACATGGCCTCTCACCGCTACCTATACCAAATCGTGTTCACACACTTAGCTCTCAACGGTAGGGCATGTTCACACACCTCTGATTCATCCCCGATGAATCAGACCTGACTCAACTCTAAGCAGTAGCAGGCATGACAAACAAGCATGAATGAGTAGGCACAACAGGGCTCAAACAACTCCTACTCATGCTAGTGGGTTTCATCTATTTACTGTGGCAATGACAGGTCATGCAAAGGATAAAGGGGTTCAGCTACCGCAGCAAGTAACAGATGAATCGGTGTTGTCCTAATGCATTAAAAGAGAGCAGGAGCGAGAGAGTAGGATTGTATCGGAATGAACAAGGGGGTTTTGCTTGCCTGGCACTTCTGAAGATAATATAGCTCTTCATCGGTGTCATCGATCTCATCGTCGGAACATCGTCTACTGAGAGGGGACAAATACCGACAAACAAGGAAGAAACACAATCAATGCAATGCACAATATGATGCATGATCATGACATGGCAATATGCTGTTGATTGGGCTAATGCAACTAGCAACAAGTTAAATGGAGTTGGTTTGAATCCAGGATTCAAATTCAAACTCCATATGTGAGGGTTTAAATGCCATTTATAAGATTTGTGCTAAACAGCAGCTATAAGTTGTTCTAACATGCATGAAAATGGTACAGATGGATAGATTGGATTTTTCTGATCATTTTTCATATATAAATTATTTAATTTGGAGTTACGGTTGAATTTCTATGAATTTTTGAAGTTTGTAGCATTTTCTGGAATTTCCTGTATAAAAATAAATCCAAAAAATACTTATTGCGTCAGCATGATGTCGTGGTGACGTCAGCAGGTCAAAGGCGATGGTCCAGGTCAAACCTGACCAGTGGGGTCCACACGTCAGTGGCACAGGGCGGAAACAGAGGCTGACCGGTGGGCCAGGTCAACGATGACGTGGCATAGTCAAACTGACGCTGGGACCCACTGGTCAGTGACTAGACTAATTAACAGAGACTACTAGTGCTAATTTAATCCTAACTAAAAGTGTTAGTGGGCGTGGGCCCACATGTGAGTGACTAACCAAACTAACCTAGTTTAATTAGTACTAACCTAGGTTAAGCTAATTTAGTTTAAACCTAAACTAGATTAGTTAGCCGGGTGGGGCCCGCATGTCATGGACCCAGGGGAGGTCAAACCCCTGGTCAACTGAGGCTAACTCGCCGGCGGCTCGACGCCGGCGACGATAGGTGCGGCGGAGGGGCTCGGGTTTGAGCTACGGACGACGGTTTCGAGCGAGGTTTGCGGCTATGGGTTGCTGGCGCTTGCGCGCATCCATTGGTAGCATCGGGAGGGTGAGACGTGGCCTGAGTCGAGCGCAGCGTCGACTTCGGCGGCGGCCGGAGTTCGGGATAGCGCGAGCGTGGGGCTGCAGCTCGCGTTCGAGCGAACGGAGAGCACAGGCGGTAGCTACGGGGCAGCAGGAGCACGTCAGAGCTACTACGCGAGGCGGAGGTGCTCGGGGGCACGGAGCTCGCCGGCCATGGAGGACGGCGGCTTCGGGCGCTCGCGAGGCAGCGGCTACAGGGCACGCGCGAGAGAGAGAGGTGAGGGGAAAGGAAGAGGGGCTCACGGCGGACTCGCAGAGCAGGCCAGTTTGCTCGGGGACGTCCTGCGTGCGGCGAATCGACCGCGGTGGTGGTCGGAGCCCGAGGTGGAAGACGACGGCAATGGCGACGTTCCAGGCCCTCCCGGCTTGCGTGGCTCATCGAAGATGAAGAAGACAACGTGGCGGAGCTTCTGGACGCGTCGGGATTGCGTGGGGTGGCCAGTGGCCGCGGCTATGGCGAACGGCGGCGACGGATGCGCTCGGGGCTCACAGGGAAGAGAGGGAAAGAGAGAGCCAGAGGAGGGGGAGCGGTCCAGAGGGAGAGGGGAGAACGAGGGGAGGCTCTGGGTGTCTCCGTGGCGTCGTCTAGGAGGGGCCGGGGAAGCAGGAGGTGGCCGGGGAAGCAGGAGGTGGCCGGGGCAGCGTCGGCGCCCGCCATGCACCTGTTCGTCCTCCTGGCAGAGGAGGAAGATGACAAGGGGGGGCGCTGGGCTGGGCCGGCCAGATGGGCTGGCCAGCTGGGCTGCGACAGGTGAGTCCAGGTGAGGTTCTCTCCTCTCTTTTATTTAATGTTTCTGTTTTCTATTATTTCTGTAACTGTTGGGGTTTATTAAAAATATCTAGGCACTTCCAAAAATCATGAAACTAATCATGGCTACTGTTTAGAATATATCCAACAGTAAACATTTTAGTTTATGATTATTTGAGCATTTTAAATATTTTATAGTATTTAAATGCCCAAATGCAAATAAGTAATGATTTAATTCAGAAATCCAGAATGGCCTAGAAAAATGTGCACCATTTTTGGGAGAGGTTCTAGACCAATTCAAAAATGATGAACTTTTGTGAAGGGCATTTTGGGTTCATTGAAATGTTTTTCAGTTGAACCTGGTATTTTCAGGGGGGGGGGGGCTGGGGGTTCTGTCATCCCCATTTCAACTTTCATAAAATTTAAACATGATGCACACATGAAGGGAAACCCTGGTGCAAAGCCATAAGCTAGGGATGTGACAGAAGAAGCCATCTAGCTAATAACTATGGACCCGTAGGTCTGTAGTAAACTACTCACAACTCATCTGAGGGGCAAGGATGTTGATGTAGAAGCCCTCCATGGTCGATTCCCCCTCCGGCAGAGTGCCGGCGAAGGCTCCAAGATGAGATCTCGCGGATACAGAAGGTTACGGTGGTGAAAATTGTGTTTCGTTGGCTCCCTAGATGTTTTCGGGGTATGTAGGCCTATATAGGAGGAAGAAGTACGTCGGTGGATGACCGAGGGGCCCACGAGACAGGGGGCGCGCCCTATAGGGGGGCGCCCTCCTATCTCGTGGAGGCCTCGGCTGCTTCTTGACTTGCACTCCAAGTCCTCTAGATCACGTTCGTTCCAAAAATCACACTCCCGAAGGTTTTATTCCGTTTGGACTCCGTTTGACATTCCTTTTCTTCGAAATACTGAAATAGGCAAAAAAACAGCAATACGGGCTGGGCCTCCGGTTAGTAGGTTAGTCCCAAAAATGATATAAATGTGTAAAATAAAGCCCATAAACATCCAAAAGGGGTAATATAATAGCATGGAACAATCAAAAATTATAGATACGTTGGAGACGTATCAGGTACTTGTCTGTTCAAGCACTTATGACCCCTACGCCTGGTTTCCACGCATACCCCAGTTTTACATAACTGAGCGGGTATTCGGATACACCCCAGACTGTCGGATCCGGGGGCTGAAGAGAAAAGGTCCGCCATGACAAATGATTTTTAATCCGGCTAGGGACTACATATGTCCACTGAATTACATAGTCACTTGGACTGGCTATATTCTTCCTCTATACCATCCAATAGGCTATCTAGCCTACAATCATGCTGGGAATACTTTGCGGCTAACGCTACTTGGTCATACACCAGACTTACGGGAATCTCTTGCCCATCTGGCCCCACCGGTCCAACTTTGGCCATATGGTTTGGGTCAGCCTTGGCGCATCGCATCTTCACCATGGCCCAGACTTCCCTTGCACCTTGTCGGTAGGGTGATACCATCCATAACCGGAAGCGCTGTCATGCTCCTTTGAGCATATCCACGAGCTCACTAATGCCTCCTGGCAGGGAAGCGGATGGCCATAAGGCCTGGGCGATACCCTGCATCACCTACCGAGCTCGTCCATGCAGTTGTGAGAGATCTTGCAGCAAATCGCTTGCGGACCCACGCATCTCCTCTTCAGGACGGACCGTCAACATACCTACAGACATAAATTCTTTTGATACGCTTCCTCACCGAACTGTACTGCAGTCCGTTTAAGCACTTACCATAAATGCTGCGACGAAGCCTCCGGTTCTCCTTCACGGAGTCCGCAAGCTGAGCTCGAACATCTACTAATTCAACACCCAGCCGGATGTTGGCATCTTGGACATTATTTTTCTCCTGTCTAACCTGCGTAAGCACAAGCTCACTGATGTCTACTACACAACCTTCTTCTTGTAGACGTTGTTGGGCCTGCAAGTGTACAGGTTTGTAGGAGAGTAGCAAATTTCCCTCAAGTGGATGACCTAAGGTTTATCAATCCGTAGGAGGTGTAGGATGAAGATGGTCTCTCTCAAAAAACCCTGCAACCAAATAACAAAGAATCTCTTGTGTCCCCAACACACCCAATACAATGGTAAATTGTATAGGTGCACTAGTTCGGCGAAGAGATGGTGATACAAGTGCAATCTGGATAGTAGATATAGGTTTTTGTACTCTAAAATAATGAAAACAGCAAGGTAACTAATGATAAAAGTGAGCGTAAACAATATTGCAATGATAGGAAACAAGGCCAAGGGTTCATACTTTCACTAGTGCAAGTTCTCTCAACAATAATACCATAGATAGATCATATAACAATCCCTCAACATGTAACAAAGAGTCACTCCATAGCCACTAATAGCGGAGAACAAACGTAGAGATTATGGTAGGGTACGAAACCACCTCAAAGTTATTCTTTCGGATCAATCTATAAAAGAGTTCGTACTAGAATAACACCTTAAGACACAAATCAACCAAAACCCTAATGTCACCTAGATACTCCATTGTCACCTCAAGTATCCGTGGGCATGATTATACGATATGCATCACACAATCTCAGATTCATCTATCCAACCAACACAAAGTACTTCAAAGAGTGCCCCAAAGTTTCTACCGGAGAGTCAAGAACGTGTGCCAACCCCTATGCATAGGTTCGTGGGCGGAACCCGCAAGTTGGTCACCAAACCATACATCAAGTGGCACATGATATCCCATTGCCACCACAGATAAGCATGGCAAGACATACATCAAGTGTTCTCAAATAAAAGACTCAATCCGATAAGATAACTTCAAAGGGGGAAACTCAATTCATCACAAGAAAGTGGAGGGGGAGAAACATCATAAGATCCAACTACAATAGCAAAGCTCGGGATACATCAAGATCATGCCATAGAGGGAACACGAGAGAGAACATGAGAGAGAGAGATCAAACACATAGCTACTGGTACATACCCTCAGCCTCGAGGGTGAACTACTCCCTCCTCGTCATGGAGAGCGCCGGGATGATGAAGATGACCACCGGTGATGGATTCCCCTCCGACAGGGTGCCGGAACGGGCTCCCAAGAGGTTTTTGGTGGCTAAAGAGGCTTGCGGCGGCGGAACTCCCAATCTATCTTGATTTCTGATGGTTTTAGGGTACGTAGGTATATATAGGCAAAAGAAGTCAGTCGGGAGGTGCTCGAGGGGCCCACGAGATAGGGGGCCGCGCCCTGTAGGGAGGGGGGTGCCCCCCTATCTCCTGGGCACCTCGAGGATCTTCTGACTTGATCTCCAAGCCTCCTGGATGATATTCTTCCAAAAAAATCGCGATGCCGAAGGTTTCATTCCATTTGGACTCCGTTTGATATTCCTTTTCTTCGAAATACTGAAACAGGCAATAAAACAACAATATGGGCTGGGCCTCCGGTTAATAGGTTAGTCCCAAAAGTAATATAAAAGTGTATAATAAAGCCCATAATCATTCAAAACACATAGTAACATAGCATGAATGCTTCATAAATTATAGATACGTTGGAGACGTATCAGCATCCCCAAGCTTAATTCGTACTCGTCCTCGAGTAGTTAAATGATAAAGAAAGAATTTATGAAGTGTGAATACTAGAAGGTGCACAAGTTTGATCAATGATAATTTCAATCACCTTTTCTAGCATGATAATATGTCATAACAGTAGTTCATCTCATAAAACTTCTCACGATAAAGTAACAAGCAATTCACATGTCAAAGCATAGACCATAAACTTTCTTGAAAACTAGCAAACTTCATTCTCAGTCATTCAAACAATTGCAATTCATCTTATTTTCAGGAATAACAAACTCCACTTACTCAACTATCATATAGTCTTCTACAATTGCTAACACTCACGCAGTACTAATGGTTATGAAGTTTTAATCAGACACAGAGAAAGATTGGGGCTTATAATGTTTCCTCCAAACGTATTCACCTTTGGGTGATGTCAACAATAATAGTTCATGCTAACTTACATCCAATTGGATATATATATATCAGGATCACCCCAACACAAAGTGCTTGCCAAAGGATAAAATGAAAAAGGGAAATGTGAAGATCACCTTGACTCTTGCATAAAGTAAAAGACATAAAGTAAAATATAGGCCCTTCGCAGAGGGAAGCAGAGGTTGTCATGCGCTTTTAGGGTTGGATACACAAAATCTTAATGCGAAAGAATGTCACTTTATATTGCCCCTTGTATATGGACCTTTATTATGTAGTCCGTCGCTTTTATTGCCTCCATAACAAGTTCGTACAAAGCTTATTTTCTCTACACTAATAAGTCATGCATATTTAGAGAGCAATTTTTATTGCTTGCACCAATGACAACTTACTTGAAGGATCTTACTCAATCCATAGGTAGGTATGGTGGACTCTCATGGTAAAACTGGGTTTAAGGATATTTGGAAGCACAAGTAGTATCTCTACTTGGTGCAAGGAATTTTGGCTAGCATGAGGGGGAAAGGCAAGCTCAACATGTTTGGATGATCCATGACAATATACTTTAACTAAGATGTCGAAAAACATAACCCATTAGGTTGTCTTCCTTGTCCAACGTCAACTCTTTAGCATGTCATACTTAATGAGTGCTCCCAACTATATATGAAATCTCTCTTCCTTCAATATTCTTTCATGAAATTGTTCAAATGACCAATACAATGCTTGCTAACCTCCAATAAATTTACAACCTCTACTTCTTAGACCTGAAGTCATTACTCCCCATGGGATAAGCAAATGAGGCATATATAATTTCAGATTCATGACAACAACTCATTCAACAATTTACTCATAGGATATAAGTGAAGCACACGAGTAAATGACAAACTACTCCAAAAAGATATAAGCAAAGGTCAATGAGTAGCTAAACAATTATGTAGCTATATGAAGACTCTCTCCCATTTAAGAATTTCAGATCTTGGTATCTTATTTGAACAGCAAACAAAACAAAAAAATGACAATGCAAGGATAGCACAACTCATGTGAAGAAGCAAAAACTTAGGCTCAACCGATACAAACCGATAGTTGTTGAAGAAGAAAGGTGGGATGCCTGACGGGGCATCCCCAAGCTTAGATGCTTGAGACTTCTTGAAATATTATCTTGGTGTTCCTTGGGCATCCCCAAGCTTGAACTTTTGTGTCTTCTTAATTCCTCTCATATCATGGCTTCTCTATTTCTCAAAAAAGCTTCATTCACAACAAACTCAACAAGAACTCGTGAGATAGGTTAGTATGAACCAATGCAAAACCTTATAATTTTCTACTGTAACAAATCACTAAAATTAGTATTCAACAATGAATACTAAATACTTCTGCATATTTAATACTCCTATCCTCAAATAGAATCATTAAACAAGCAAACATAAGCAAACATAACAGCAATCTGTCAAAACAGTACAGTCTGTAAAGAATGCAAGATTCATCATACTTCCCTAACTCCAAAAATTATGAAATACAATTCCCACTGTAGTAAATTTATCAGAGCTCCATATGCAAAAAGTTTCAACGTTATACCATTCTCTGACTTTTCTAGGGAATTTTTGCAACAGCGGTAAACTTTCTGTTTTCAAACAGCAACATGTATACTAGCAAAATAAGCATGGCAAAGGCTATCCTTGACTTTTTTATTGAAACTAAAGATGCAAAACATTATTCTAAATAACAGCAAGCATATACTAACAAAATAAAATGACGCTCCAAGCAAAACACATATCATGTGGTGAATAAAAATATAGCTCCAAGTAAAGTTACCGATGAACGAAGACGGAAGAGGGGATGCCATCCGGGGCATCCCCAAGCTTAGGATCTTGGTTGTCCTTGAATATTACCTTGGGGTGCCTTGGGCATACTCAAGCTTAGGTTCTTGCCACTCCTTATTCCATAGTCCATCGAATCTTTACCCAAAACTTGAAAACTCCACAACACAAAACTCAAACAGAAAACTCGTAAGCTCCATTAGTATAAGAAAATAAAACCACCACTTAGGTATTGTAATGAACTCATTATTAATTCATATTGGTGTAATATCTACTGTAATCCAACTTATTTATGGTTCATACCACTTAATACTAGCCATAGATTCATCAAAATAAGCAAACAACACATAGAACACATAATCTGTCAAAAACAGAACAGTCTGTAGTAATCTGTAACAAACGTATACTTCTGGAACTCCAAATATACTACCAAATTAGGAAGTCCTAAGCAATGTTGTACCAATCCAAAGAAAAAAGAATCAGATCAGAAGAACGTTTCTGTGAATTAAAAAAAACTAATTTACTGGGTGCAAAAGTTTCTGATTTTCAGCAGAATCAACACAACTATCATCGTAAGCCATCCTAAAGGTCTTACTTGGCACTTTATTAAAACAAAAGCTATAAAACCTGATTATTACAGTAGCATAATCATGTGGACACACAAAAACAGTAAGGGTAAATAATGGGTTGTCTCCCAACAAGCGCTTTTCTTTAATGCCTTTCTAGCTAGGCATGATGATGACAATGATGCTCACTCAAAAGATAAGAATTGAAACATAATGGGAGCATCATGAAGCATATGACTAGCACATTTAAGTCTAACCCTCTTCCTATGCATAGGGATTTTGTGAGCAAACAATTTATGGGAACAATAATCAACAAGCATAGGAAGGTAAAACAAGCATAAGTTCAAAACTTGATGCACATAGAGAGGAAACTTGACATTATTGCAATTCCTACAAGCATATATTCCTCCCTCATAATAATTTTCAGTAGCATCATGAATGAATTCAACAATATAACCAGCACCTAAAGCATTCTTTTCATGATCTACAAGCATAGAAAATTTACTATTCCCCACATAAGCAAAATTCTTCTCATGAATAGTAATGGGAGCAAACTCAACAAAATAATTATCATGTGAGGCATAATCCAATTGAAAACTAAAATCATGATGACAAGTTTCATGGTTATCATTATTCTTAATAGCATACAAGTCATCACAATAATCATCATAGATAGCAACTTTGTTCTCATAATCAATTGGAACCTCTTCCGAAATGGTGGAATAATCACTAAATAAAGTTGACACTCTTCCAAATCCACTTTCATATTCATCACAATAAGATTCTACATCCTCCAAAATAGTGGGATCACTACTTCCTAAAGTTGACACTCTTCCAAACCCACTTTCATCAATATAATCATCATACGTAGGAGGCATGCTTTCATCAAAATATATTTGCTCATCAAAGGTTGGGGGACAAAAAATATCATATTCATCAAGCTTCCCCAAGCTTGTGGCTTTGCATATCATTAGCATCATGGATATTCAAGGAATTCATACTAACAACATTGCAATCATGCTTATCATTCACATATTTCATGCCAAGCATTCTATGTAATTCTTCTTCTAGCACTTGAGCACAATTTTCCTTTCCATCATTCTCACGAAAGATATTAAAAAGACGAAGCGTATGAGACAAACTTAACTCCATTTTTTTTGTAGTTTTCTTTTATAAACTAAACTAGTGATAAAACAAGAAATTAAAAGACTCGATTGCAAGATCTAAAGATATACCTTCAAGCACTCACCTCCCCGGCAACGGCGCCAGAAAAGAGCTTAGTTGATGGGGTATGAGTGAGTGCCCTTTACCTAGCCTCCCCAGCAACGGCGCCAGGAAAGAGCTTGATGTATACTACACAACCTTCTTCTTGTAGACGTTGTTGGGCCTACAAGTGCATAGGTTTGTAGGACAGTAGCAAATTTCCCTCAAGTGGATGACCTAAGGTTTATCAATCCGTAGGAGGCGTAGGATGAAGATGGTCTCTCTCAAAAAAAAACTGCAACCAAATAACAAAGAGTCTCTTGTGTCCCCAACACACCCAATACAATGGTAAATTGTATAGGTGCACTAGTCCGGCGAAGAGATGGTGATACAAGTGCAATCTGGATAGTAGATATAGGTTTTTGTAATCTGAAATAATAAAAACAGCAAGGTAACTAATGATAAAAGTGAGCGTAAACGGTATTGCAATGATACGAAACAAGGCCTAGGGTTCATACTTTCACTAGTGCAAGTTCTCTCAACAATAATAACATAGATAGATCATATAAAAATCCCTCAACATGCAACAAAGAGTCACTCCAAAGCCACTAATAGCGGATAGATATTATGGTAGGGTACGAAACCACCTCAAAGTTATTCTTTCGGATCAATCTATAAAAGAGTTCGTACTAGAATAACACCTTAAGACACAAATCAACCAAAACCCTAATGTCACCTAGATACTCCATTGTCACCTCAAGTATCCGTGGGCATGATTATACGATATGCATCACACAATCTCAGATTCATCTATCCAACCAACACAAAGTACTTCAAAGAGTGCCCCAAAGTTTCTACCGGAGAGTCAAGAACGTGTGCCAACCCCTATGCATAGGTTCATGGGCGGAACCCGCAAGTTGGTCACCAAAACATACATCAAGTGGCACATGATATCCCATTGTCACCACAGATAAGCACGGCAAGACATACATCAAGCGTTCTCAAATAAAAGACTCAATCCGATAAGATAACTTCAAAGGGGGAAACTCAATTCATCACAAGAGAGTAGAGGGGGAGAAACATCATAAGATCCAACTACAATAGCAAATCTCGGGATACATCAAGATCGTTCCATAGAGGGAACACGAGAGAGAACACGAGAGAGAGAGAGAGAGATCAAACACATAGCTACTGGTACATACCCTCAGCCCCGAGGGTGAACTACTCCCTCCTCGTCATGGAGAGCGCCAGGATGATGAAGATGGCCATAGGTGATGGATTCCCCTCTGGCAGGGTGCCGGAACGGGCTCCCGAGAGGTTTTTGGTGGCTACAGGGGCTTGCGGCGGCGGAACTCCCGATCTATCTTGATTTCTGATGGTTTTAGGGTACGTAGGTATATATAGGCAAAAGAAGTCGGTCGGGAGGTGCTCGAGGGGCCCACGAGACAGGGGGCCGCACCCTGTAAGGGGGGGGGGGGCGCTCTCCTATCTCCTGGGCACCTCGAGGATCTTCTGACTTGATCTCCAAGCCTCCTGGATGATATTCTTCCAAAAAATCGCGATGTCGAAGGTTTCATTCCGTTTGGACTCCGTTTGATATTCCTTTTCTTTGAAATACTGAAACAGGCAATAAAACAGCAATATGGGCTCGGCCTCCGGTTAATAGGTTAGTCCCAAAAGTAATATAAAAGTGTATAATAAAGCCCATAATCATTCAAAACACATAGTAATATAGCATGAATGCTTCATAAATTATAGATACGTTGGAGACGTATCACTCGCCAGCCTTTAGCTGTCTTTGGAGATGTGACTCACAATCTTTTCCGATCTCCGGATTCTCTCCGGGATTGTCTGCAGAATTTTCTGTTAGACTTATAAAGCAAGCCAAATACTAACTGGTATATGTCCTTAAAATTTCTCTTTTGAGACAAGTGTTACCAGGTGAGGCCTTCTATGATTCCTCTAGTTTGGCAACCGCGGCCCTCGGCTGGGTCTTGCACTCCTCTAGCTCTCGAGACAAATGGGTATTCTTCTCTACAAGAACCTGTGTATACAATGATCCTTAAATCAGTTGTTCCAACTGTTTCAAGTCTTAGGGGCTACTGATATACATGCTTATCAAATTTTCTTACCCATATATCTTTTGCATACTGGTCCGTCGATCGGGCGAGTCCATCTTGGGCAGCTCGGATGTATGCGTCTCCTGAATTGAAGGCATTGAATGCCTCTTCGGAAAAGATACCATTGCGAAGTACGGCCCGTCGGCGCCGGTGATTCATGGCGCTCTCTACTTCAGAATTTGTGGCGGAGAGCCTATTCGCATCCTCTGTCGGAGGACAACTCAGCGTCGGCCCCACATAGGCCTCCTCTCTTGAAGCCGGTTCTGGAATCCGGCTGGTGGAGGCGTGACCGGCAGGATCTCCGGATATAGTCCGGCGATTACTCTTTCTGCCAGGACATGATGGGTGCTGTTACATTTCAAAAATGATAATCACAAAGCAGATTTTAACTATACGATCTGTAAACCCCCCGTCTCTCTCTGCTAGGGTTCTTCGGTTAATTTACTTAGGTTTTAGTTAGGGCAGTATGTTAATTAGGTTATCTATTTAGTTATGAATTTAGCTAGGTTTCAAAATTAGCTGAATTTATATGCAAATTTGAACTGGACATGTGATATGTGCATATGTCATGTTTTGGACATGTCATGTTTGGAAAATGATCCGAGTGGCCTATGTTACGCCGGTATGTTGATTCATTTTTGTTCCGGTGAATTTCAGGCGCTCGATATGTCCATTTTTTAGCAAAGGTCATGCCGAAATTTCCCGTGAATAAAGGCATGATTTGTGCTACATAGTTGGCATATCGAGTGCTGGCACATAGATTTCTTTTTATGTCATTTCTCATTTATTCATACTTTTAGAAATAAATGAGGACACTTAATCATAGGAAACATGTCGAACAACGAAGAAACTGGGCCTTCTGACCAAGATGCAGACGAGATGGATTATGAGGCTAAACAAGAGTACCTCGACTATTTGACTGCTAAGCAAGGTTTGCAGGTCGGCCTCGATGATGGTACTGACGCCAACATCGGCACTGACGGCGCCGGCACCGATGGCAGCACCAAGACCAGTGGGGAAGGTACCGGCGAGGAAGGTACCGGCGGGGAAGGTATCGGCCTTGATGCCGCTACCGAAAAGAGGAAGCATAAGAAGCAGAGGATACGAAAACCTAACAAACTAGGGATTGGATGACTTGTGATCACAAAGATGGCACCTAGCAAGTTTGAGCCGTTAGAGCCGGAAGAACCTCGCAAGTGCTATGGGAACCAAGTAGGATGCATCCTACGGGAATGCGCGAGCATCAACGACGATGACTTAAGGAGTAAAGAACATTTGACGCAGTTGCTCCTAACGAAGTTGCACAAGAGATTCAAGTTCCCCGACCGGGATGATAACATAGAACAACCGTGGGATGATCCGAAGATGAAGAAGATTAACAATCACACCATGGGCATGTTCAGCAATGATTTGGCCTCCTAGAAAGGGAGGGTGAAACGAGCTATTGAGGCTGATGAACCCCTGTCCAAGATTCTGGAGGAAATTCCGACACTTACGGAAGAGGAGTTCGAAAAGTTCAAGGACACTTGCGCTACCGAGGTAGCCAAGGCTAAGGCTGCGAAATTCAAGAGCCTTCAGCAAAGGAACACGGGGAAGCATCGCCTCGGAAGCCGTGGCTACCTCGGTAAAAGGCCCATATGGGATAAGGAGGACGCGGAACATGAAGCCGCGGGTCTCCCAGACCCCTTCGCGAAGTTCACCAACCCCTTGGAGCATGACTTCATCAGGGCCCGCTACAAGTGGGACAAGGAGAAAAAGGTTTTTTACACGGACAATATCACAAGGAAATTGATTAGACTACTGGAGAAGCAACACCAGCTTGCAGCCAAAAGCCCTACTTCTCCGATGAGGCCCAAGTGGGACACCCCTCTCAACCGGGCCTTGAACGAACTTAAGGGACTCCCTTTGGACCAGCGGCCGCAATATAGTCATGTGCACGGCACTGGAGACAGCGCCACGTGGAAGGTGTTTTACAACAAGGGCCTGGAGGCCAAGAAGCAGAAAAAGAAGTTTAGTCAGGCGGACATCAACGCGAAGGTGAAGCTTGCGGTCGAGAAAAAAGCAGCTGAGGACGCGAAAAAAGTAGCGGAGGACAAATATGAGTTGCTACAGCAGGCAGTTAATGCAGCTGTAACTGCCTGTAGAAATGATTTCGCTACTAACTTGGTTCCAGTTATCATCAACTGGGCGAAGGAAAATCCAGACAAGACGGTACATGATTTCCCGTTGCCCAGTTTCGTCGGGAGCAACTCCATGAACAACAACACCATCGCACCATCACTTGCTCACGCAACCGGGCCTCCTCTAGCAGGCGCTCCCGCTCATAGCAGCCCGTCCTCAGTCTCAGGCGCGCTAGGTGGGCCTTCGTCTTTGGCTGAGCTCGACGCCGTCACGGTAATTACATGTCGCACCAACATATATATATATATATATATATATATATATATAATATTCCATTTTTGTTGCCTTTCGGTTGTTTTACGCCACATACATATGTGTTTGCAGGCGAAAGAAACCCCGTGCACCATACTCTACTTGATCAAAGGCCAGAAGGTGGATGTGGGAAAGGGGATGATAATGGACCCCTCTCAACGCACGTTCCACAACCAGCCGATCCCCGCTGGGCACTTCAGGGTTAGCTTGACCAGTGTGAAATCGGGGCACGAGGATTTGCCTCCTCCAGTACAGCATGTGGGAGCGGACGACGAGACCCCGCCGCAGATTGGAAGCTGCAAGAATTGGGTGCTGCTATGGCCGAAGAATCTTATTCATCTGGAGCCGACCGAGAGCACACCAATAACTACCACACATCAACAAGCATGTGCGGAGACCACCACCCCGCCTACGCAATTACCAGCTCCTATAGTGCCGGGTGAGAGCGGCGGACGACATGATGAAGGGGGTGCAATAGTACTGGCTGATGTAATTTCTCCTGTAGAACAGAGAATTGATGATGAGACGGAGGTCGACCCTATGGATTACCTCAATACAAATGCGTATGACTATGACATAGATATGATGAGTCAACCATATGACGAATCGATCTATCAGCTTGCTAATGGGGATATGGATGATATGCCTGGGCAGGGTCGTAGCATGGATTGCAAAAAGTCTCTCTTCATGAAATCCTCACAGGACACGCCTGAAGATGCCGCCTCAACACAGGCTCAACTAGCCGGGTGCGAGGGTCGTACAGTACTTATCCCGGGAACACTAGGGCAGGGGTTAAGGAAGGGTCTGGAAGGTGTGCCCAAGAAAAAGGAGAGGAAGAGATCGGGGAAGGTAAATGCCTCCAAACAAGCCAGAGCACATAGCAGCCAGACGATGCATTCTGAAGAGCGTGTACCCGTGAAAGGTGCGGTCATGTTCCATCTCACGGGCGAGCCGATGCTACCGCCGAAACCGGTGGAGGCACTATCAGGGGATCTCAGGAGACTGCACGACTATGTGCTGTCGACTGAGAAAAGCCTACTAGCCTCAAAGGATCCAGGATATCCGACATACGCGGCTCATGTGCCTGAGGGGAAGTGCTATGTTGACACACGGCCCGCGGAGGTGTTCTTCCTGCGGTTTGACCATATCTTTGAGATGTTTCTAACAAGGCGGCTTGATTTTACTATCGTCCGCCTTTTTGCGCTACATATGAGCTCCGTCATGAGGAGTGAAGAAGTCTCGCAAATCTGTGTGGCGGATCCTGTCAGGACCCCGACTCGATGTCACATCGAACTAGCCGGTAACACCTCATATCACTTTGCGGCCTCACGCACGGTATTCCCACGGGTGTCGCCTTACCTTTGCCCGGGACCGTTTGCGCCTTTTGGCTCACGTATATGATAGTGTCGCTAGCATCCATATGATAAGGAGCCCGGGCTGACATGACTAGTCATAAACCCAAAGTGGCACAGACTTACAGGGACAGGCATCCATGACCCAGCTTCGAACGTGTCGGTCATCAGCAAGTGGGTCCGGGCTGTAGCACTGGGCTAGCAGGACTCCGGTAAACCGGGCTGTAGCGGGCTAACAAGACTCCGGTACTCAAAGCGTGACATTTCCCCGAAGGGACAGACACATGAACGAAGAAGGACACATGCCGGCCAGCCTAAGTGTTCCAGAGCAGTAGCAAGCTACCATGGCTCAGCGGTAACACTAGGAGACATTTCCCGGTAAGAGAGGCTACTAAAGATAAACAACTAGATAGTCAGATCCCACACATACCAAGCATTTCAATCATACACACAATATGCTCGATATGTGCAAATACAACGAAGCATCACAACATGACTCTACGACACAAGTACTTTATTTAAGGCTCGGGGAGCCATACGTAACATACACAAAGGTACGGGTCTCACGACCCAACATTCAAGTCATACAGTCATACAAACCAGCAGCGGAAGTAACTTGTCTGAGTACAGACAACTAGTAAAATAAAAGAGGCTTGGAAAGCCTAGCTATACTACGTGGTCCTTGACAAGCTCAGGGTCACCACCTGGGCCTTTAGCCTACTCGTTGATGTCAATGTCTACATAGAACCCATCAGAAGGGGTTGCAGCGTCTTCTGTAAAAATGTAAATCATAGCAACATGAGTACAAAGGTACTCAGCAAGACTTACATCAGATCCTACATACATGCATATTATCAAGAAGGGTTGGTGGAGTTATTGCAGCAAGCCAGCTTTGACTCTTGGCTAGACTATCCTACGATACTTCAACTTGAAATGGTTTTGCGCACACGAGTCCACTACTCACCAATTCAATACACTACCGAGGATCCGCCTCCGTCTTCCTACGGAAGAGCCATCCTCGGCACTCACACTTATCTTGAGGCTTTTAGTAGTTTCCATTTACTTGTCTATGAACTGTATAGGCAACCAAGTAGTCCTTTACCGCGGACGCGGCTATTCGAATAGATCATGTTAACCCTGCAGGGGTGTACTTCTTCATACACGCTCTCACCACTTACCGTCGTTTACACGACATGTACTCGGCAACCTTCAAGCGGAAGCCCAACGTGGGTGTCGGCCACGACCTACCTAACCACCTAAGCCTCCAGTCCAGGTTTATCGCCTATCCAGGTTCCATCCGCAGGGAGTCCGGCCGAGGTTTCCCATACGGCCCCGAACGATGTGAACAGGGTTCCCGAGATACCTAACGGGTATTCGGTACACCGTGCCACGTACCTACCGCATCACAGCCCACCCCTACGGTCAGCGCTGTCCACGGCCTCCAGTAGGCTACAAACACCGGAAACTACTTGCAACTCCTGGACGGAGAACTAGGATGAATAAGAAGCCGAGAGGGTCCATTGGTTTCGGGCCCAATGCATGGTAGTAGCTGATTCTTAAATCACACATACAGATCTCAGTGCTTAAGGTCGGCTTCAATGAAACAACCCACCATGTACTCCTACATGGCCTCTCATCGATACCTTTACCAAATCGTGTTCACCACACCACTCTCATTACTGACATAAACATTTCACTCTAGCCCATCACCCAGATGAACCAGACCTGACACGACTCTAAGCATAGCAGGCATAGCAAGGTAGGAACAACACATACATATGGCTCAATCAACTCCTACACATGCTAGTGGGTTTCATCTAGTTACTGTGGCAATGACAGGTCATGCAGAGGAAATGGGTTCAACTACCGTAGCACACAGCAGTTTGAAACGCGTTGTCTTAATGCAGTAAAAGAGAGCAGGAGCGAGAACATGGGATTGTATCGATATGATCAAATGGTTGGTTGCTTGCCTGATGGTTCGATGCACTGATACGGTTCTTCGTTAGGGTAATCACGGTACTCCTCGGAGGCAGAACCTGTCGCAAAGGACACCGATACACAACCATCACCAAACAATGTGCAACAATATGATGCATGCATGAAACATGGCAATATGAGTGTGTTGGGCTAATGCAACTAAAACCAGAAGGGTTTGAACCAATTTGAATCAAAGATTCAAATTTCAAACTCAAACATGGCCTTTTAAAGTGCTTTTCCTTGTTCTATTAAAAACATAAATTTAACTTGCTTGATCATGCATGAAAATAGTACAGATGGATAGATTGGATTTTTCTGATCATTTTTCATATATAATTTGTCTGATTTGGAGTTACAGAATAAAAGTTATGAATTTTTTGAAGTTTAAATAATATTCTGGAATTTCCTGATTTAAATTAAATCCAGAAATATATATATTGCGCCAGCATGACGTCAGCATGACGTCAGTGGTCAACCGCGGCTGGCTGGGGTCAAACCTGACGTGTGGGGTCCACACGTCAGTGACAGGGGGGTTTAACAGGGTTAATTTAATCCTAATTAGGAATTAGTGGCGCTGGGGCCCACTGGTCAGTGTCAGGGGGGTTAGTTAAGCGGTGATTAGCACTAATCTAACCACCTGGCCGACGGGGCCCACGCGTCAGTGACTCTGGGGGGGGTCAAACCCCAGGTCAAACAGGTCAAACCCACCGGCGACATGACGCCGGCGAGGCCCGAGACGGCGGCGCGATACGGAAACGCGCTACAGGGTACGGGCAAGGCCGTGCTTGGGCTCGTTGGAGAGCCCTTGCTCCCGCGCGTCGAACGGTGGTGGTGGCCGTGCCTGAGGTGGCCGGTACCGACGACGGCGAGCTCGTGAGCGGCGGCCGGAGTTCGGGTGGTGGCGGGTTGGGCGCTACGAGCGGTGGTTTGGCGCGCTGAGGGCACTAGGGAGAAGCTCTTGCTTCTCCGCATCCAAAGGAACGGACGGGAGGCCGCGAGGTGGCCGGAGTTGAGCACGGCGTCGACCTCGGTGGCGGCCGGAGCTCGGGCGAGCTCGGAGTCGGTGTTAGGGAGCTCGGCAGGAGGCAAAGGGGGGTGTTACGACCTCCTGGGGTTGCACTGAGCACGGCCGCGTGCTCGGTTGCAGCTCTAGGCAACGGTGGCTACGGCGGCGACATCGCCGGCGGCGTGGAGTTCTCGGCCAAGACGGGGCTAAGGCCTAGAGGTCGAAAGAGACCAGGGGAGAAGGGGAAGACGACTCGGGGGCTCACCGTGAGTCCGTTTGGAGGGTCAGTGGGCTCGAGGGCGGCCGGAGTGCAGCGAATCGACGGCGACAATCTCCGGTGGCCGAGGAGGGGAACGGCGACGTTGGCGGCGATGCAGGGCTTCCGGAGGGCCGTGGATCGGTGGGGAGGAAGAGGGGGTCGAGGCGGAGCTCGCAAGCACAGCGAGGGGTCGAGGGGGTGGCCGGTGACGGCTGCTATGGCGAACAGCGGCGATGGGTGCGTCGGGTGAGAGAGAGAGCAGGGGGGGAAGCACGGGAGAGAGAGGGGGATAAGGCCAGGGGATCGGGGCGGCACCGAGAAGAACCGTCGCGGCGTCGCGCTGGCGGGGTAGGCAGGCAGGCGAGCTGGTGGCGTGGCGCTCCGCCCGTGCGCGCGCGCCGGCCACACGCCTGGCCGACTGGCGCCAGGAGGACGACGGCGGTGGTGGGCTGGGCTGGCTTGCTGGGCCAGAGGCGCCAGGTAAGAAGCCCAGGTAAGGTTTCCCTCTTTTATTTATTTCTGTTTTCTAATTTCTGACATTTGTTTTGATTTAAATAAAATATTAAATCATTTTATTACCTCATGCCAATTTTTGCAGGAGCTAGATATATTATTCCAGAGCTCCCCAACAGGTGGCATAGTTTTTGGACATATATTAATATATATAACTAATATATTTCCAATGCAAATATTTATGCATTAATTCCAAATGCCCAAAATAAATACCTATGAGCTCTTAAAAATATTGGTTTGATTTTTATCTCTGTCCAATATTTTCAGAGAGCAACATGAGCATTTTCTTGGACCCTTTTGGAGAAATTTCTATTTGGGTCATTTTCAAAATGATTCTGAGGGTTTCACAGATCCCCATTTCAAGTTTCTGATGAAAGAGTAAACATGATGCAACACTCTAATGCATGACTAGCTAGGGTGTGACAACTCACCCCCACTCAAAAGAATCTCGTCCCGAGATTTGGGTTCCTCCGGGAAGAAGGCGGGATACTCAAGTCGAAGACGATCCTCCCTTTCCCAAGTTGCTTCATCCTCAGAATGGTGCGACCATTGAACTTTGAGAAACTTGATATTATGACGTCGGGTGGTACGTTCGGTTTGATCGAGAATACGAATGGGGTACTCTCGATATGTAAGATTATCTTGGAGATCAAGCGTTTCGTGGTCCACTCCACGGATAGGATCCGAGAAGCAACGCCTGAGTTGAGAAACGTGGAAGACATCGTGGACTCTGGAGAGGTGCGGAGGTAGTTCCAACTGGTAGGCAACTTCTCCTTGTTTGGCAAGAATGCGAAAAGGTCCAATGTAACGAGGAGCCAATTTGCCTTTGATACCGAAACGATGGGTTCCCTTCAGAGGGGTGACCCGAAGATAAGCCTTCTCGTCAACCTCGAAAGTCATAGCCTTATGTTTTCGGTCATATTGACTCTTTTGACGAGATTGGGCTGTTTTCAACTTTTCACGAACGATGCGAACTTGTTCTTCTGCTTCCTGAATCATATCCGGGCCAAAGAATTGTCTTTCCCCGGTTTCTGACTAGTTAAGGGGTGTTCGACACCGTCGTCCATAGAGAACTTCAAAAGGGGCTTTACCCAAGCTAGATTGATAGCTGTTGTTGTAAGCGAATTCGGCAAATGGAAGGCACTTCTCCCAGTCCATTCCGAATGAGATAACAGAGGCTCGAAGCATGTCTTCTAGAATCTGGTTGACGCGTTCCACTTGACCACTCGACTGAGGGTGGAAGGCGGTGCTAAAGGAGAGACGGGTCCCCATAGCATTTTGGAAGCTTTCCCAAAATCGAGAGGTGAAAAGACTTCCTCGATCCGAGTTAATTTCCAAAGGAACACCATGGAGGGACACTATTCGGGAGATGTATAAGTCTGCCAGCTGACTAGCGGTTATACTCTCACGAACAGGTAAGAAATGGGCTACTTTGGAAAGACGATCGACAACGACGAAGATAGCATTATTCCCTCTCTTGGTCCTAGGAAAACCGGTAATGAAATCCATACCAATTTTATCCCATTTCCATTCAGGAATAACTAAGGGTTGAAGGGTGCCAGCAGGCCGTTGATGCTCTGCTTTTACACGACGACAGACGTCGCAGTTTGCAATATACTGAGCAATCTCTCTCTTCATCCTAGTCCACCAGAACCTCTGGCGTAGGTCCTGATACATCTTAGTACTACCGGGATGAATGGTGAGAGGAGATTCATGAGCTTCCTTAAGGATCAATCGCCTCAGGTTTCGCACTTTGGGAACCACTAGTCGATGCCCGAAGTATACGACCCCTTGATCATTAATGGAGAAGCAATTCGCAATTCCTTTCTGGATGTTTCTCTTGATGCGGGAAATTCCCGGATCTACCTTCTGTGCTTTGATAATCTGATCCGTAAGGGTAGGTTTTGCCACCAAGGTGGAAAGAAAACCTTGAGGTACAATGTGAAGGTTAAGCTTCCGAAATTCCTCATGGAGAAGCGGTTGACTTTGTTGTAACATCAGGTTGTTACAATAAGATTTACGACTTAGTGCATCAGCCATGACGTTGGCTTTCCCTGGGGTGTAGGTTATTCCTAAGTCGAAGTCTGTGATCAACTCAACCCAACATCTTTGCCTGAGATTCAGATCCGGTTGGGTGAAAATGTACTTCAGACTTTGGTGATCAGTGAATATTTCGCAACGGTTACCGAGGAGGTAATGTCGCCAGGTTTTAAGTGCATAGACTACGGCTGCAAGCTCTAGATCATGAGTAGGATAATTCTCCTCATGTGGGTGCAATTGCCGTGAAGCGTAGGCAATTACGTGTCGATCTTGCATAAGGATGCAACCTAGTCCTTGTCGCGAGGCGTCGCAGTAGATAACAAAGTCCTTGGAGAAGTCTGGCGGTACCAGTACGGGAGCAGAGGTCAGGCGTCTTTTCAGTTCCTGAAAGCTGTGCTCACATTGTGGAGTCCATTCGAACTTCTTATCTTTCTTGAGGAGTTCGGTTAGAGGTTTGGCAACTTTGGAGAAGTTCTCGACAAAGCGACGACAATAGCTCGCTAAGCCCAGAAAACTCCGAACTTGCTTGACCGATTCGGGTGGAGTCCAATTAAGGACGGCTTGAACTCGCTCAGGGTTAACAGCAATACCTTTACCAGATATTACATGACCCAGATAGGTCACTTCTGACAACCAGAATTCACATTTAGAAAATTTGGCATAAAGGCGATGCTCTCGAAGTTTCTTCAACACTAGCCTTAGATGTTCGGCATGTTCTTCCTCGTTCTTGGAGTAGATGAGTATATCATCGAGGTAAACAACGACGAATTTATCCAAATACTCCATGAAGATTGAGTTCATTAACCGAGAAAAGGTGGCTGGAGCGTTGGTTAAACCGAAGGACATGACGGTGTACTCGTATTGGCCATAACGAGTAACAAAGGCCGTTTTAGGAATGTCCCCGTTTCTAATTTTGATTTGATGGTAGCCCAACCTCAAATCCATCTTGGAGAAGATTGAGGATCCAGCGAGCTGATCATACAGGTCGTTGATCCTGGGAAGCGGATATTTGTTCTTGATTGTGACCAAATTGACAGGTCGGTAATCTACAACCATCCGGTCCGTACCATCCTTCTTCTTGACGAATAGGACGGGGCAAGCCCACGGAGATGAGCTAGGTCGGATGAAACCCTTTTTCAAGGACTCATCGAGTTGTTTCTTAAGCTCGGCTAGTTCTAGTGGTGCCATCTTATAAGGTCTTCTAGCAATCGGAACGGTTCCTGGGATGAGGTCTATTACGAACTCAACATCCCTGTCAGGTGGAACACCTGGCAATTCCTCTGGGAAGACATCCGGGAAGTCACGGACTACCGGAACATCCTCAAGGTCTGGCAAAGGGCTGGCGTTAAGAGAATATAATTGTCGCTTGGCTATTCGGTTCAAGACATTGACTATCTTCCCCGAAGGATGGGTGAGTTGAACAGTCCTAGAGAAGCAATCAATTTTGGCATGATGAGCTGACATCCAGTCCATACCCAGAATGATATTAATATCTGAAGATTTAAGAGCTATCAAAGATGCAAGGAAAACAAGTCTGTCGACTTGGATTTCATTTCCATGGCTTACTCTAGAAGTTTGCCATTTGGATCCCGGAGTTTGAATTACCATAGAGGTTGGCATATCACCGAATGCGACGTTATGCAAACGAGCATAGTTTTCAGATATAAAAGAATGAGAGGCTCCTGTATCGAAAAGAACAGATGCCGGGTGGCAATTAACAAGAAGCGTACCGAGAACGACGTTGGGATCCTCTTGAGCTTCTTCGGCAGAGATACAGTTGACATGGCCACGTGAGGCGGTGGCCGGCTTGGCGTGGAATACTTTTCCTGTCGGCTTGCCACGGCCAACAGCTTTAGCAGACTGGTTGGGGTTGGTCTGGGGACACTCACGCATATAGTGGCCAGATTCCCCACACTTGAAACAAGTCACGGAACGGGTACGTGGAGGAGCATTGTTAGTTGGACCCCCATAGGGCTTGGCTGGAACAGACTGTTGAACAGGGCGAGGCGCCTGGAAAGATGGCCTCGGTGTGAACCTGGGTGGCAGGGCGGTGTTGGGTACCCACACGCGGCGCTTCTGAGGACCAGCACCGGATGAGGAACCCATGTCACGGCCATGCTTGCGTGTTGCGTCATAGTCAGTCTGACCAGTTTCAGCACTGATGGCTTTGTTAACAAGTTTCTGAAAAGATGTGCACTCATGCAGACGGAGGTCGCGGCGAAGCTCAGGACTAAGGCCCTTATGGAACCTTGCTTGCTTCTTGGCATCAGTAGACACTTCCTCAGTTGCATATCGTGCGAAGTTACCAAACTCCATGCTGTAAACATCCACAGAAAGTCGGCCTTGGGTGAAACTGCAAAATTCCTCACGTTTACGGTCCATGAGACCCTCCGGAATGTGATGTTCACGGAAAGCCTCACTGAATTCAGCCCAAGTAGTGACATGGCCCGCTGGGCGCATAGCTCCATAATTCTCCCACCATAGACTGGCGGGGCCTTCAAGATGATATGCAGCAAAGGTGACCTTGTCAGCCTCCGCTACCCGCGCGGAACACAGTTTGTGAGAGATACTGCGAAGCCAGTCATCAGCGTCGAGAGGCTCGACGGAGTGGTGGAACGTGGGTGGATGTAATTTGATAAAATCACTGAGTGACACCACGTTAGTCCTCTGATGGTGTGCCGTGTTCTGTTCAATACGCTCCAACAAACGGTTGGTCTCCCGCTTGTTTCTCTCAGCTTCCATCATAACCTCGGCTAGGGAAGGAGGATGAGGCAGATTTGCATCCCTGACTTCACTGCCTTCGGCCTACTCTTGAGGAGCAGGGTTAGTGCGCGTGTTGACCATCCTAGGTAAACAAGACAATGATTTATTCAGGATGATAAAATTCCAACATAGGATACAAAATGTAAGGAATAACTCGGAATGCAAGATGATCATCCGTATGACATGGTAGATACAGAAACTGCTTCTTTTATTCCATCGTCATACACACCATACAGGGTTTAGTACAAGACCAAACAAAGTACTATTACGGTGAAAAGAGGATTACATCTCATCGGAGGCATTCCAAGCTCCTATACATTATTTTTCTACACCTCCAGAAAGAGTACAAACTAGGTCATATCCCATGAGTCACGCGGGACGATAGACGACACAGCTAGTGCGATCTAGTGATACTACCACTAACTCAGACCGATCCGTAGTAGTCCTCGTAGAAGTCACCTCCATAGCCTGGAAGCTCAACATGATCATCCGGAAACAGACGATCTCGCGGAGCTTGTGGACCATAGGGGCTAGGATGAGGTCTTGGACCAACAGACGGTGGCCTGCGGGGACCGCGAGGTGGGGTGATGCCTCCTACATCACGCCAACCCATCACGTCTGGCAGAGCAGATCTCACAGGATAGAGATCGCGCATATCTGAATATCCAGCTTGCACCGCCGGTGCAAACCGAGTCAATGTGGCCCAGTGGTCAGCACGGGTATTGAAGAGCTCTAACCTCAAGGCCCGATTTTCACGGTCCTTATCCTCGAGCATCTCAGCAGTGGTGCGAGTCCGTGAATCCTCCTGGGTGGGGTCAGCATAGATAGCCTGGAGATACCCTTGTGCTCCCGGAAGTGATCCTGGCATATACCGGAAATCAGAGTCCCGAAATAGTCCAGATCTGACTCGCATGATGGTCATCATAGAGTAGGCGGCGTCCTGCACAGCCATCTCAATAGTAACCCCGAGTCCATAGGAGCAGTGAAGGGGCTCAGTGGATCCAGGATAAGATGGAAATATCCTGACAGTGCAGAGATACTGGCTTTGATTGAAGTGCCGAAATTGCTCTTCGACCGTGTACTCAGGATACCAGCGGTATCCAGCCTCAGTCATTACCCTGACCAACTTGGCAGTATGGCCGGGTACATCTAGGCATCGAGTCAGGCGAACCACTTGATTGAGGTCGCGAGTGGCCATCTGAAAGCACAATCATAATGCAAAGGCATTAGAATTTCTAGCAAAATTTCGGCAGCATAACAGCTGTAATTGCTCAAGAAGGATTTTGAGACATTTGACAAAGGATTACATACACACTCATCATCATCATACCAAGTTCTGAGACCATCCTAGCAATATAATGTGGTAATAGAACTGAACTAGGCTTGTAACCATCAAACCTATAAGGTACTACTGATTAGTAACACGTGATCCTGATAGAGAGAATAGATCCTAATTCCTTAACCCCCGGTGGAAGAATAGACTGACTCAGATCAGAATGTCATTAGATAAAGAAGTAAAAAGAGCCTTACGTTCCAACCCACAAACAATTCCCCTACATATAACTAAAGAATTTCTAGACTCAACATCGACCAGTTTGGCTTGGAGAACCTACAGGCAGTCCGGCTCTGATGCCAACGCTGTCAGGACCCCGACTCGATGTCACATCGATCTAGCCGGTAACACCTCATATCACTTTGCGGCCTCACGCACGGTATTCCCACGGGTGTCGCCTTACCTTTGCCCGGGACCGTTTGCGCCTTTTGGCTCACGTATATGATAGTGTCGCTAGCATCCATATGATAAGGAGCCCGGGCTGACATGACTAGTCGTAAACCCAAAGTGGCACAGACTTACAGGGACAGGCATCCATGACCCAGCTTCGAACGTGTCGGTCATCAGCAAGTGGGTCTGGGCTGTAGCACTGGGCTAGCAGGACTCCGGTAAACCGGGCTGTAGCGGGCTAACAGGACTCCGGTACTCAAAGCGTGACATTTCCCCGAAGGGACAGACACAGGAACGAAGAAGGACACATGCCGGCCAGCCTAAATGTTCCAGAGCAGTAGCAAGTTACCATGGCTCAGCGGTAACACTAGGAGACATTTCCCGGTAAGAGAGGCTACTAAAGATAAACAACTAGATAGTCAGATCCCACACATACCAAGCATTTCAATCATACACACAATATGCTCGATATGTGCAAATACAACGAAGCATCACAACATGACTCTACGACACAAGTACTTTATTTAAGGCTCAGGGAGCCATACATAACATACACAAAGGTACGGGTCTCACGACCCAACATTCAAGTCATACAGTCATACAAACCAGCAGCGGAAGTAACTTGTCTGAGTACAGACAACTAGTAAAATAAAAGAGGCTTGGAAAGCCTAGCTATACTACGTGGTCCTTGACAAGCTCAGGGTCACCACCTGGGCCTTTAGCCTACTCGTTGATGTCAATGTCTACATAGAACCCATCAGAAGGGGTTGCAGCATCTTCTGTAAAAATGTAAATCATAGCAACATGAGTACAAAGGTACTCAGCAAGACTTACATCAGATCCTACATACATGCATATTATCAAGAAGGGTTGGTGGAGTTATTGCAGCAAGCCAGCTTTGACTCTTGGCTAGACTATCCTATGATACTTCAACTTGAAATGGTTTTGCGCACACAAGTCCACTACTCACCAATTCAATACACTACCGAGGATCCGCCTCCGTCTTCCTACGGAAGAGCCATCCTCGGCACTCACACTTATCTTGAGGCTTTTAGTAGTTTCCATTTACTTGTCTATGAACTGTATAGGCAACCAAGTAGTCCTTTACCGCGGACGCGGCTATTCGAATAGATCATGTTAACCCTGCAAGGGTGTACTTCTTCATACACGCTCTCACCACTTACCGTCGTTTACACGACATGTACTCGGCAACCTTCAAGCGGAAGCCCAACGTGGGTGTCGGCCACGACCTACCTAACCACCTAAGCCTCCAGTCCAGGTTTATCGCCTATCCAGGTTCCATCCGCAGGGAGTCCGGCCGAGGTTTCCCATACGGCCCCGAACGATGTGAACAGGGTTCCCGAGATACCTAACGGGTATTTGGTACACCCGGCCACGTACCTACCGCATCACAGCCCACCCCTACGGTCAGCGCTGTCCACGGCCTCCAGTAGGCTACAAACACCAGAAACTACTTGCAACTCCTGGACGGAGAACTAGGGTGAATAAGAAGCCGAGAGGGTCCATTGGTTTCGGGCCCAATGCATGGTAGTAGCTGATTCTTAAATCACACATACAGATCTCAGTGCTTAAGGTCGGCTTCAATGAAACAACCCACCATGTACTCCTACATGGCCTCTCATCGATACCTTTACCAAATCGTGTTCACCACACCACTCTCATTACCGACATAAACATTTCACTCTAGCCCATCACCCAGATGAACCAGACCTGACACGACTCTAAGCATAGCAGGCATAGCAAGGTAGGAACAACACATACATATGGCTCAATCAACTCCTACACATGCTAGTGGGTTTCATCTAGTTACTGTGGCAATGACAGGTCACGCAGAGGAAATGGGTTCAACTACTGTAGCACACAGCAGTTTGAAACGCGTTGTCTTAATGCAGTAAAAGAGAGCAGGAGCGAGAACATGGGATTGTATCGATATGATCAAATGGTTGGTTGCTTGCCTGATGGTTCGATGCACTGATACGGTTCTTCGTTAGGGTAATCACGGTACTCCTCGGAGGCAGAACCTGTCGCAAAGGACACCGATACACAACCATCACCAAACAATGTGCAACAATATGATGCATGCATGAAACATGGCAATATGAGTGTGTTGGGCTAATGCAACTAAAACCAGAAGGGTTTGAACCAATTTGAATCAAAGATTCAAATTTCAAACTCAAACATGGCATTTTAAAGTGCTTTTCCTTGTTCTGTTAAAAACATCAATTTAACTTGTTTGATCATGCATGAAAATAGTACAGATGGATAGATTGGATTTTTCTGATCATTTTTCATATATAATTTGTCTGATTTGGAGTTACAGAATAAAAGTTATGAATTTTTTGAAGTTTAAATAATATTCTGGAATTTCCTGATTTAAATTAAATCCAGAAATATATATATTGCGCCAGCATGACGTCAGCATGACGTCAGTGGTCAACTACGGCTGGCTGGGGTCAAACCTGACGTGTGCGGTCCACACGTCAGTGACAGGGGGGTTTAACAGGGTTAATTTAATCCAAATTAGGAATTAGTGGCGCTGGGGCCCACTGGTCAGTGTCAGGGGGGTTAGTTAAGCGGTGATTAGCACTAATCTAACCACCTGGCCGACGGGGCCCACGCGTCAGTGACTCTGGGAGGGGTCAAACCCCAGGTCAAACAGGTCAAACCCACCGGCGACATGACGCCGGCGAGGCCCGAGACGGCGGCGCGATACGGAAACGCGCTACAGGGTACGGGCGAGGCCGTGCTTGGGCTCGTTGGAGAGCCCTTGCTCCCGCGCGTCGAACGGTGGTGGTGGCCGTGCCTGAGGTGGCCGGTACCGACGACGGCGAGCTCGTGAGCGGCGGCCGGAGTTCGGGTGGTGGCGGGTTGGGCGCTACGAGCGGTGGTTTGGCGCGCTGAGGGCACTAGGGAGAAGCTCTTGCTTCTCCGCATCCAAAGGAACGGACGGGAGGCCGCGAGGTGGCCGGAGTTGAGCACGGCGTCGACCTCGGCGGCGGCCGGAGCTCGGGCGAGCTCGGAGTCGGTGTTAGGGAGCTCGGCAGGAGGCAAAGGGGGGGTGTTACGACCTCCTAGGGTTGCACTGAGCACGGCCGCGTGCTCGGTTGCAGCTCTAGGCAACGGTGGCTACGGCGGCGACATCGCCGGCGGCGTGGAGTTCTCGGCCAAGACGGGGCTAAGGCCTAGAGGTCGAAAGAGACCAAGGGAGAAGGGGAAGACGACTCGGGGGCTCACCGTGAGTCCGTTTGGAGGGTCAGTGGGCTCGAGGGCGGCCGGAGTGCAGCAAATCGACGGCGACGATCTCCGGTGGCCGAGGAGGGGAACGGCGACGTTGGCGGCGATGCAGGGCTTCCGGAGGGCCGTGGATCGGTGGGGAGGAAGAGGGGGTCGAGGCGGAGCTCGCAAGCACAGCAAGGGGTCGAGGGGGTGGCCGGTGACGGCTGCTATGGCGAACGGCGGCGATGGGTGCGTCGGGTGAGAGAGAGAGCAGGGGGGGAAGCACGGGAGAGAGAGGGGGATAAGGCCAGGGGATCGGGGCGGCACCGAGAAGAACCGTCGCGGCGTCGCGCTGGCAGGGTAGGCAGGCAGGCGAGCTGGTGGCGTGGCGCTCCGCCCGTGCGTGCGCGCCGGCCACACGCCTGGCCGACTGGCGCCAGGAGGACGACGGCGGTGGTGGGCTGGGCTGGCTTGCTGGGCCAGAGGCGCCAGGTAAGAAGCCCAGGTAAGGTTTCCCTCTTTTATTTATTTCTGTTTTCTAATTTCTGACATTTGTTTTGATTTAAATAAAATATTAAATCATTTTATTACCTCATGCCAATTTTTGCAGGAGCTAGATATATTATTCCAGAGCTCCCCAACAGGTGGCATAGTTTTTGGACATATATTAATATATATAACTAATATATTTCCAATGCAAATATTTATGCATTAATTCCAAATGCCCAAAATAAATACCTATGAGCTCTTAAAAATATTGGTTTGATTTTTATCTCTATCCAATATTTTCAGAGAGCAACATGAGCATTTTCTTGGACCCTTTTGGAGAAATTTTTATTTGGGTCATTTTCAAAATGATTCTGAGGGTTTCACAGATCCCCATTTCAAGTTTCTGATGAAAGAGTAAACATGATGCAACACTCTAATGCATGACTAGCTAGGGTGTGACAGATCCATACTACATGCACGAGTCTTTCTTGAGTCTCGGTGACTTTGAGCGTGAAACTGCTAGGGAGTACCTCCAAAACTTGATGGTACAGAATAAGGACCGGGAAATTGTCCTCGTGCCTTATCATCCAAAGTAAGTCAGTTCCGAACAACCCTTTCGTACATTTCAATCATTCCTTCTCTCTCATATGGGGAATAATTTGAGGTGTCTTTTCCCCGTAGCAACGGGCGCGCCGTCCTTATCGTTCTTTACCCGCAAGTCTCCAACGCCGTGTATTTTGACCCTTCCAGAGACTATGAGAAAAAAGACTACACCCACATAATGAATATTATAGATGATGCTCTCCAAGGCTTCAGCTTTAGAGGTGGCCACATGCAGATCAAGAAACAAAGGAACAAGAAGATGGGTTTCACACATAAAACTAACTTCTCCTGCATCCATGTCCCAAAACCAAGCAAGAAGGATGGATTCTACATCGTCCATCTCATGATTCAGTTCAACACGGATCACCAAAAGCTTCACATTAACAGCAGAAATGATGATCATATCCACAAGTGGCTAGAATCTCATGGAGAAGCGGATTATAAACTTAGAGATGACTTCTTTCGCATCCAAAGCGACATTGCGATGATCATCATGAAATAAGTCGTCGATGAGAAGGGGATGTTCCACCATGACCCTATATCGCGAGCTGACGTCCGAACTCGCATAGGCATGCAACGTCTAGACCTCACGCCGTTCAAGAAGCTAGGGTTCGTCCTCGATGATATGGAAGGATGGAACTTCTAGTGATTTATGATGCCGATGATGATGATATGTGTCGGTTGAACTGGTATACTTTTTGTAGCGATGAAACTTTGTGATGTCCACGGTCCCTGCCGAACTTGTGTAACGCTACTTTGTTAGTTTGCGTACGATGACCTGCGTACCTCTAGTTAATTAATTTGCATACTGTATGTTGCATCTAGTTGCTAACCCTTTCTTTTTCGGTGTTGCTCTAGTATATTTTGTTGCATATATATGATTGTACATCCTCTTCATGCATCTCTAACAGGTACCTAGTTTCTTGATGGCGAGATGGAATTGCTATGTCGTATACAAAGGGAAGGTTCCAGGGGTGTACAACGAGTGGCATGAGTGTCAGGCGCAAGTGAATGGGTTCACGGGCACCAGCCATAAAGGCTTCAAAAGCATACAAGAAGGAGAGGCTAGTTACTTGAGGTTCACGCTAGCGCGAGAGAGGACTCGTAACCGCCGCCTCATGTACTGCATAGTTCCGCTCTCACTCATAGTGATAGCACTTCTTGCGTATACCTTTGTTTAGATGGATGACGTTGTTGTAGTTGCAAGTATTCGAGACTTGCATGTATCGCTATTTTCGAGATGATGACAAGATATCACTTTGTGTTGGATGATGATTATGATGAGACTATTTGTATGTACATGCTATGATTACATTTGTGGTCTCGCAACATTTGTATGTGTATCATGATGACATTTCTATGTGCTAAAGATTCTTCTATAAAGCCTGTTCAAATACAAAACAAATATGCCAAAAAAACCTACTTAAATTAGAAGTAGCGGGTGTATAAAAGTTAGCAGCAGCTCCACGATAGCAGTAGCGCGTCCAGGCAAAGCGCGCTAGAGATACTAGCAGTAGCGAGCTTCCGCTAACAGCGCTGCTGCTACACTTGTGTAGCAGTAGCGCCGGTGAGCATGCGCTACTGCTATGTGTTAGCTGTAGCGCCTTATTAGTAGCGCCTATCCCCGCGCTACTTATACATCTAAAACCCGCGCTGCTGCTAGCCTTTTCCCTAGTAGTGTACCTCTGCGACGGCGTTTCGACCCTGATCGCCTCCCTCTTGAGCCTGCCTGGTCCAGATGCCCTTTGCTGATGAGCCCCCAGGGGCTCGGCGCCGCATTCCGATGGTCATCTCTACAAAAATACAATATTTGTGCATAAGGCATGGTGTAAAGTACGAATCCTCTTCAGAGGTTAAGGCTTCATCTTTGCTTACACGCGACGCAGGGAGCAGTCCGGGATAATTGGCAATAGTAGCCACCAAGGTGCCATCGCAGCTTGCCTGATAAAATGTCCCATCAACTAGCTCCACAGACATATCTGGATCTTCTTCAAGTCCGGGGTCGAGGGCCCGGCCGGGATCCTCTGGCTGCGGAGAGGGGCTGTTGAACTCTTTCACGGCCTTCCTCAGTTCCTGTTTAGAAATATCAAGGTAAATGATTGTGATGCAGGGCGTAAGAATGGATAGAGTTGAGTAAAGAGTAACGGCTTACCCAGCTTGCGGAGTTGTACATGGAGAATCCATCCCGCGGTTTGATACGGAGGAACTCCTCTTCTTCTCCTTTATATAAATCGGACAGTATTCTTGCCAGAGCAGTGGCAGAATCCGGACCTTTACGACCGCAGCGGGTGGCATCGTCTTCCCCGTTGAAGTGCCACATGGGCTTCCCCCGATATTGAAGTGGTTGCACCCCCTGCATTATGTATATTGATATAACCTCTAGTATTGTCAGTCCAGATTGGGCCAGTGTCTTTATCCTGCCCATCAGGAAGTGGACTTTTCTGGAATCTTCCTCCTGGGGGCTCCGAGGGAGCCAACTTTGGCGTTTCTTCAGCGGAGCGTTATTAAATTCAGGAAGTCCCGTCCGGATTGGGTCCAGAAGGGGAACTTCATCTACATAAAACCACTCCGAGGGCCAGCCTTCAGATTCCTTCTTTGGAGTGCCGGACAGGTATCCGGTCTGGGCGATGCGCCATATTTCGGCTCTGCCCACTTGATATATAGAATCCCCCTGATTACAAGGGACAAGGCAGAATAACTTCTTCCATGACTCGAAGTGAGCCTCGCAGCCCAGGAATAATTCACAGAGGGCAACGTATCCTGCGATGTGCAGCACGGAGGCGGGGGTAAAGTTGTGCAACTGGAGGCCGTAGAACTCCAGAAGCCCGCGGAGGAATGGGTGGATTGGAAACCCGACGCCTCTTAGCAAATATGGGACGAGGCATACTCGCTCCCCCTGAGATGGGTTAGGAGATCTCTCTGCTTGCGCCCCGCAATTATAGGTGGCTAGTCCGGCTCGTACGGGGACCATGTATGCCGGTGGAAGAAACCCTTGGGTCTGCAACTCTACTAAATGGCTGTGGGGGACAGAACATTTTTCCCAATCACCTGGCTTAGAGCTAAGGGAGCGAGAAGAAGAGCTGTGGCGACCGGCCATGATGGAATGGTTTTTTCCGGATGCACTCTGTTGAATGCTTGCTTGAGGGAAGAAGGTGAGATTTGGATCTGAGGATCCCCGTCTCTTCAAATAGATGGTTTGCCTGCAGGGTCGGGGTGGTAAATGTAAAAATGCTCCGGCTCCTCGTATTCTCTCGACAGGTGGAGATGGCCATTATTGAAGCACAGAAGCCGAGGAATACAGCATTGATGGGAAGTTGGACACTGTTCGCTACAACAGGTACCCTGGATTCGGAGATGGAACCCACCTTGCAATGCCGAAGACAATCTGCGCGCCGGACTCATCGTCATTGAAGCCTGGTTCAGGGGCTACTAAGTGAGTCCTGGATAAGGGAGTATCCAGACAGCCGGGCTATATACTTTGGCCGGACTGTTGGACCGTGAAGATACAAGACTCAAGACTTCGTCCCATGTCCGGATGGGACCCTCCTTTGCGTGGAAGACAAGCTTGGCGATCCGGATGTTAGATCTCCTTGTTTGTAACCGACTCTGTGTAACCCTAGCCTCCTCCGGTGTCTATATAAACCAGAGGGTTTAGTCCGTAGGACAACAACAATCAGAATCATAGGCTAGCTTCTAGTGTTTAGCCTCTACGATCTCGTGGTAGATCAACTCTTGTAATACTGATATCATCAAGATCAATCAAGCAGGAAGTAGGGTATTACCTCCCTAGAGAGGGCCCGAACCTGGGTAAAACATCGTGTCCCCTGCCTCCTATTACCATTAGCCTTAGACGCACAGTTCGGGACCCCCTACCCGAGATCCGCCGGTTTTGACACCGACAGAGAGTGCCTGTCTCAAGCTACTAGATGATGAGTACTTGGTGACGTCCACGTCTACACGACGAAGCCACCCGTTTCCCATGGTGATTTGGTTTTCAATCTGAGGTCAGATCTTTCCCAAGGGGGGGGAGGGATGATGCGTACCATCCTATAGACATCATCATGTCAAGAGCCCATTTGGCAAGTGACACGTGGGACATCTACTTCACATACACAAAGTTGAATCATCTCCTTTACACATGCTCACTTGACACCTTTGAGGATGGTATACTACTTGACACCCCTCTCGTGTGCATGCATAGGTATTATCGGAGCTTCACGGGCGATGACGAGGAGTGCAAGCGCCAAGGAACAACTAATCCACGAGGGAAGCATGGAAGCAATGACGTAAGAAGCGAAGCTATTGAAGCTACAGCGGGTAGACATCTGGGCCAAGGGCCGGACATTCGGCGCCTATGCCGCCGCCCAGCAACTGCACCAACAGATAGCCGAGACATCAGCGGATGGACATCCGGCCAATGTGCCCAGAATCCGGCGCCTCGCCACCACCCGGACATACGGCCTTCCCTCGAAAATCCGGCATCGACAACAGAACACACCAGAAGTTTGGCCACCTTTGGGTCGGACATCCGACCAGTGCCCCGGACAACCGGCGTCTCACAAGAGCCGAGACATCCGGCGCCTGCCTACGCGCAGCCCTGGGCCAGAGGCCCATGTATCCCTTTCCCACTTACCCCTTCATGGCTTAGACTATATATAGACATCCCCCTCCTCCTTTCTAGGGTTAGCAAAGTGATAGCTCATTTGTATGTGAGCTTTGCTCCTACCTACTCTACTCTTGAGAGAGAGAGAGAGAGAGACCACTCCCTTGGAGTTCAAGGCCTCCATGTAAGAAAATCTCTAGTGGATTCAAGACCCATCTAGGGAAGATCCTCCAAGGATTCAAGACATCCTTCATGGAGATGAACTAGTTCCTTTGTATCCCCCTTTGTAGGATTTGGACCTTTGTATCTCTCTTTGTGTGTTTGGATCTAGCACATGTGTGATTGAATCAAGTCAATTTGAGTGTTTCCTCTTGTTTTCCCCTTGTGTTCTTCGTGTGTTCTTCGTGTTCTTCGGGAATCCCATTCCAAATCGTGAAAGATCGGCCCCCAGGGTTCCACCCTACATCATTCACCCATGTAAAAATGTTTACTCTAAAAAGTTCAAATTCAATAAACCAAAGAGTTAAAACATAATGAGAAAAGCAAAAAGAAAGGCCTAGATGTTTGTACACCTCCGCCCGGAGCATCACTGCGTAGGTGCTCACCACTGTACTCCCGCACCACTGCGCAACACCGCGCTTCTTACCACTGCCTAGATTCCTCTAATGTGTAAGGCCGAGCTCCGCAATGTGGCATTCATGCCGGTAACTCTACACATGCAATGGTCCCTGGGCACGCGTGGTTTTTTTATCTAGTACCAAGCATGTTTGATGAATGTGTGAAGTCCTACTACTACCAACAGAGAAGGAAAATTGCCACTAGACCTCATTTTGAGAAAAATGGAACCAACTTAGTAAACCGGGGAAGCCCACGGTGTATCGCCACCCATTTCTTTTATAAGATGGTCATGTGCATGTGCGTGTGATGGTTGTGTGTGCGTGCGTTCGGTGCTTGTGCTATGGGTATGCTTTTCCATTATTTTTTGAATAAATCAAAAGTTCATACATACAAAAAACAGAAGTTCAAAATATCTTATAAAAAGAAAGGTTTGCATGCAAAATTCACATGCGAAAAATGTGTTTTGTGTGTGGGTGTTTGCCAACACCACAAGTTCGGATGAGGAAAAAGTAATAAAATGAAACCTAAAAATGGTCATTGCAACAAGTTCGAATAAAAGAGGAACACACCATCAAAATATACCATAACGGAAGGTCAACTTAAAATAACCAAAAAAAAGTCACCCCTCAAAAAAATAACAAAAACTTTTAATTAGAAAAATGATTCCCCCAACTTCTAAACCAAACCTAGAAGTTCAAAATAAATAACAGAGTGATTCAATGTTTACAAACAAATCAGATTTTAACCGCTAATAAAAAACTAAGAAATTCAAATAAAAAATGATGCAGTCCAAAATTTATACAAACAAGGATCTTTCTAGTTTCTAAAAAAACATAGAAGTTGGAATTAAAATAACCAAAGCGGTTTGATATTTATTAGAAAAACTCATATTTTTCCTGGTACTAAAGAAAGAAAATCACAAGTTCAAGTTACAAAAAATGGAGCAGTTCAAAAAAAATTAATCAAATGATTGTTTCCCATTTCTAAAAAAACTAGAAATCCATGTAAAAAATCAAGTAGTTCAATGTTTACTATAAAAACTAAGATTTCTCGGCTATTAAAGAATAAAACAAAGAACTTCAAATAAAAAAAAAGTAGCTTGATGTTAATGGAAAACTCAGATTTTCACCGTATCTAAAGAAACCTAGAAGTTCAAACTAAAATAACGACGTGGTTTATTGACTATAACAAAACTCAGATTTCTTCCATTACTAACGAATAAATCAAGAATATCAATTTAAAAGAGCAGAGTAGTTCGATGTTTATACACGAAGAACAAAACAAGCGTCGCCAAATTCTTTCTATTTCTGGAAAAAATAGAAGTATGAAGTTCAATTTAAAAAAAATTGTTTGATGCTTTTTTGAAAACCATATTTTTTTCTAAGAATAAAAATTAGAAGTTAAAATTAGAATTACAAAGAAGTTCGTAATTTATAGAAAACTTAGATTTTTTTCACGTTACTAAAGAATAAAACTAATGAAGAAGTTCAAATTTTAATAAATGGAACGACCAAACAAGTATTAAATGAATTTTTTTCTATTTAAAAAAACTAGAAATTCTAACTAAAATAATGAAGTGGTTCAATGTTTATTGAAAAGTCTAGGATTTTACCATTTAAAAATAAGAAATATCCCTCATTATTAAATAATCAACCATGAAGTTCAAATTGGAAAAAACGTCAAATTCAATTTTATTTTAAAATCAAAAACAATTCTTTACTCAAAAAATAAAAAAATGATGTTCAAACAAAAATAACACAGAAGTTCAATGTATATTAAATCCTAGGATTTACAAGTTCAAAAAACAAAACAAAAATAACTTTATTTTGGGCACTTATAAAAACAGCTCATAAACGATGATGAATTTTGGAAAAACCCTCGACATGTCATTGGCAACAAACTTATAACAAATGGATATCGTTCCTTTGAACTTCACATTTGACTAATAACAAAGTTGTACCTTTTTGATGCCTTTACAATGGAATATCTTTTGCTCAATTTTAATGAGTATTTTGGTAGTTATGGGTAAAAAAGCATAGAGTAGTTCAAAGTGAAAACAACTAGCAGTTCAAGTATTACATGAGTGTGTTTCGTACTAGAAAAAAGAATGAAAAGGCAAAGTATAAAATGACTTTTGCTAGAAGTTCATGTGGGCGGCCCAGGAAGTTCAAAAATTCTTGTAAAGGAGGTTCACCATGTATTTACTTATGCAAAAGCACACACATAAAAAATAATATTATTTTGTGTTTTAAAATAATTATCTCAATCCATTACAAATTTGAAACAAAAATACTCTACATGAAAAAGTTCCTCCCATTCAATAACTTTTCAATGGGTATATTATATTCTTATTCCAAAAATCAGTTAAAAAATTGGTGTATGTTGTTCGAAAAAAAGTGTAACTGTATTATAAAATGTTGCCTATTTTCAACAGGTTTATAAATGGTATATCTTGTGCAAGTATGATGAATGGGAGCGAAATTACGAACAAAAATACGTGACAGAAGTTCAAAGTGAAAACAACGAGCAGTTCAACTACTACACGGAATGCGTGTTGAAAGAGAATAAAAGAATACAAATCTAAAAGCATGAAATTGTTGTTGCAAGAACTTCACATGCTTCTCCCTGCATGGTTCAAAATTTCTAATGCGAGACATCTATCGTCCATTTACATGTTTTAAAAAAGCAACAATAACATTATTTTTGCTATTTTTAAAACTGCTCGCAAACGGTAACAAATTTGTGACAACTGTCTATAAGAAAATGTTGCTCCTATTCATAAGCTTTCCAACGGTATACTATATGCTTCATTCCGATGAATGGTTTAAAAGTTTCGTATATACCATTAAAAACAAGTTTTTATGTATTAAAAAAAACTATTGAGCCGTCGCGAATATGAAAAATTGATCAACACAGGGAAATTACGCGTTTTCAATAGCTTTCCATTAGTATATCATTTGCTCAATTTGGATTAGAGGTTGTGGAGTCATGGGCAAAAAATAGCATGTGAAAATCAGAGTGAAGTTCAAATAGACATATTGTTGTAGGGGGAAACCCTAAGATGGATCTTTTCACACTTGGAGGGGAAAGACAGATGAACATGAAGAACACAAAGAGGAATTCACTCCAACAAAACCCAATCACACATCCACTAGAATAGAAATCACATAGATCCACAAGATTACAAGAACAATCAAAGGAAACAAGCACTAGGTAAAGTTCTTCCCACTCCTAAGAGATGATGTCTTGATGATGATAATCTTCTCCAAGAGGAGGTCTTGAAATCCACAAGTGGGTCCTCTCCTAACAGGCCTTGATCTCCAATGGAGTGGTAGAAGGAGCAAACCTCTCAAATATCTCACATATGTCTTTCCTAACCCTAAACATGCCCTAGGTATGGAATATATAGGCATGGGGGTAAAGGGCATGGAGTGGAGGCCCAAAATAGCAGCTTCAGCTGGCCATCCTAATGGGCCCGTGCACACGAGGTAAGTTGGTCCCATGCGCATGAGGCTCCCGTGTGCACGGTACACGCCCGTGCGCATGGGGTGCTACAGGGCCAGCTTCCTGAGTAGCCCGTGGGCATGAGGTCTCGGGTGCCTGTGCGCACGGGATCACCTAGGACTTGCAACCTTCCTCCTTTTGGTCTCCTTCTTCTTCTTCCTCGAGGTCTTGGGGCTCCTCTCCCTCTCCTTTGGGGTGTCCTTTAGATGCATGGTGGCGTTGGTCTTCGTACCTAAGCACACATAACATGTTTTGGTGAGGTAGCACCCAAGTTTTGTTTATGTCCATATCCATCTCAAGTAAGAGTGAGTTCATCTTGGTTTCAATTCTGCATGCTCGAGCTCTAGTCTTGGGTCCATGTGGTGCTTGATGAGTTAGTGTAGCGTCCATGGGGATGATGGAAGGATACTACTCATCATCCCCCCCCCCCCTTGGGAGAGATCCGTCCATGGATCGTGATCTTCATCACCATGGTATGGGGACAAGTCCTTGAGTTTGAAGATGTCGCTTACATTGTACTTGTCACGTGGGATGTCGATCTTGTAGGCATTGTCATTGCAGCGGCTAGCACCTTGAAGGGTCCATGGGCTCATGGTAGTAGCTTGGATTTGTGCTCATTGGGAAAGCAGTCCTTGCGGAGATGAAGCTATACGAGGTCGCCGGTTGGAACACCATTGGTGACTTGTTGATGTTCAGCTTGGTGGTGAAGCATTGTACTTGATGCTTGATCGTGGCCCTTGTATCTTCATGCACCTTCTTGAGATAACTTGCTCTTGCACTTGCGTCCATGTTCGCTCTTTCTTGAAGTGGAAGTGGTAGGATGTCCAATGGGACAATGGATTGAAGCCATAGATGACATCGAAGGGGGGCTTGCCAGTAGTAGAGTGTCGTGCTCGATCGTAGGCGTACTCAGTGATGGGTAAGAACTCTTCCCCCTCCTTGATGTTTTTCTTGATCAACACGCGTAGGAGAGTAGATAGCGTCTGGTTGGTAACCTCCGTTTGGTCGGTGGTTTTGGGATGATAGGCCGTCAAGAATAGTATCTTGATGCCGAGCTTGCCGTATAGTGTCTTCCATAAGTAGCTTATGGACTTGACATCGCGTTCTGACACAATGGTATTTTCCTACAAAAAAGATTTGCAACATGTGAAACATCGTCTATCTTATTGCATGGGATGAAATGTGCCATCTTAGAGAATCGGTCCACAACAACAAATACAGAATCCTTGCCATTTTGGGTCCTAGGCAACCTAAGAACGAAATCCATACTAATATCTTTCCATGGTTGATAAGGAATTGTAAGTGGCATATGTAAACCATGAGATTGAGATTGTGACTTAGATTTGCGGCATGTAGAGCATCGGTTGGTGAAGCGTGCCACATCGCGGGACATCTTTGGACATAAGTACTTGGAGGAGAGTGTGGTAAAGGTCTTGTCACGCCCGAAATGTCCCATAAGTCCTCTGTCGTGAGCCACTTGCAAAAGTAACAGATGAAGCAAAGAATCGGGTATACAAAGCTTGTTAGCGCGCATAAGGTAGCCATTCTTGAGATAATAGTTCTCCCAACAAGTGTTAGCAAGACATTTGGCATAAGGAATCACAAACGTAGTATCATGTGTATAAAGATCTTTAACATGCTCAAAGCCAATAACATTCAACTCAAGTTGAGTAACTAACATGCATTTGCGGGAAAGAGCGTCCTCCACAACATTTTCTTTACCCTTAATGTACTTGATCACATAAGGAGAAGATTCAATAAATTCACTCCATTTAGCATGTCGTTTATTCAACTTGGTTTGACCTTTAAGGTACTTTAGTGTCTCATGATTGGTATGTATGACAAATATATGTGGGCGAAGATAATGTTCCCAAACATGTGATACTCGCACTAAAGCATACAATTCTTTGTCAAAGATGGGATAGTTGAGTTGAGCACCGGAAAGTATTTCACTAAAGTATGCAATGGGTCGGTTTTCTTGCATCAAAACTCCACCAGTTCCATTACCACTAGCATCACAATGAACCTCAAAAATTTTGTTGAAATTTGGCAATGCAAGAATTGGGGCATGTGTAAGCAAAGTTTTGAGCTCATCAAATGTGGTAGATTGAGATGGTCCCCAAACAAAGGGTGCATTCTTCTTACTCAAGGCATGCAACGGTGCGGCAATGATTCTAATGTCTTTCACAAAGCAACAATAAAAACCCGCTAGACCAAGGAAACTACACACTTGTTGCAAATTAGTGGGTTGTGGCCAAGTTTTAATTGCTTCAGTTTTAGACTCGCCAACATGAGCACCCTTTCAAGACACAACAAATCCCAAGAAAACAATATTGTCAACACCAAAAGTGCATTTTTCCATATTGGCGTAAAGACGCTCTTTTCTAAGAGTCTGCAAAACAGCCCTAAGATGATTTACATGCTCTTTGAGGGATTTGCTAAACACAAGAATATCGTCAAAGTAGACTACAACAAACACACCAATGTATGGGCGAAGCACATAATGCATAACATGCAAAGTACCAGGTGCTTACGATAAACCCATAGGCATAACTAGCCACTCATACAAACCAAATATTGTTTTGGAAGCGGTTTTCCATTCACCAATTTCTTGTATGCGGATTTGATAATAGCCACTTTTAAGGTCAATTTTGGAGAATGGTGGTGCCACTAAGCTCATCTAGCATATACTCTAGGCATGGAATGGGGTGCCTATAGCGAACGGCGATAGCATTTATGGGTCTACAATTGGAACACATGAGAAAACTACCATGTCTTTTTGGCACAAGAATGGCCGACACGGCACAAGGACTCAAACTTTCACGCACATGTCCATGGTCTATGAGATGTTGGACTTGACTTTGTATTTCTTTGGTTTCTTTGGGCTTGGCGCGGTATAGAGCCTTGTTAGGAAGAGGTACGCCGGGGATGAGGTCGATCCGGTGTTCGATGCCACTTAGAGGAGGAACACCGGGAGGTAGCTCATCGGGGAAGACATCCACAAATTCCTACAACAAATGAGACAACACTAGAGGAAGAGGGCTAGAAGTGTTAGTCTTTTCCACCTCATCTTTGCACACTAGGACATAGTGTATGACACCCAATGGGTTCTCACACACTTCTCTCATCTCACTTTTTGTGGCTAGGAAGACTAAGTTCTTCTCTCGTGGCGTGGATTAACTCATTTTGGGCTTGTGGCACTCACTCTCTTTGTGGTAGTTCACTCTCTCACTAGTCTCCTGGTACGTCTCCAACGTATCTATAATTTTTGATTGTTCCATGCTATTATATTATTTGTTTTGGATGTTTATGTGCATTAATATGCTATTTTATATTATTTTTGGGACTAACCTATTAACCTAGAGACCATTGCTAGTTTCTATTTTCCCTTGTTTTGGGTTTTACAAAAAAGGAATATCAAATGGAGTCCAAACGGAATAAAACTTTCGTGGTGATTTTTTTTGGAACAGAAGACACCCATAAGACTTGGGGAGAGGGCCAGAAGAGTCTGGAGGACTCCACAAGCCCTCGGGGCACGCCCTAGGGGGGTGCCCTGGCTTGTGGGCCCCTCGGGAGTCCACCGACCTCCATCTCAGCTCTATAAATCCTAAAATATTCCCAAACCACTAGAGGCGTCTACCAAAATACTTTTTCGCCGCTGCAACCTTCTGTTCACGTGAGATCCCATCTTGGGGCATTTTCCGGCACATTGCCGGAGGGGGATTCGATCATGGAGGGCTTCTACATCAACCCCATTGCCCTTTTGATGAAGCGTGAGTAGTTTACCACAGACCTACGGGTCCATAGCTAGTAGCTAGATGGCTTGTTCTCTCTCTTTGATCTTGAATATAATGTTCTCCTCGATGTTCTTGGGGTTCTATCCGACGTAATATTCTTTTGCAGTGTGTTTGTCGAGATCCGATGAATTGTGGATTTATGATCAGATTATCTATGAATATTATTTAAGTCTTTTCTGAACTCTTTTATGCATGATTAAATATATTTGTATTCCTCTTTGAATTATCGGTTTGGTTTGGCCAACTAAATTGGTTTTTCTTGCAAAGGGAGAGGTGCTTAGTTTTGGGTTCAATCTTGTGGTGTCCTCACCCAGTGATTGTAGGGGTAGCGAGGCACGTATAGTATTGTTGCCATCAAGGGTAAAACGATGGGGTTTTCATCATATTGCTTGAGTTTATCCCTCTACATCATGTCATCTTACTTAAAGTGTTACTCTGTTCTTATGAACTTAATACTCAAGATGCAGGCATGAGTCGGTCGATGTGTGGAGTAATAGTAGTAGATGCAGAATTGTTTTGGTCTACTTGACACATACATGATGCCTATATTCATAATCATTGCCTTGGATATCATCATAACTTTGCGCTTTTCTATCAATTGCTCGACAGTAATTTGTTCACCCACTGTATGTTTTCTTTCAAGAGAGAAGCCTCTAGTGAAACCTATGGCCCCCGAGTCTATTTTCCATCATATATTTTCAGATATATAAACCAAAAACACCCAAAAATACCTTGATGCAATTTATTTGTTTTTACTTTGTTTTACGTTTTAGTAATCTTTTATATCTATGTCTACCATATCTCATCCTTGCAAGTGACTGTGAAGGGATTGACAACCCCTTTATCACGTTGGGTGCAAGTGTTTGATTGTTTGTGAAGGTGCATAGATTGGAGACTTGCTTGTACCTTCTACTGGATTGATACCTTGGTTCTCAAACTGAGGGAAATACTTATCTCTACTTTGCTGCATCACCCTTTCCTCTTCAAGGGAAAAACCAACGCAAGCTCAAGAAGTAGCGGGAAGAATTTATGGCGCCGTTGCGGGGGAGGTTCTACATCAAGCCTACCAAGTACCCACCATAAACTCTCATCTCTTGGATTACCTTCCATTTGCCTCTCGTTTTCCTCTCACCCACTTCTAAAATGTTTTCAGAAAACAGGAAAACATTGCCTTTTTATTCTCCCTTCTTTCGTTCGTTTTTTCTTTGGTTTTTGTTTGCTTTGGTTGTCATGATATCTCAATAAAATACCAAGTTGTGTGACTTTTCCAACACTAATAATAACGATTTTATTAGTACTCCGATTGCTCCCGCCAGTAGTGTGGAATCTTATATGAAATTAATGCCGCTTTATTGAATCTTGTTATGAAAGAACAATTTTTCGGCCTTCCTAGTGAAGATGTCGCATCCCATCCAAATACTTTCATTGAGTTGTGTGATATGCAAAAGAAGAAAGATGTGGATAATGATATTTTTAAATTTAAGCTATTTTCGTTCTCACTACGAGATCATTCTAAAACTTGGTTTTCATCTTTGCCTAGAAATAGTATTGATTCATGGAATAAGTGTAAAGATGTTTTTATTTTCAAGTATTTTCCTCCTGCTAAGATCATCTCCCTTAGGAACGATATAATGATTTTTATGCAACTTGATCATGAACATGTTGCACAATCTTGGGAGAGGATGAAATTGATGATAAGAAATTGCCCTACTCATGGTCAAAGCTTATTGATGATTATACAAAAAAAATATACCGGATTGAATTTTGCATCTAGAAATGTTTTAGATTCTGCTGCAGGAGGTACTTTTATGGAAATTACATTAGTAGAAGCTACTAAACTCCTAGATAATATTATGGCTAGTTACTCTCAATGGCATACCGAAAGATCTTCTTCTAGTAAAAAGTGCATGCAATTGAAGAAATTAATACTTTGAGTGGAAAGATGGATGAACTTATGAAATTTTTTGCTAGAAAGAGTGCTACTTTTGATCCAAATGATATCCCTTTGTCCACTTTGATTGAGAACAATAATGAATCTATGGATGTGAATTCTGTTGGTTGGAACAATTTTAGTAATAACGCGTATAGAGGTAATTTCATCCCTAGGCCGTTTCCTAGTAATTCCTCTAATAATTATGGTAATTCCTACAAAAATTCTTATAGAAATTATAATAAAATACCTACTGATCTTGAGAACAATATTAGAGATTTTCATTAATTCTCAAAAGAATTTCAATGCTATGGTAGAAGAAAAATTGCTTAAGATTGATGATTTGGCTAGGAACGTCGATAGAATTTCTCTTGAGATTGATTCTTTAAAGATTAGATCTATGCCGCCCAATATTGATATTAATGATTCTCTAAAAACTATTAAAGTTTCTATGGATGAATGTAAAGAAAAAACCGCTAGGATGCATGCTAAGCTGTAGCGACCAGACCTCAAACAGTCTAGTCTCTGTGCATTAGTGTCATCCCTGGATCGGTAGTGCTGACACGCACAGTACTCGATGATTTATAACAGAGTCAAAATCACACACTTATTACATCGAATGTCTCAAAAGAAAACTTACTAAAATAATATGGCCTAAGGCCATCTAAATAAGATAACAATGGAAGGCTTGGAAGATAAAGTAAGTCCATCAACTCCAACGACATAGCTGAATGAACGACAACGACCTATGGCACCTTACTCGTCGTCTGAAAAGTCTGCAACATGATATGTTGTATCCTGAAACGGGTCAGCACATGGAATATGCTGGCAAAGTAACACCAAAGAGTAATGAACAGAATAAAGGCTATCACTACATGCATATATGGCTGGTGGAAAGCTCTATGGTTAAAGTTTTTGCATAAAGCCAAATTTTCCCTACAACAAAGGAATGAATTTTATTTAAATATCATGGTGGTTGTTAAACATTGAGAAGGTTCCTCCAACTCAATCCCAATTAAACTTCATCAATTAACCCAACAAATTAATTTAGAGTGATGAGATCAACATGATAATCCAAGAACCAGATACTCAAAACGTCCATAACCGGGGACACGGCTAACCATGATTAGTTTATACACTCTACAGAGGTTTGCGCACTTTTCCCCACAAGACTCGATCTCCTCCATTGGATTTCTTGCACTATATGGTGTTTAAGAAACGGATGACCGAGAGATAGTCTTTCAGAAACATTAACTATTTACTCTGGATGGACAGTTACACCTACTTTGCCCTACATCTGCTAGCCCACCACTGAAAGAGGTCATGCAACCTACTCAACTATGCTAGAGCCCGTAATAGCTTGTGGCTGCACACGGAAGTTTCTAGCATGAATAATCTTATGATCCCTTGGAGCCTGGGTGGCGAACCGTAGGATGATCACACGGGTACTCCGGGATATCCTAGGACAACACTGGATTCTCTAGGTGCCCGCAATCAATCCACCCAGATGTGTATTTAAGTAGCCACCTTAAGTTAACCATTAATTAACAATTCTCACATCTGTCAAGGATACACTCACCGAATCCACGTCTACGAGCATGGCATAGCAATCCTGAGAATATCGTAGAAGTAACTCCCAAAAGTTATACTAGATCGAAGATCAGGGCAGAGATCGCGATCAAAATAATCGCAAATAAAACCATGGGAAAAAACGAGACGAACAGGCTAATGAACGAACGTTCGTTAACGGAACCTAATCTGTGAACAATGTTCGTTAAAACGAACGAATGGATGAACGTCCGCTAAAAAAATAAACCACCGAAAAACCGAACCGATCTATCTAAAAAACAGATCTATGGTTTTTCTAAAAAAACCCGACAGTTTTAACTTTAACCAAAATAAACGAAGACGGCGGCGGTGGCTACCTCCGGCGAGGTTGTTGGCGGCGGCGGCGGCGGCTCCAGTGGGGTCAGGTGGCGGCGGCGGTGGCTCCGGCGGGGTCGGGTGGCGGCGGTGGCGCGCGGGACAGCGGCGATGGCGCGGCGGGGGGGTCCTAGGCAGGGCTAGGGTTCGGGCAGGGCTGGTGGCGCTGCGGGCTGTCGGGCCTCACCCTTTAAAGGGCCGGCCGGGAGAGTCCGGTTCGAGCACGGCCAAATAGGTCGGTGCGTGTTTTTTTAAATAGACGTAGAAAAACAAACAAAAGAAATACTAAACGGAGACCAAATATCCTGAAATAATTTTTCACGGTCCTCTAATAATATTGCGGACAAAGTGAACAATTATTTGGGCTACTAGTGCAATTTTGAAAAACACATTTTTTCCTAATTCAAATAAAATGGCCCTAAATGACCAAATAAAAAATTTAACTGATTTTAACATTTTTCCTGCAATATTTCTTTTATTTTGGAGAAGTCATTTATCCCCTCTCTTTTATTTTATTGGAAATATTTTTGGAGAGGAAAAATAATTAAAACCAAAATGATCCACCTTTCAAATTTGAGAAAAGTCAAATAAGAAAATAAATGAAATCCCCAACTCTCTCCGTGGGTCCTTGAGTTGCTTGGAATTTCTAGGATCAACCAAAATGCAATAAAATATGATATGCATATGATGACCTATGTATAACATTCCAAATTGAAAATTTGGGATGTTACAAACCTACCCCTCTTAAGATGAATCTCGCCCTCGAGATTCGGGTTGGCTAGAAAATAGGTGTGGGTGGTCCTTTCGTAGGTCCTCCTCTCATTCCCAGGTGGCTTTATCCTCGGTATGGTGGCTCCACTGAACTTTGCAAAACTTGATAACCTTGCTGCGTGTGACCCGCCTGGCAAACTCAAGAATCTTCACTGGTTTCTCCTCGTAGGTCAAATCACTATCCAGCTGAATCGCTTCCAGTGGCACTGTATCTCTCCGAGGAATATCGGCCATATCTGCGTGGCACTTCTTCAACTGGGAAATGTGATACACATCGTGAACTCCTGACAATCCCTCTGGAAATTCTAGCTTGTAAGCAACTTCTCCCATACGTTCCAAGACTTTGTATGGTCCCACAAAATGTGGTGCTAACTTCCCCTTGACTCCCAAACGCTTAACTCCTCGGACTGGGGACACACGAAGGTATACTCTGTCTCCAACTTCGTAAACTGTCTCCTTGCGTTTTGAATCCGCATAACTCTTCTGTCTGGACTGGGCTACCTTGAGTCTATCCCGAATCAACTTAACCATCTCTTCAGACTCCTTAATCAAATCTGGTCCAAACAACTGACGATCTCCAACTTCATCCCACAATAACGGTGTCATGCACCTCCTTTCGTACAAAGCTTCGAAAGGGGTCATCTTCAAACTGGCTTGATACCTGTTGTTATAAAGAACTCTACATAGGGCAGATTGTCATCCCAACTAGATCCATAATATAGCGCACAAGCTCTCAACATGTTCTCCAGAATCAGATTGACTCTCTCGGTCTGTCCATCTGTCTGTGGATGAAAGGTTGTACTGAACTCTAGCCTGGTACCCAAAGTCTCGTGTAACTGATTCCAGAACTTTGGGGTAAACTGGGTTCCTCTATCTGATACAATGGTCCTCAGAACTCCATGCAGATATACGATCCTGGTCAAGTATATCTTTGCCAACTCCGCACTTGTATAAGTTGTCTTCACTGGGTCTAAATGAGCTACTTTCGTTAATCGGTCGACTACAACCCATATAGAGTCATAGCCTGAACGAGTCCTGGGCAATCCCGTGATAAAGTCCATGCCAAGCTTGTCCCACTTCGATTCGGGTATCAGCAATGGCTATAGCAATCCTGCTGGTTTCTGATGCTTTGCCTTCACTCACTAACATACATCACATACTGCTACATACTCGGCAATATCCTTCTTCATCCCTCTCCACCAGAAACTTTCCTTCAAATCCAGATACATCTTGGTGTTTCCTGGGTTAATTGAATACGGTGAATCATGGGCCTCCTTCAGAATCAACTTCCTGATCTTGGGGTCATTAGGTACATATACGCGATCCTCAAACCATAAAGTATCGTGCTCATCCTCACGAAATCCTTTATCCTTTACTTTGCTCATCCTTTCCTTTATCTGTGCAATCTCCTTGTCAGTCTTCTGGGCTTCTCTGATCTTACTCATCAAAGTAGACTGAATTTTCAATGCTGCTACATAACCTCTCGGAACTATTTCCAAACATAGCTCGCAAAGGTCTTCGGCTAACTCCTTGGGTAATCCTCCGGTCAAAAGCGTATTAACATAACTCTTGCGACTCAACGCATCGGCTACTACATTAGCCTTTCCGGGATGATAATGCAATTTCATATCATAATCCTTAATTAGCTCCAACCATCTCCTTTGCCCGAGATTCAACTCCTTCTGCGTGAAGATATATTTCAAACTCTTGTGATCTGTGTGTACCTCACAGTGATTTCCGATGAAAATGTCTCCATGTCTTCAACGCATGCACTACGGCTGCTAACTCCAAATCATGAGTAGCATAATTTAACTCATGAGGTTTAAGCTGTCGTGAGGCATATAAAACAACTTTTCCCTCCTGCATAAGCATTGCTCCAAGTCCTCTACGTGAAGCGTCGCAATACACTTGATAATCCTTTCATTGATCTGGAAGAATCAACACTGGGGCTGTAACCAAACATTTCGTCAACTCCTAAAAACTGGCTTCACACTCCTCAGTCCATTTGAACTTGGTGTCCTTCTTCAACAACTCTGTCATGGGCTTTGCAATCCTGGAGAAATTCTCAATGAACCTCCGGTAATAACCTGCGAGTCCGAGAAAACTGCTGATCTCTCCAACTGATGTGGGTGCTACCCATTTAGTCACAGAAACAACCTTGGTGGGGTCTACTACTATTCCCTCTCCGGATATAACATGTCCGAGAAATCTAACTTCCTTCAACCAAAACTCACACTTGCTGAACCTGGCATATAACTGGTGTTTTCTGAGCTTCTCAAGAACCAAACACAAATGCTCCTTATGCTCCTCTTCATTCTTCGAGTAGACTAATATATCATCGATGAACACTACGATGAACTTATCCAAAAACTCCATAAACACTTTGTTCATCATGTTCATGAAATAGGCGGGCGTGTTAGTCAGACCAAATGACATAACGGTATACTCGTATAGCCCGTACCTTGTGGTAAAAGCTGTCTCAGGTATATCCTGCTCTCGAATCTTCAGTTAGTGGTATCCTGATTGCAGAACGATCTTGGAAATACTTTAGCTCCTTGCAACTGGTCAAACAAATCATTGATCATCAGCAGTGGGTACTTGTTCTTGATCGTCACTTCATTCAACGTACGATAATCAACAACCATCCTCAATGATCCATCCTTCTTCTCCACTAGAAGTACTGGGGCTCCCCAAGGCGACGAACTTGGTCGAATGTAACCTTTATCCAGTAGCTCCTTAATCCGCTTCTTAATTTCCTCCAAATCCTTTGTGGGCATCCGATATGGTCTCTTTGATATTGGCCCGGTGCCTGGCAAAAGCTCAATCAAAAACTCAATGTCTCTATCCGGTGGCATGCCTGGCAACTCCTCTGGAAATACGTCGGGGTAATCCTTCACCACCGGTACTTCCTCCTGTACAACTCCTGATAAGGAATTTACTTGACTCCTCTTTGGCACATGCCGAGATACATACTTGATCCTTCTTCCTTCTGGGTGGTGAGCATAATTGACTTACTGGCGCAATCGATGTTTCCTCCATAGATCGATAACCCATCCATACCCAAAATCATATCCAATCCGTTTGACTCCAGAATTATCAGATCTGAGGGGAAAACATGCCTACCTATGGTCAATGGCATCTGAAAACATCCTTGGCTTGCCATATGCTCCGCTCCTGGTGAGCTTACTAACATGGGTGTCCTAAGAACTTTGGTGGGCAAGTTATACTTATCCACAAATCCCCTTGATATGTATGAATGCGATGCACCAGTATCAAAAAGAACGATTGCAGTAAATGACTTAACCAAAAACTTACCTATAACTGCATCTGGCTGCTCTTCAACCTCCTCCACGCTAATGTGGTTCACTTATCCCCGGTTGAAAGGGTTGGGCTTCTTCTCAAAGCTTCCATTGCCATTCCCATTCTTTGCTTCAAAAAACTCGGTGGCATAATGTCCATTCTTCACGCACTTGAAACAAGTAATGTGACTTAGATCCTTCTTGGCTGGCGTTGCCGGGTTGGAACGGTTCTGGATGCCACTTCCTCCATTCCCATTCCCATTCCCATTCTTGGGGCCACTATGGTTATGCGAACTTCCTCCATTGGAATTATGGCCTCCATGGTTATGGTGAATGTGTCCTCTCAGGTTCGGGGTAAAACGAGGTCTCTGCTGAGCTCCTGAATTGTACTTCCCTTGTCCATACTTCCTCTTGCGGCTCTTTATTTGTAGCTGCTTCCCTTCAATCATAAGAGCTCTATCTACCAACTCCTAGTAGTTGTTGAATGTTGCCACCATCAACTGCATGCTCAGCTCATCATTCAGTCCTTCCAGAAACTTCTCCTGCTTAGCAGCATCTGTAGCTACGTCATCAGGGGCATAGCGTGCTAACTTACTAAACTCATCCACATACTAGCCCACTGTGTGTCCTCCTTGGCACAAGTTGTGAAACTCGTGCTTCTTCATGTTCATAGCTCCTGCTGAAACATGGGCAGTGCGGAAAGCCTAGTGAAACTGGTCCCATGTAACAGTGTCAATGGGGTAAGTGGCTGTGAAATTCTCCCACCATGATGTTGCGGGTCCATCAAGCTGATGTGCGGCAAAACACACTCTCTCCGCATCTGTGCACCCTGCAGTGGTAAGATCCCTTCCAATCTTGCTGAGCCAATCATTTGCAACAATCGGCTCGGTGCTACAAGAGAACACCGGTGGATTTAGCCTTAGGAAACGGGCTAAGTGATCAACAGGTGGTGGTGGTGGTGGGTTGTTGTTGTTGTTGCCTTGGTTCTGATTCTGAACTAGTAGCTGCATCAAGGTATTCTGCTGCTGGATCAACTGAGTGAGCTCCGGTGGGAAGGCAAATCCATTGTCACGTCTTGGAGGCATATGATGGGTTTAGAAAAGGTGAGAAAAATAGAATAGAATGAGGTCTAAAGAGAAAACACTATCCATATGCCCATGAGACAAACACAATCATATCACACCAATCAATTCAAACAAGGGCATACAATCGGTCTAACTATCATTGCAAGTGCTCGGACTATTTTATATACCTGGGAGAATACTACTACTGATATGGTGGTCGACTGGAAGTTTTGATCGGTGGAAGACTCCATGATATCTTCTCCAGCTTCATCAACATAGTCATCATCGATATCGTCGGGGTCAGAATCCGTATCGTCGATGATGATGTAGTCCTCCGAACGAATGTCCTTGGAATGGTCGTCATCTCCTCCTGGCGCGGTGTCTCCCATGAATACTCCTAGCTTCCTTGTCAGGTCGTCATTCTTCTCCACTAGTATCATCATTTCCTCCTCATATCCATCGCGTGTAGACTTGACTTCCTCCTCCAGCTCCGTAATCCTGGTCATTGCCTTCTTTAGATCTATCATGCTTGCTTACATCTGGTTCTCCTGGCGACGAATGAGTTGGTTTAACTCATGGATGAAAGCTGCAATGGACCTGTCCCTCCTGGTGCTTATCATCTCCCATTGCTCATCTTGGCGCCCACATATCTGGTAAATAGTGTCCTTAAGATCCTTGTGATAAACTTCTCCAATGCGTCCCATGGCGATGTGGGCTGCCATGCTCTTTCCTAGACTCTAGGTTAGTGCATCAAAGGAAAACTCTATGGGCTCAGTGCCTGGCATGAATATCCTTCCTGGAACTTGAACTCGAATCATCCAATGCTCCTCTTCTGGTAAAGTGGCGATGTAGGTCCCGGTGAAGCTTGGTATTCTGATGTTCAGGTACCTAGTAACTTCCTTCAAGTGTCGTCCAAAAGGAGTGTCTTCATCAGGTTGTGTAAACTTGTTCCTTGAGTCCGCCATCCTATAGAGTGGAAAAGGGAGAGGAGTAAAAAATGAGTAGAGAAGAGTGACCTATGGTTTAACTTAGTGGTTGTGTCCTACAGTCAGCATGTGCTCTGATACCATCTTGTAGCAACCAGACCTCAAACAGTCTAGTCTTTGTGCATCAGTGTCATCCCTGGATCGGTAATGCTGACATGCATAGTACTCGAGGATTTATAACAGAGTCTCAATCACACACTTATTACATCGAATGTCTCAAAAGAGAACTTATTACAATAATATGGCCTAAGGCCATCTAAATAAGATAACAGTGGAAGGCTTGGAAGATAAAGTGAGTCCATCAACTCCAACGGCATAGCTGAGTGAACGACAACGACCTATGGCACTTTACTCGTCATCTAAAAAGTCTGCAACATGATATGCTGCACACGGAAGTTTCTAGCATGAATAATCTTATGATCCCTTGGAGCTTGGGTGGCGAACCGTAGGATGATCACACGGGTACTCCGGGATATCCTAGGACAACAGTGGATTCTCTAGGTGCCCGCAATCAATCCACCCAGATGTGTATTTAATTAGCCACCTTAAGTTAACCATTAATTAACAATTCTCACATCTGTCATGGATACACTCACCGAATCCACATCTACGAGCATAGCATAGCAATCCTGAGCATAACGTAGAAGTAACTCCCAAAGGTTTGATAATAAAAGGACAGTAGGTTCTACCTCATCATCTACTTCCTAAACCCACATGTTATTCAGATCCTAACCATGCAATATTTGAGGATTGTAACTAATGCATAAAAACTGGGTAATAAAGGGGTATGATCAAAGTGTTACTTTCCTTGTTGACAATCTACAAAACCTAGAGACTCGTAGTAGCACGCTTCGCACTCCGGGAATTCTATCGCAAACAAACAATAACATACATAAGCACTCAAGCATAGAAACACGAGTAGAAACTCAAATAAGAAGATCCAAATAGAAAGTTCAACTGAAGAACTCCGGTTTGCAAAAAGAATCACCTCAAACGGAGCAACGAAACTCGAGATATGAACGAAACAAGAAGCGTTTACTAATCTAGACTAAAGTCAAATTTTACAATACCAAAATCATGTTCAAGTTGGTTAAACAGAAAGAGGGCTTCAAAACAAAGATTTAGGCGCTGGTTTCATCTAATTTGGATAAACGAGCAAAAAAGTTATACTAGATCGAAGATCAGGGCAGAGATCGCGATCAAAATAATCGCAGATAAAACCCTGGAAAAAAAACTAGACGAATAGGCTAACGAATGAACGTTCGTTAACGGAACCTAACCGGTGAACGACGTTCGTTAAAATGAATGAACGGACGAACGTCCGCTAAAAAAACCACCAAAAAATTGAACCGATCTATTTAAAAAAACAGATATACGATTTTTTTCTAAAAAAACGACGGTTTTAACTTTAACCAAAAGAAACGAAGACGACGACGGTGGCTACCTCCGGCAAGGTCGGTGGTGGAGGCGGGGTCGGGTGGCGGCGGCGACGGCTCCGGCGGGGTCAGGTGGCGGCGGCGGCGGCTCCGGCAGGGTCGGGTGGCAGCGGTGGCGGCTCCGGCAGGGTCGGGTGGCGGCGGTGGTGGCGCGCGGGATGGCGGTGTCGCGCGGGACGGGGGCGACGGTGCGGCGCGGGGTCCGAGGCGGGGGTAGGGTTCGGGCAGGGCGGGCAGCACTGCGGGCTGGCGGGCCTCACCCTTTAAAGGGCCAGCCGGGAGAGTCCGGCTCGGACATGGCCCGATAGGTCGGTGCACATTTTTTTAAACAGACGCAGAAAAACAAACAAAAGAAATACTAAACAGAGTCCAAAAATCTTGAAAGAATTTTTTATGGTCCTCTAAAAATATTGCGGACAAAGTGAACATTTATTTGGGCTACTAATGCAATTTTGAAAAATGCATTTTTTCCTAATTCAATAAAAATAGCACTAAAAGACCAAATAAATTTTTTAATTGATTTTAACATTTTTCCTCCAATATTTATTTTATTTTGGAGAAGTAATTTTATCCCCTCTCTTTTATTTTATTGGAAATATTTTTGGAGAGGAAAAATAATTAAAACCAAAATGATCCTCCTTTCAAATTTGAGAAAAGTCAAATATGAAAATAAATGAAATTTCCAGCTCTCTCTATGGGTCCTTGAGTTGCTTAGAATTTCTAGAATCAACCAAAATGCAATAAAATATGATATGCATATGATGACCTATGTATAACATTCCAAATTGAAAATTTGGGATGTTACATAAGCGAGGTTGGTTTGTAAAAGCGTGTTCTTCTATTTCTTGTGAAAATAATGATGAAGGTCTTAAAGTGATTTGTGTGACTCCTATTGAATATTTGTTTGCTAATATAAATCTTGATAAAGATGGGACTGGAGATGAGTCAACTTTAGCTAGAAGCTGTCCCAAAACTTTAAGTAGCAATGAACCCACTCTTTTGGATTGCAAGGACTTTAATTATCATAATTGTTCTCTGGTAGATTGTATTTCTTGGTTGCAATCCATGCTTATTCACCGCATGCTTATAATCAAAATAAATCTTTTACTAAACATATTGTTGATGCTATGATGAAATCTTTTGAAGAAAACTTGACTTGGAAGTTTCTATCCCAAGAAAGCTTTATGATGAGTGGGAACCCACTATTAAGTTTAAATTAAAGATTGTGAGTGTAATACTTTGTGTGATTTGGGTGCTAGTGTTTCCACTATTCTGGAAACTTTATGTGATGTGCTTGGTTTCCGCAAATTTGATGATTGTTCTTTGAATTTGCATCTAGCGGATTCCACTATTAAGAAACCTATGGGAAGGATTAATGATGTTCTTATTGTTGCAAATAGGAATTATGTGCCTGTAGATTTCATTGTGCTTGATATAGATTGCAATCCTACATGTCATATTATTCTTGGTAGACCTTTCCTTAGAACTAGTGGTGCAATTATTGATCTGAAAAAGGAAACATTACATTTGAAGTTCCATTAAGGTAGGGCATGGAACACTTTCCAAGAAAGAAAATTAAGTTACCATATGAATCTATTACGGGAGCTACTTCTTCATTGCATACCAAAGATGACAATACATAGATCTATGTTTTATGTCGAGCTAGGGGCGTTAAACAATAGCACTTATTGGGAGGCAACCCAATTTTACCTCTGTAGTAATTGTATTTTGGTGTTTTAATTAGTGTTTGAGCCAAGTAAGGCCTTTGGGATGGTCTATGGTGATAGTTTATTGGATCTTGCTGGAAAATAGAAACTTTTGCGCTCATTGCCAGAATTTTAAAAACATCATAGAAACGTGCTTTTGATCTGAATATTATACAAAATATTGATATACAATGTCCCTATGTTGTCCTAATTTTTTAGAATATTTTGGCTTATAAAAGTATATGAAGTTTCCAGATCACTACAGACTGTTTTGTTTTTGGCAGATTCTGTTTTCTATGTGTTGTTTGCTTATTTTGATGAATGTATGGGTAGTATCGGGGGTTATGAACCATGGAGAAGTTGGAATATAGTAGATATTACACCAATATAAATTTAGAATGAGTTCACAACAGTACCTAAAGTGGTGATTTATTGTATTATACTAACAGATCTCACGAGTTTTTTGTTGAGTTTTGTGTTGTGAAGTTTTCAAGTTTTAGGTAAAAAAATTGATGTACAATGGAATAAGGAGTGGAAGAGCCTAATCTTGGGGATGCCCAAGGCACCCCAAGGTAATATTGAAGGATAACCAAGCATCTAAGCTTGGGGATGCGTCTTTAATCCATCCGTAAATTTACTTGAGGCTATATTTTTATTCACCACATGATATGTGTTTTGCTTGGAGCATCTTGTATTATATGAGTCTTTGCTTTTTAGTTTGCCACAATCATCCTTGTTGTACACACCTTATATCTTTTGAGCTAGGTAGTTTGCTTTTGTGCTTCACTTATATTGTTTCAGAGCACGATGGTGGTTTTATTTTATAGAAATTGATGAACTGTCATGCTTCACTTATATTATTTTGAGAGTCTTTAGACAACATGGTAATTTTCTTAGGTTATGAATTTAGCCCTAATATGATGGGCATCCAAGAGGGAGATAATAAAAACTTTCATATAAAGAGCATTGAATACTATGAGAAGTTTGCTTCCTTGCATATTGTTTTTAGATAAAAAGATGGTAATATTAGAGTCATGCTGGTGAGTAATTGTGGATTGGTAGAAATACTTGTGTTAAAGTTTGTGATTCACATGGCATGCACGTATGGTGAACCGTTATGTGATGAAGTCGGAGCATGATTTAGTTCTTGATTGACTTCCTTACGAGTGGCGGTCGGGGACGGGCGATGGTATTTTCCTACCAATCTATCCCCCTAGGAGCATGCATGTAGTACTTTGTTTTGATGGCTAATAAATTTTTGCAATAATTATGTGACTTATTTCTGACTAATGTTGAGTCCATGGATTATACACACACTCACCCTTCCACCATTGCTAGCCTCTCTAGTACCATGCAACTTTCGCCGTGCATTAAACCGAACATATACCTTCCTCAAAACAGCCACCATACCTACCTATTATGGCATTTCCATAGCCATTCCGAGATATATTGCCATGCAACTTCCACCATTCTGTTTTATTATGACACATACCATCATTGTCATATTGCTTTGCATGATCATGTAGTTGGCATAGTATTTTTGGCAAGGCCACCGTTCATATTTTTTATACATGTCACACTTGATCATTGCACATCCCGGTACACCACCGGAGGCATTCATATAGAGTCCTATTTTGTTCTAGTATCGAGTTGTAATTCTTGAGTAGCAAGTAAATAAAAGTGTGATGATCATCATTATTAGAGCATTGTCCCATGTGAGGAAAGGATGATGGAAGCTATGATTCCCTCGCAAGGTTGGATGAGTCTCCGGACTTTATAAAAAATAAAAGAGGCCAAAGAAGCCCAAATAATAAAAGAGGCCAAAGAAGCCCAAACAAAAAAAATTGAAAGAAAAGAGAGAAGGGACAATGTTACTATCCTTTTCCACACTTGTGCTTCAAAGTAGCACCATAATCTTCATGATAGATAGTCTCCTATTTTGTAACTTTCATATACTACTGGGAATTTTTCATTAGAGAACTTGGCTTGTTTATTCCAATGATGGGATTCCTCAAATTTCCCTAGGTCTTCGTGAGCAAGCAAGTTGGATGCACACCCACTTAGTTTTTTTAGCTTTCATACACTAATAGCTCTAGTGCATCCATTGCATGGCAATCTCTACTCACTCGCATCGATATCGATTGATGGGCATCTCCATAAACCATTAATTTGCCTAGTTGATGTGATACTTTCTCCTTTTTTGTCTTCTCTATAACCACCCCTATTCTATTCCACCTATAGTGATATATCCATGGCTCACACTCATGTATTGCGTGAAAGTTGAAGAAGTTTGAGAATACTAAAGTATGAAACAATTGCTTGGCTTGTCAGCGGGGTTGTGCATAATAAAATACTTTGTGTGATGAAGATGGAGCATAGCCAGACTATATGATTTTGTAGGGATAACTTTCCTTGGCCATGTTATTTTGAGAAGACATGATTTCTTTATCAGTATGCTTAAAGTATTATTGTTTTTATGTCAATATTAAACTTTTGTTTTTAATCTTATGGATCTGAAAATTCATGCCACAATAAAAAAGATTACATGTATAAATATGTTAGATAGCATTCCACATCAAAAATTCTGTTTTTATCATTTACCTACTCGAGGACGAGCAGGAATTAAGCTTGGGGATGCTTGATACGTCTCCAACATGTCTATAATTTTTTATTGTCACATGCTATTATATTATCTATTTTGGATGTTTTATTTGGATTAATATACTATTTTATATTATTTTGGGGACTAACCTATTATCTAGAGCCCAGTGCCAGTTTCTTGTTTTTCCTTGTTTTTTAGTTTTACAGAAAAGGAATATCACACGGAGTCCAAACAGAATAAAACTTTCGCGATGATTTTTCTTGGACCAGAAGACAGCCAGAGGACTTGGAGAGGGTTTCATAGGAGTCCCAAGCCTCTACATCAACCTTGCTACCCTTCTGATGAAGCGTGAGTAGTATACTACTGACCTATAGGTCCATAGCTAGTAGCTAGATGGTTTCTTCTCTCTCTTTGATCTTTAATACAATATTTTCCTCGATGTTCTTGGAGATCTATCCGATGTAATATTCTTTTGCGGTGTGTTTTTCGAGACCAGACGAATTGTGGATTTATGATCAGTTTATCTATGAATACTATTTGAGTCTTCAGTCTTCTCTGAACTCTTTTATGTATGATTAAGATATCTTTGTATTTGTCTTCGAACTATCGGTTTGGTTTGGCCAACTAGATTGGTTTTTCTTGCAATGGGGGAGGTGCTTAGTTTTGGGTTCAACCTTGTGGTGTCCTCACCCAGTGACAGAAGGGGTAGCAAAGCACATATTGTATTGTTGCCATCATGGATAAAAAGATGGGGTTTATATCATATTGCTTGAGTTTATCCCTCTACATCATGCCATCTTACTTAAGGTGCTACTCCGTTCTTGTGAAGTTAATACTCTAGATGCATGCCGGATAGCGGTTGATGTGTGGAGTAATAGTAGTAGATGCAGAATTGTTTTGGCCTACTTGGCAGGGACGTGATGCCTATATTCATGATCATTTCCTTAGATATCGTCATAACTACGCGCTTTTCTATCAATTGCTCGACAGTAATTTGTTTACCCACCGTATGTTTTCTTTCAAGAGAGAATCCTCCAGTAAAACATATGGCCCCCGGGTCTATTTTCCATCATATATTTTTAGACCTATAAACAAAAAAAAACCAAAATCCATTCCTGCAATTTATTTATATTTACTTTAGTTTGCTCTTTTATTTGTCTTTTATACCTACCTCTATCAGATCTCACTCTTGTTCGTGACCGTGAAGGGATTGACAACCACTTTTTTGCATTGTGTGCAAGTGTTTGTTAGTTGGGTTAATTAGATAAATGCCACTCCAGTTATGGAGATTCATAAAAATGCCATTGCAATTTCCAAACTTTGAACAATGACACTGCAAGTTTTGCAAACTTTGAAAAACGCCACATCAAACTTCAAAAAATGCCACTGGAAATGGCATGGAATGGCATATTTCAAAGTGTGGAAATTGGAGTGGCATTTCTTGAAATCACCAAATTTGGAGGGGCATTTATCAAATTAACCCTTAGTTGGTTTGTGCAGGTGCATATATTGAGGACTTTCTTGTGCCTCCTACTGGATTGATAAATTGGTTCTTAACTGATGGAAATACTTATCTCTACTTTGCTGCATCACCCTTTCCACTTCAAGGGAAAATCAACGGAAGCTCAAGAAGTAGCATCTCCATGATGGGTGGATGCTTGCTTGTTGGCTATCACTTGCCTTGGTTACATAGGTCATACCACATATTCTGTTCCCTTCATCTTGAAGCTATAGTGGTTTTTTCTTCCGTTGTGGATGATGCCACGGTCGAATTGCCAAGGTCTTCCCAAGAGAAGATGGCACACGGACATTGGAACCACATCACACTCCAAGGTGTCCTCGTAAGCGTCGATCTTGAACGAAACTTGCACGGTGTGCTCCACTTGAATGGTGTTGGTCGCTAAGCCATTGGAGCTTGTAGGGCGAGCATGCTTCTTCTTAACCAATTGCAGCTTGGAACATGGCTCTTCACTTGCCAAGTTGTTGCAACTTTCTCCGTCGATGAGGACCTTCACAGAACGTCCGTTGATGCCGGCTTTGGTGTGGAAGATGTGGCATAGTTGGTCTTCGTCTTGTTGGTATAGAAGTGTTAAGACCTTGGAGACCACGAGAGCAGTACTTGAATCATTGTTGCAAAAGACTTGAGCATCTTCTTCTTCATTCACTTGATGGTGCATGGCGACATGCTCGAGGGCTTCTATCTCGTCTTCACTCATGGACTCATATGTGCCATCATCATTTGCAATCATTGTTTGCTAGTTGATGCATTGGAAGGACTTGTGTCCACGTCCACCACATGTGAAGCACTTGAGAGAACTTGTCTTGACGGGATCATTCGGTGGCGTCGAAGATGAGGGATCCTTGGACTTGCAGTTGCTTGCCAGTGTTGGTTCTACGGTAGGGTGCATCAACTGCAAAATAAGATTTTCCTATGCGCAGAACAACCAAGAACATGCTACGGGAGATGGATCACAAATTGTTACCACTAGATGCGCAGTGCCGTGCAGCGGAAGAAGAGTTGGGGCAGCGCGTCCACGTGGATCGTCTCCTCCTCGTCTGATCTCCCTCGAACAGCCGGTCGTCTGATCCCATGTACAAGTTCGCCGGAGCGGCACAAGTGCACCGCCTCTAACCGTATCCGCGCATGCAGGAGGAACATCATGCGGTGGACTGCTAGGTCCGATCACACAGTCAGCAACGAGTGGAGGTGGCTATTCAAAACCCTAGTGACGGCATCGAAGCAATCACTTGAATGAGTGTGCGACATCTCCACTTTATATAGGCGTCCGTTGCGGGCTGAACACTTAAGCCTCGCACGGACCCTAAAGCCCAAAATTTGTTCGGCCGGGATCCGAGTCCGAGTAGGATGATATCTGACTGATGGAGTCCGATCCGGCCTCACATGTTCCTTCCCTTAAGCGCGCGACCCCTTAGGTTCAAGTCGGCTTGGTCGCAGGTCGGATAACCTCCGACCTAGTCGGCTGCTAGCAGTCTCTAGCAAGGCGTGCCAACCACCAAGCATATAATGAATCCGGTTGGCAAACATGTACTTCATACTTCCATTCCTTTTGCCACACGATATATGTTGTCGGGCTCAAGTCGAGTCTGTCATCCTTGTGCTAGCCCGACCACTTTCTCGTTCCAGTGGTGCCGACCTAAAACCGGATTATCTCATAATCCTTGTCGCATGGCCATGCTTATCCTGGTCGGATCACATGAGGGGCCCAGAGTATATCTCTCCTGATTGGAGGGGCAAAGCCCATCTTGCTCGACCATGTCTCGCAGCATGGGTCTGGACAAGCCCGAAACCTACCTTTGTAACTACCTAGTTATGGAGTAGCATTTGGTTGGCCCAAAGCAGGTCTGTCAGCATCTCGAGTATATGCGTCAGCTCAGGTCTTAGGACATAGAACGTATGTTGTACTAGAGACTCACAGATGACATATCACTTTGTTTCATAGTTTGGTCTGTCCGACTCGGACCTTATCTCGACTCGAATCCAACTACACCAAATCCGACCAAATCTTTCTTGGAACTCATCCAGCTCACTGCTCAACCGTTCATGACATACACGAATCTAGACTGTGATCAACAATCATCTCTTTCGGTTTGGAAACTCGCATCAGCGTAACCCTTTATGATGAGCTCTTCCTCACCTCCATAAACTAGAAACATTTCCTTAGTCCTTTTCAGGTACTTCAAAATAGTCTTTACCGCTGCCCAGTGACTCTCACCTGGGTTGGCCTGGTATCTGCTTGTTAAGCTTATTGCAAAAGCAACATCAGGCCTTGTACAATTCATGGCATACATGATGGATCTGATTGCCGAGGCATACGAAATCCTACTCATCTTGCTTCAATCATCATATGTTGAAGGACTCTGAGTCTCGCTTAGCCTTATACCATGTGAGAGTGGCAAGAACCCTTTCTTCACCTCACTCATGTTGAACCGCTTCAACACTTTATCTATGTACGTGCCCTGTCTTAAGCCGAGTAGCCTCCTTGATATATCTTTATAGATCTTAATTCCTAAAATATACACTGCCTCACCAAGGCCCTTCATCGAAAACTTGCCATTCAATGACTCCTTGACCGAGTTCAGCATCGAAACATCATTTCTGATCAACAATATTTCATCCACATACAATATCAAAAATACTATCGAGCACCCACTTAACTTCTTGTATAAACAAGCATCCTCTTCGCTTTTGATGAAAGCAAAACTAGTGACGGCCTCATCAAAATGAATATTCCAGCTCCAAGATGCTTGCCTCAACCCATAAATGGATCTCTTGAGCTTGCATATCTTACTAGCTCTAGTAGGATTGACAAAATCCTCGGGCTATATCATATACACGTCCTCGGTTAAATTTCCATGAAGGAAAGCTGTCTTGACATCCATCTGCCATAATTCTTAATCGAAATATGCAGCTATAGCTAGTATGATCCTCACCGACTTCAGCATCTCTACCGGCGAATAAGTCTCGTCGTAGTCAATTCCTTGAACTTGTCCATAACCCTTAGCGACAAGCTGAGCTTTGTGGATCTGAACATTTCCATCCACATCGGTTTTCTTCTTAAAGACCCATTTGCAGCCGATGGCAGTTACACCAGGCGGCAGATCAACCAAGTCCTAGACTTGATTCTCATCCATGGACTCTAACTCAGATCTCATGGCCTCCAGCCATGCCTTGGAATCTAGGCTTACCATCGCTTCTGCATGTGTGGTCGGCTCGTCGCTTTCTAGCAACAATACATCATGCACTCTACACTATCTTTCTGACCACCATGGTTCTGATGCCGCTTCCACTACGGGTTCCCTGACAGACTCTAGTATGATTTGATCACCAGCCTAGCTGTCCCCGAGTGGTCCTCGAATTTCTTCAAGTCGGACAGTCCTCCCACTGGCCTCCCGACTGAGAAACTCTTTCTCAAGTAAAACCCCGTTCCGAGCAACAAACACTTTGTTCTCTTCCCAATTGTAGAAGCTATATCCCAAGGTTTCCCTCGGATATCCCACGAATATGCATTTATCCGACTTGGGTGTAAGCTTGTCTGACATAAGTCACTTGACAAATGCTTCACAACCCCAAATCTTTAGAAAAGACAAACTGGGACTCTTCCCGGTCCACATCTCATGTGGTTTCTTGTCTAAGGATTTTGATGCCACCCTGTTAAGTGTGAAAGCTGCAGTTTCTAGAGCGTATCCCCAGAATGACAAGGGTAAATCCGATTTGCTCATTTAGACTAGACCATGTCCAACAAGGTCCTATTCCTCCATTCCGACACGTCGTTTCTTGGTGGCGTATGTCGGTGTTAAAACCAGCAGATCTCGGGTAGGGGGTCCCAAGCTGTGTGTCTAAGGATCAATGGTAACAAGGACACAATAGGGACACGATGTTTACCCAAGTTTGGGCCCTCTTAAAGGAGGTAAAACCCTATGTCATGCTTGATTGTATTCGAAGAGTACTAGGGTTACAAGAGTTGTCTACATCAAGATTGTAATGGCTAAACCCTAGCTGTCTAGCCTATGATTATTCTGATGGCCTCTACGGACTAAACCCTCCGATTTATATACACACCGGAGGGGCCTAGGGTTGTACAGAGTCGGTTTGCGGAGGAAGGAAATAGTACATTCGGACACTAAGCTTGCCGTCCATGCATATAGGAGTCCTACCCAGACACGGGGGATAGTCTTCTGTTTTATCTTCATGGCCCATCAGTCCAGCCCATATCGAATAGACCGGACACCCGAGGACCCCCTAATCCAGGACTCCCTCAGTATCCCCTAAACCAGTCTTCAATGACGATGTGTTCGGCATGCAGATTATCTTCGGCATTGCGAGGCAGGTTCCTTCTCTTGAATATTTTAAGTTAGCTTCCTACATAAAAGAGTTGTGTCCGGCTCTGCATAATCAGTACAACCAAGACGTCAGAATAAGAATAGTGTATTTTACGGACAACTTTTTTGGTGAAACATCACACTTAACTCTTTAACATTTCGAACCATTTTCACGCCTCCCGTTTCGTGTTTCGAGGTCTAGCCTCCATTGGCACGTCCCGTCAAAACAGAGATCATGCCCGCTCATTACGGGATTCTCATTTATACCGTTTGGGTAGTCCAACCTCGCCTTACGCACGATCTCATTGGGAACGGGTGAGGTTTATGGCTTGAGAGGGGGACGTTTGGTATTTTCACCGTCTATAAGAGGATAAATATCCCTCCTTTTTCTTCACGCCTTCCTCTAGCTTCCGTCTCCCGATCTCCAAATTCGAGCGCCCACAACTCCGTCCTCTTCCGCCACCGCTTCCCTTCAGCAATGGTCGGGTCTGGCTCTAAGGGCAAGTGGGAGGCCTCCTCCGTCAGCGAAAAGGACGCCAAGGATCTCCGGAGCGCGGGCTATCTCTCCGCAGATATTGCGCATAGGATCCCTGACAAAGATCAGGTTATTCCTACTCCGGAGCCGGGTGAGAGGGTCATTCCCCACTTCCTTCCGGGGCTAAGATTTCCCCTCCACCCCTTCATTCGGGTCTCATATTTTACTACGGGCTAGATTTCCATCATCTAGCCCCAAATTCCTTTCTCCACATATCGGCTTTCATAGTCGTGTGAGAGGCTCTTCTCCGCATCCCCCCACACTTCGGCATGTGGCTCAAGGTCTTCAATCTGAAGTCGAAGGTGGTCGATGGACAACATGCGGACTATGATGGGACTATGGTAAGCAAGATCCCCAACGCCATCTGGCCCAAAGGTGCATTCGTAGAGACAGTCAAGGTATGGCAGCAGGAGTAGTTCTATATAACCGAACCTCACGACGCCAAATGGGCGGCCATGCCTGACTTCAGATCCGAACCCCCCACAAGACTCACCTCATGGACCACCAAGGCCCTTGATTGGGGGTCCAAATTGAAGGTGCAGATGCTACAGAAACGCATCTCCGACATGTTGGGTGCAAATCCGGTCTCACCAACATGATTCAAGTGATGATCTTCCGCCGCACACTTCCCTGCCAATTCTGGTCCTCCCCCATGTGGGAGTTCAATTCGGATGAGCCATGGACCCTGAAGCGCTTCTTCGGCACTACATACGAAGATATATGGAAGCAGCTCTTCAAGGCTTAGAAAAAGTGACCGAAGAAGACTGAAAACATCGGGCTCGACATCGAGAACCCGGCCACAGCGGTAAGCACAATCTTTCCAAAGACCTATCCGGTCAATATTTCAGATGTAATAAAGGTTATGTTGCCTACTTTCTGCACACGGCTGGATGGCAAAGGCGGAGCAGATCAACTGTCCGGCACCGCTGCCTGAGAACCCGACCACACCCCAGCTGATGGAGATGCTGGTCCCGGTGCCCTATCAGGCGCCAGAGAAGAAAACCAAGAAGAAGAAAGGCAAAGGCCAAGGGCGGCCCTCGCCACAAAGATCCTTCGGGAACAGTGTCCGGAGAGACTGAACCCTCTCTTCCCATGAGGGAGATGAGGAAGAAGAGGAGGAGGAGGTGGTGGAAAGCGACTCCCCCCATAAGGGGAGGAAAAAGAAGAGGGTGGCCTCCGAAGAGCCGGAGGGGGAGGCACCCAAAAGAGGGAAACCGACTGAGGGAGTCCCGGACTAGGGGGTGTCCGGATAGCCGAACTATCATGGTCGGCCGGACTCCAAGATTATGAAGATACAAGATTGAAGACTTCGTCCCGTGTCCAGATGGGACTTTCCTTGGCGTGGAGGGCAAGCTTGGCGATACGGATATGTAGATCTCCTACCATTGTAACCGACTTTGTGTAACCCTAGCCCTCTCTGGTGTCTATATAAACCGGATGGCTTTAGTCCATAGGACGAACAACAATCATACCATAGGCTAGCTTCTAGGGTTTAGCCTCCTTGATCTCGTGGTAGATCCACTCTTGTAACACACATCATCAATATTAATCAAGCAGGACGTAGGGTTTTACCTCCATCAATAGGGCCCGAACCTGGGTAAAACATCGTGTCCCTTGTCTCCTGTTACCATCCGCCTAGACGCATAGTTCGGGACCCCCTACCCGAGATCCGCCGGTTTTGACACCGACATTGGTGCTTTCATTGAGAGTTCCTCTGTGCCGTCACCATCAGGAAGGATGCATTTCCTCATCTTTAAAGACGACACCGTCATCAAGGGAGCTTTGGCCGCCGGCCAGACTATCCGGCTAGGCGGTTTTCTTATGACCGCCTGTTCGGCCACCGCTCCGACAATGACCTCTCAGGTCATTAAAAGCGATCTTCACGTCAGCTCGGAATTCATCGAGCAGCTAGATCCGATTGAGCTCTCCTCCGTAAACGAGCTCTTGGATCGCATCACCGCCCTGGGAGTCGCTACCGACTACGATCAGATTGGGCTTAAAACCGATCTGAGAGAAATTAACTCTCCCCAGGTTACCCACCACGTTGTTGTGGTAGAGGAACAATGCGGCGACTCTTCTTCTATGTTAAAAACCAACTATGTCTGGATTCCCGATCCCTCCATGCCGGATTCCCGCGGAGGGACGGACGCTAATCAAATACTGAACCTAAAGTCAGGCATCAGACCAGATTTGTTGGAAAGCGTTCAGCAAACCAAGCTTCCAAATCCGGAAGCTTCTTGGCCTTTGAGCCTCAGATCAGGCGGGGTTCCAAACTTAATTCCACCCGCCCACCCAAACATAAGCGATCTATCTCAAATACGGCAAGAGCCCGATGAAACAATACATCATTACTGGGCCAGATTCCTCCTGGTTATGAACAGGATAAAGGACTGCCATGAAGAAAGCGCGATTTCAATCATCTGCAACAATTGCACGGACAAGGGAATCATAAACGCCATCAGTCGTTGCGAAGTTACACGCTTCGCCGACCTAGCGACCATTGTAAAAAAATACTGTGCAATGGAGAGTGCCTGGAAAACTGAAACTAGGTTTTGGGACAATCCGGCCCTGAATACAACCCCAGTCCGAAATAAAAGGGTGCGTCATACTCAAGCACCTGGGTTAAAAACCAAAAAGCTAAACCCCCTAAAGGGTACGGAACCGTACTGGAGAGATGGCTCAACGGACCCTGCAAAATCCACAGTATGGAGGGCGCCACTCCAACACATAGCTTTCGAGCATGTTGGATACTACGGCAGGCGGCCAAAAGTGGCGAAGGCTTTTTAGCCCCGGGCAACCAGCCCAGCAGTACCAGTACGGTATTAACAGTCTTCAAGACTTTCGCATCAAATAACATGCGGAAACAAACAATCCGCAGCCTCGCCAAAGTCTACCAAGTAGCAACAACAAATCCATGGAGCGACACGGCTATCACCTTCAATGCCAGCGACGAACCTAAATTCCGAACAGCTAGAGCACCAGCCGCATTGGTCCTCAGTCCGATAGTGGACGGCTTTCGTCTTACTAAGGTACTCATGGATGGCGGCAGCGGATTAAACCTCATCTACGAGGAAACCCTTCAAAAAATGGAAATTGACTGGAGCCGCATTGAGCGAAGCAGCACAACCTTCAGGGGAATAATCCCTAGTCGAGAAGTACGCTGCACAGGAAAAATCACACTAGATGTAGTGTTCGGCTTGCCGGACAATTACAGGTCCGAAGAGGTCACGTTCCAAGTGGCCCCATTCGGCAGCGGATATCACGCTCTGTTAGGGCGAGAGGCATTCACAATCTTCCAAGCTATACCCCATTACGGGTACATGAAGCTCAAAATGCCCGGACCTAATGGAATAATCACTCTCGCCAGTGATCCAGATATAGCACTCTGTGCCGAAAATAAGACAGCCGCACTGGCCCTAGAGGCATTATCCGAATCCCTAGCGGCAGAGGAACTAACTGCGCTGCGCTCCATGGTGGATAGGGACGATGTGATACTCGATAAGAGGTCCAAGTCCACCTCTTTTAAACCAGCAGACGAAATAGTCAAATTTCAGGTCCATCCAACGGACCCCACAAAGACGGCATCCATTGGGGCACAATTAAATCCTGATGTAGAAGCCGCACTACGAGAATTCCTTCAGGAAAATTGGGACATTTTTGCTTGGCACCCTTCAGACATGCCAGGAATCCCACGCAGGCTGGCAGAGCACAGCCTAAATATCCTAAAAGGATTCAAGCCAGTCAAACAAGCTCTTCGGCGATTTTCCGAACCCAAAAGGCAGGCAATGGGAGAGGAGCTAGCCAAACTCTTAGAAGCCGGATTCATCAGAGATATAAAACATCCGGACTAGCTAGCCAATCTAGTAATGGTACCAAAAAAGGACAAATCCTGGCGCCTCTGCGTCGATTTCAAAGACTTTAACAAGGCCTGTCCAAAGGACCCTTTCCCTCTCCCTCGCATCGACCAAATCATCGATGCTACCGCAGGGCACGATTCGTTGTGCTTCCTCGATGCATACTCCGGATACCATCAAATCAAGATGGCGGAAAAATACCAGGCCGCAACGGCATTCATTACTTCATATGGGCCATTCTGCTTCAACACAATGCCCTTCGGACTCAAAAACGCCGGCGCAACATATCAGCGCATGATTCAGACATGTCTGGCTACCCAGATAGGCAAAACAGTAGAGGCATACATAGACGATGTGGTCATCAAGACCAAACACGTCGAAACTCTAGTAGACGACTTGAGGGTAACATTTGACAACCTCCGAGCATATGACATTAAGCTCAACCCGGAAAAATGTGTCTTCGGGGTACCAGCGGGAAAGCTTTTGGGCTTCATTGTATCCGGTAGAGGAATTGAAGCAAACCCAGCCAAGATCCGAGCTCTGTCACAATTGGATATCCCAAAAGACCTCAAGCAAATACAAAAACTAACTGGGTGCATAGCGGCTCTAAGCCGCTTCATCTCCCATTTGGGAGAAAAGGCCCTGCCCCTCTATCGCCTCCTCCGGTGCACCGAACACTTCGAATGGACGGATGCTGCCACGGCCGGACTCGAAGAAATCAAGGCCATACTGGAAACAAATCCGGTCCTAGCCGCGCCCAACCTGGGTGAACCTATGTTATTATATATCGCAGCAACACATCAAGTTGTCAGCGCGGTACTCGTCGTCGAACGAGAAACAGAAGGGCACAGATTCCCTCTTCAAAAACCAGTGTACTACGTATCCACTGTCTTAACTCCATGCAAGTCCCGTTACCCACATTATCAAAAGATAGCGTATGCAGTGTTCATGGCATCCCGGAAGCTGCGACACTACTTTCAAGAGTGTTCCATAACGGTGGCCTCCAAAGTACCTCTCAACGATATTATAAACAATCGTGACGCAACGGGCAGGATTGCAAAATGGGCCATTGAGCTCTTACCATTTGACATAACCTACGAACCACGGCGAGCTATAAAGTCGCAAGTTCTGGCTGACTTCGTCGCCGAATGGGCCAAAGCCGAACTCCCTAAAGAGTACGGTGCGTACTCCAATTGGATCATGCATTTCGACGGATCCAAAATGTTGGCTGGCTTGGGGGCTGGCGTCGTCTTGACGTCCCCAACTGGAGACACAGTCCAATACGTACTTCAAATAATGTACATGGACTCCAACAACGTAGCCGAATACGAGGCCCTTCTACACGGCCTCCGGATGGCAATCTCCATGGGCATTCAACGCCTAGAGGTGCGCGGGGATTCAAACCTCGCAATATCCCAAGTAAATGGAGACTTCGACGCCAAAGATCCGAAAACGGCAGCTTACCGCAACGCCGTCCTAAAAATGTCAGCTCGGTTCGAAGGACTCGAATTCCACCATGTTGCCCGGGATAATAACCAGGCAGCAGACGTGTTGGCACGCATCAGTGCAAAACGCGATGCCGTCCCTCCAAACATCTTCCTGGAACGGCTCTTTAAGCCATCCGTATTATGGGAAGAGGAGTCCGGAAATAACAATCCAGAGCCAGCTGCATAACCTAACTCAGACCACTCTGACACAATCGGCGGCTCAGCTAATGAAATAACACCTTCATCCTACGAAATAATGGCAGTAATTGCCCCGTGGACGGAACCATTCCTAGCCTACTTAATCAGGCAAGAACTTCTCGAAGACCAAAATGAGGCCCGCTGCATAGTTCGGCGATCTAAAGCCTGCAAGGTCCATGAGGGAGAACTTTATGAAAAAAGCACAACCGGAGTCCTTCAAAGATGTATCTCTGAAGCGGAAGGGCGAAACCTCCTGGCTGAAATTCACGCCGGACTCGGCGGGCACCACGCTGCAGCCCGGGCCCTTGTAGGCAAGGCCTTCCGTATAGGATTTTAATGGTCGACAGCCTGGGCAGATGCTCAGGACTTAGTCCAACGATGCGTCGGTTGCCAGCTCTTTGCTAATCAGAGCCACATGCCACCCACCGCCCTCAAAACTATACCCATCACCTGGCCGTTCGCGGTCTGGGGGCTTGACATGGTTGGACCCCTTAAAGGGGGAACCCACAAGCACAAATACTTATTGGTCATGGTGGACAAATTCACCAAATGGATTGAGGCCAAGCCGGTTAAAACGGCAGAATCCGGACCTGTGATAGACTTCATATCCGGGGTAGTACACCGTTTTGGCGTCCCCCACAGCATCATCACTGATAACGACACGAATTTCACGGCCGACGAGGTTAAACTCTGGTGCAAAAACATGGGCATCAAGCTCGACTACGCTTCAGTCTATCACCCCCAAACTAACGGTCAAGTCGAGCGAGCAAATGGTCTAATCATGAGCGGCATCAAACCCAGACTAGTGCGGTCCCTCAAGGAATCTAACACGCACTGGGTAGAGGAGCTCAACTCCGTACTCTGGGGGCTGCGGACCACGCCAAACCGAACTACCGGATTCACACCATTTTTTATGGTGTACGGCGCAGAGGCAGTTCTGCCCTGTGATATAATTCATGACTCACCTCGGGTGCGCATGTACGAAGAAAGAGAAGCAAAGTTGGATCGGCAGGACAGTTTGGACGCCTTAGAAGAGGAGCGGGACGTGGCAAAAGCTCGTTCCGCATTCTATCAGCAGCAACCTCGAAGGTATCAAAGCAGAGAAGTACAGGCCAAAACTTACAATGTTGGCGAGCTTGTTCTATGCCTGCCGGACAAGAAAAAGGACAAACTTAAGCCCAAGTGGGAAGGTCCCTTCATCATCGACCAAGTCCTGACCGGCGGAGCATACCGTCTACGTAACGCATCTGACAATCGACTCGAGCCGAACCCATGGAACGCAGCCCATCTCCGAAGATTCTACGCCTAACGCCGGACTCAGAGTTCGTCTCACTCCTCCGTCAACCTTTTTACATTTTCACTGTCTCTTGTCCCCCTCCTTCTTCCCACTTTTTTTTCAATACCTTTTATAGGCTGATTTGCGCATTGATTCGCACACACTTGATGTGCTCCTAGCACTCATTATACCTGGGGGCTTCTTTAACAGAAGCTTATTTATACGGGCTTCATGCCCAATACATGTGTTATACTTCCGCATGTACCTTTTATTCACCATTATATGCATCGATATGACTTAAGTTTTGGCCAAGCTGGGTTGCCTGGCTCCTGTGCTTACCCCTACGTTCCCGGTTGTTCGGCCAGGAGGTAAAGGGAGCACCTCTGCGATTGTTACTGTCGGGTCAGCCGGATGTGTACCTCAGACTGGGTGAAGCCGAAAGCTAGCGTTCTTAAGAGAATATTCGGTCGGTGACTTGAAAGATGATTTATTACTTACTTATTTATCTGCCCCTAGATGCTTTTTCTGCTATTTTCGCAGTCCAGACATGCACTTTAGGGCATGCCTCCCAGGGAAAGGAACCCTTAACGGAACTATTCTCCCTGGAAGATGTTTCTTACTAACCATGTAATATAACATAGCTAGTTGGGCACTTGTCTGATAAAGCAATTATGACCCCGACGCCTTGTCTCCATGCATGCCCCAGTTCTTTTATAACCGTAAGGGTATTCGGACACACTCCGGACTGTTGGGTCCCGAGGTTGAAGCGAAAAGGTCCGCAAAGACAAACGATCTACAATCCGGCTAGAAGGCATTCTATATGTCATTTCAAAATTACATCGTCAAACTGACTGATTGTACTCCTCTTCAATCCCATCTAACAGGCTGTCTAATTTACAGTCCTGTTGGGAATATTTCGCGGCCAGCTCTACTTGGCCGTACATCAAGCTCACAGGGATCTCCTTCCCATCAGGCCCCACAGGTCCGACCTCGGCCATGTGATTTGGGTCAGCCTTCGGGTACCGCATCTTCACCATGGCCCAGGCCTCCCTGGCGCCTTGATGGCAGGCCGATATCTTCCACAGACAGAGGCATCGCCGTACTCCCTGAAGCTTCTCAGCAAGCCCTCCAAGGCCCTCAGGTAGGGAGATGGAAGGCCATAAGGCCTGAACGACGCCACTCATCGCCTGCCGAACACGTTCGAGTAGTTGCACCAGCTCGGGAAGTTGGTCACCCATTAAACCGGGCATTTCCTCCGCAGGGCGACCTGTGAGCACACCTAAAGACACATTTCTGTCAATTGACTTCCTCGCTGAATTCTTATTTTCAAAGGAATTTGCTCAAGCACTTACTATAAATGTCACGACGAAGCCGCTGATTCTCCTTCACGGAGCCAGACAGCTGGGCTCGAACACCTTTCAGCTCTTCTCCTAGCTGGGTGTGGGCATCCTGGAGCTTGTTCCTCTCCTGCTGCACCTTCATAAGCACCCTCTCGCCGGCCTTTAGCTGACGCAGTAGCTGTTGCTTGTCCGGATCTAGTCCGGCGCCCTCTGCAATATTATTGTCAGATTTACGCACATGCCGCACTTTGTTAACTACTTATCTTTTCGAAGAACGTATTACCAGCGGGGGTCTCTGTGGCCCCCCCTGTGGCGGCCAGTGCGGCCTCAAGTTGGCCCTTGCACTCTTGAAGCTCCTGGGACAGGTGGGTATTCTTCTCCGTAAGATCCTGCATAATAAATGATCCTTAAATCAATCATTTTAACTATTTTAAGTCTCGGGGGCTACTGGCATATATAACTATTAAAATTAATTACCCGTATGTCCTTCACATACTGCTCCGTGGCTATGGTTAAACCATCTTGAGCGGCACGGAGGTACGCGTCTCCCGCTTCAAAGGCATTCAACGCCTCCGGGGAGAAACACGCGTCACGAAGAACTGTCCGGCGACGCTGTGATTCATGGCGCTCTCCACCTCAGACCGGGGGGCGGACAGCCTGTCGGCATCCTCCATCGGAGGAACATCCGGCTCATGCCTTGTGTTCGCCTCCCCTTCCGGACCACGTGATGGAGCGTGGCTGGCGGAGGCTTGATTGGCAACCTCTCCGGACACTGTCCGGCGAGCGCTCTTTCTCCTGGAAAAGTTATGAGCATTAATATACCTCCTAGGGATCCTTCCCTTAAAAACAACGGTGCGCCGTACCATTGAGGCGACGTTTTGATTCGCGTCGCACTCCTCTTCCGCCTGCTGGGCCGAACTGACCCTTGTTAGTCAGCCGCTGCAGGTTCGGCTTCCTGCCTTAAAGGCACCTCCTATGATGCACCATCAGTACAGGATGGTCAGAATTGAGTATGGATCAAATGATGGTGTCAAGACCTCGGTCGTAGTCACCTGGGAGGTCGGAAACAAACCGGGGTAGTCAGCCGTAATGGCGACTAGGGCATTGTCCATGCTAAGTTGGTGGAACACCCCATCAATCAGCTCCACCTTTATGTCCGGATCCTCTTCGGAGGCCGGATCAAGGGATCGTTCCGGATCCTCGGGCTGTGGAGTTAGGCTTTGTATGCCCTGCACGTCCCGGCGCAGCTCCTGCGTCGACATCACAAAGTAAGATACTTGACTTTGGAAGTATGGATCGGGTAGATAAACGTCCGCTTACCCAGCTCCGAGGGTTATTCATGGAGAATCCATTCAATGGATTCATGTGGAGGAAGTCTTCCTCCTCCCCCTTGTACAAGCCGGACAGGATCTTTGCCAGATCGGCTACCGAGCCCGGCCCTCTGTGGCCATGACGGGTGGCGTCGTCTTCCCCGTTGAAATCCCACATAGGGTGGCCCCTATATTGGAGTGGTTGCACCCCTCGCATAATGCACATGGCCATGATTCCAATCATGGTTAATACGGAGTGGGCCAGTAACCTAATCCGGCCCATCAGATAATGGACGCTCTCATCATCCTCTCGTTGAGGGCTCCGCGGGAGCCAACTCAGGCGTTTCTTCAAGGGAGCATTGCTGAACTCCGGGAGGCCGATCCGAACTGGATCCAGCAGAGGAGCGTCCTCCATGTAGAACCATTCTGAAGGCCAGTCTTTGTACGCCTTCTTCGGGGTGCCGGATAGATATCCGGTCCCGGCGATGCGCCATATTTCGGCTCCGCCCACTTGATATATCGACCCCTCGTAAGAACGGGGTACAAGGCAAAACAATCTCTTCCACAACGCAAAATGGGGCTCGATGCCCTGGAACAGCTCGCAAAGAGCTACGAAGCCCGCGATGTGCAAAATGGAGGCAGGTGTGAGGTGGTGAAGCTGGAGTCCGTAGAACTCCAGGAGCCCCCGGAGAAACGGATGTATGGGAAATCCCAGTCCCCTTATTAGATAAGGGACGAAGCATACCCGCTCTCCTTTGGAAGAGTTGGGGACGCTGTCCGCCTGCTTTCCACCCCTGAAGGTGGCCAGTCCGGCTCGAATCGGAACCATGAAAGCTGGGGGAAGATATCCCTCGGTTTGGAGCGCCACTAGCTCGCTGTGTGGAACTGAGCATCTCCCCCAATCTCCTGGCTTAGGGCTGGGAGCGCGAGAGGAGGAGCCGCGTCGACTATCCATGATGGAATGGACTTTTGTCAGAGGCGCTTCGATGAGAACTTGCGTATGGAGGATGGTGTGAGCTGGATCTAGATCCTCGCCTCTCTTATAGGCGGCTCGTTCGCACGGCTAGGGGTTAAAATGTAAAAATACCCTAGCTTTTCGCATTCATACGACACGTGGAAGAAGGCCATTATTCGGCGTAGAAGCCAAGGAGCGCAACATTTATAAGGAAGCCGGACACTATTCGACAGGAACATGAAGTTTGAAGGAGAACCCGCCTTGCAACGTCGAAGACAATATACGCGCCGGACACGTCGTCGCTGAAGCCCGGTTCGGGGGCTACTGAGGGAGTCCCGGACTAGGGGGTGTCCGGATAGCCGAACTATCATGGTCGGTCGGACTCCAAGATTATGAAGATACAAGATTGAAGACTTTGTCCCGTGTCCGGATGGGACTTTCCTTGGCGTGGAGGGCAAGCTTGGCGATACGGATATGTAGATCTCCTACCATTGTAACCGACTTTGTGTAACCCTAGCCCTCTCCGGTGTCTATATAAACCGGATGGCTTTAGTCCATAGGATGAACAACAATCATACCATAGGCTAGCTTCTAGGGTTTAGCCTCCTTGATCTCGTGGTAGATCCACTCTTGTAACACACATCATCAATATTTATCAAGCAGGACGTAGGGTTTTACCTCCATCAAGAGGGCCCGAACCTGGGTAAAACATCATGTCCCTTGTCTCCTGTTACCATCCGCCTAGACGCACAGTTCGGGACCCCCTACCCGAGATCCGTCGGTTTTGACACCGACACCGACCCTCTCAGACAGTTTGGACTCAGAGTCCGAACTAGTCCCCAAGAAACCTCCTAGGATGAAGCCCCGATCCACATCGTAAGTATTCAAAAACTTACTGTTTATCTTTGGTCTACCTGCTTCCATTATATAAGTTATTTTGTTATCTGCCTTTCAGCCCTCCCTGCAAGCTCCCACAGACTCCATTACCAGAGGGGAATTTTCTGCCACCCAAAATGGCAGAGAGTGACACGCCGCTGCGAGCCCCCTCTCCTATCGCCATGGAGGACACTGAAGTGTTGTCCCAAAGGATCCCTCCTGGCCAAGGGGGGTGAACAAGGCCATCAAGAGAGCACCCGTGGTTAATACCTCGGTCGCTGGAGACCTAGCGGAGGCAACCCCAACCGACGGTGGGGACCCCCAACAATATGGGGCCCAGCCGAACACCATGCCGGAGACCAGCCTGGCTCCAAGATCGGATAAGCAGCCCCCTAAGAAAGAGGGGGAGGAGCACCAGCTCCCACGACAGCCTCCATTAATCTGGAGGTGCCCAATGCTATGGAGGAAGTACTGCAAAGTGCTTCCGTCATGGAGGAGCACCGCACCCTGATGGGTGTGGTTATGAAGAAGGTTCTGTCAGCTAAAAACAGACTGAACGAAGCCTTCTGCAGCCTATTAATAGGCTTTGAGGTATTCAACGTACTATTTCTAAAAACTTTTCGTATAAAGGAATAAACCTATGTACAGACAGTATCCCTCGAGCTCTGTCCGGTTTAAAAGAAACCAGATAGAGGATCCACATAGTATTCGGGAGAATAAGATGTTGTGCTGTTATTGTAACAGGCTTCCATGTTGGCGGCAACCACCCAGGCCGCAGAAGTATCTGAACTTAATCGGAAGCTTCAGGCGGCAGATGAGGAACTTGACCGCATTAGTAAGCGGTTCGACGAGACACAAGGTATGCATACAATGTTAAGAAGGAATGTATTTCCATATCATAAGTGATATGCATATTGAGAGGTTAACTCACAAAATACTTTGATTATGAGCACAGTTGGCACAACCAAAGTCGAGACCCTCAAAGGTGCCCTCGCCCAGGCCAAGAAAGAGGCAGAGGTGAATATGGCAGCCGCTGACAAAGCGGCTGCAGTGCTAAAGACCGAGCAAGCTGTCCGCCGCCAACATGAAGCTCGAGCGGCCGAAGTCGAGCAGGAGCTGAAGGATGCCATCAGCAAATGCAAAACCTTGGAGCAGAAGACTTCAGACCATTCGTCCGAGCTTGCCAAGGCTCACCATGATGCCAAAGAGGTGCGGATCGAGTCCCGGAGTGCTTGCGAGGAGATCCATCAGGCAAAATACATAGCAACTGGTAAGGCCTTTCTTTTGCAGAGTATCCTTGGAGGTAATAGGTATGCCTTGCTTACCCAAGTGTGTTCTCCAGGCGCATTTGCGGATCTTCCGACGAGTGTCGTCGATGCTGCTATGTTCTTCCAAGCCCGTGAAGGGAACTCGATCGAGAAGCTGTTCTGGTCGCAATTTCTCGCCCCGGAGCACCCGACGCGTCTTAATGACCAGCTGAAGCAACCGACAGAGCTGCATAGGGTGGCCGACTTGGCCATGAAGGATCTAATACTCCAACTCTGGCAAACCGAGCCTATTTCCCAACACCTACTTCGGTATAATGAAGCGGTTTGTCGACGCGCGGCCGTGGATTGATGTTGTAAACCATTTGGCATGCATAAAGGGTGCCCAGATGGCCTTTGCTCGCGTCAAGATGCAATGGGCAAAGATGAAGGCCACCGAAGTGGCATCCGCAGGTCCGCCCGAAGGCAAAGATCATTGGAAGCCGGAGAGGTACTTTGATGACATCCTAGAAGGATCCCGAGTGATAGAGGGTCAATGTTCAAAGGACGTAATATTTGATTGAATGTGTTCGGGTTGTACAAACTATGCTATGAACCCATGCTGTTACATATCTTATGTTTGCGCCTCAAGCGATTTTTCCTCCTGTGTAGTCATTTTTTTGTTATATTTCTGGAAGTTGCCAGTCGTCGGCTTCAGCCCCCATGTAGGTACTACAGGGGTGTTCAACATAATGCGTGACCACACTTTATCCAACGTCTTGGTCCATAAAGGAGGTGTCCGCGAGGTGAACCCGACAATCGGACTATGCGGCTTTGTTACTTTCACTTGGCCATAGGAGTTTCACTATGGAGCTAAGTACTAGCCCCTGGTGCGTGTGCAGCTACCCGAACTATGGTGCCTTTCCCATGTGGCTGGATGAAGACCAGCCCCTCGTATAACATGGGGTGAATCGCTAATGATTTGTAGTATAAGACTAAGTCGCTGAATCGCCGACCAGCTCTCGCCTATCATGACAGTCTGTTTTTGGCTTTCTCTACTGAGGTACTTGACCGGACGAACCAGAAATACAATCGCAGTAGTTCTCCCTTTACTACCTTAGCCGAACGAGCGGAATGTAAGATATTAAGCACAGGAGCCGGGCAACCCAACTATAGACCAAAGACATGATTCGGAGCTGATGCATATAATGAAATATCCGGGATGCTGAAGAGTACCCTATAGGTGTTCGGACTTGAAATGTGCAGGGCCGAATACAGCCCCAGGTGTCAAGGCCGGACTAAGGCATGTGTGGCAGTCCGAGATAGGGAGGGAACACAGATGATAATATGAAATAAAATGACTGCCCAATAAAGTGGTGATCAACTGTTTCCTTTATACCCTGATTAATACGTCAAGCCATGTTGTTATAGATAATGCCAAAAGCGTTGAGGTCATTTTACATGCCAGAAGTTTATACAAGGGAAAGATTTACACAGAGCCTAAACTAAATTGTTTGAAAATCCCAATGATGCCCTGTTGCATGATAACCCGCAAGTATACGGGATAGTTGTAGCATCTTTCAATAAGTAAGAGTGTCGAACCCAACGACGAGCTAAAGGTAGAACAAATATTCTCTCAAGTCCTATCGGCCACTGATACGACTCTACGCACGCTTGACGTTCACTTTACCTAAAACAAGTATGAAACTAGAAGTGCTTGTACGTGTTGTTGGATAGGTTTGCAAGAATATAAAGAGAACGTAAATAAAAACTAGGGGTTGTTTAGATAAAGATGCAATAAATTAAATATAGCGAGTGTGGAAAAGTGGTGGTAGGAGTTGTGAAATTGTCCCTAAGCAATTGACTATGTTACTAGACCGGTAATCACTATTGCAATTCTATTTGAGGGAGAGGCATAAGCTAACATACTTTCTCTACTTGGATCATATGCACTTATGATTGGAACTCTAGCAAGCATCCGCAAATACTAAAGATTCATTAAGGTAAAACCCAACCATAGCATTAAAGTATCAAGTCCCCTCTATCCCATACGCAAACAACCTACTTACTCGGGTCTGTGCTTCTGTCACTCACGCCACCCACCATAAGCAAATCATAAACATATTGCAAACCCTACACCGGGAATACCTCACGCTTGCGTGACACGGAAGGCACAATAGGACAGCACCAATAATAAAACATGCAACTCAAGCCAATTATAGGAATTCATCAATCACCAATAGGACAAGGAAAATCAACTCAGACATCATTGGATGGCAACACATCATTGGAAAATAATATGAAGCATAAAGCACCATGTTCAAGTAGAGGGTACAGAGGGTTGCGGGAGAGTGGACCGCTGAATATAGATGGGGGAAGGTGATGGAGATGTTGGTGAAGATGGCGGAGGTGTTGGTGAAGATTGCGGTGATGATGATGGCCCCCGGCGGCGTTCCGGCGCCACCAGAAGCAAGGGGGAGAGAGCCCCCCTTCTTCTTATTCTTCATTGACCTTCTCCCTAGATGGGAGAAGGGTTACCCCTCTGGTCCTTGGCTCCTATGGCGTGGGAGGGGCGAGAGCCCCTCCGAGATTGGATATATCTCTCTGTTTCTGCGTTCTCGGATTCTACCCCTTCACCGTTTCTTAAATATCCAGAGATCCGTAACTCCGATTGGGGTGAATCTTTCGCCCAGATCTTTCTCATAAAATTAGATTTCTTTCACCAAAAGAAGAGCGTCAACCGCCGTACGGGTGGCCCACGAGATGCCAGGGCGCACCCAGGGGGGAGGGCGCGCCCCCCTGTCTCGTGGCCACCCCGGACACCGTTTCGCGTTGATTTTACTTCCCAAAAATCATAAAAAATCCAAAAAAATCTCCGTCCATTTTTATCCCATTTGGACTCCGTTTGATATTGGGTTTCTGCGAAACAAAAAACATGCAACAGACAGGAACTGGCACTGGGCACTGGATCAATATGTTAGTCCCAAAAAATAGTATAAAAAGTTGCCAAAAGTATATAACAGTTGAATAATATTGGCATGGAACAATCAAAAATTATAGATACGACGGAGACGTATCAGCATCCCAAGCTTAATTCATGCTCGTCCTCGAGTAGGTAAATGATAAAAAAGATGATTTTTGATGTGGAATGCTACCTAGCATAATCTTGATCATATGTCTAATCATGGCATGAATATTAAGACACGAGTGATTCAAAGCAATAGTCTATCATTTGACATAAATAACAATAATACTTCGAGCGTACCAATAAAGCAATCATGTCTTTTCAAAACAACAAGGCAAAAGCAAGCTTATCCCTACAAAATCATACAGTTTGGCCATGCTTCATTTTCGTCACACAAAATGCTCCCATCATGCACAACCCCGATGACAAGCCGAGCAATTGGTTCATACTTTTTAACGCGCTTCAGCTTTTTCAACCCTCATGCAATACATGAGCGCAAGCCATGGATATAGCACTATAGGTGGAATAGAATATAATGATGGAGGTTATGTGGAGAAGACAAAAAGGAGAAAGTCTCACATCGACGCGGCTAATCAACGGGCTATGGAGATGCCCATCAATTGATGTCAATGCGAGGAGTAGGGAGTGCCATGCAACGGATGCACTAAGAGCTATAAGTGTATGAAAGCTCAACAAAAGAAACTAAGTGGGTGTGCATCCAACTTGCTTGCTCATGAAGACCTAGGGCATTTGAGGAAGCCCATCGTTGGAATATACAAGCCAAGTTCTATAATGAAAATTCCCACTAGTATATGAAAGTGACAACATAAGAGACTCTCTATATGAAGAACATGGTGCTACTTTGAAGCACAAGTGTGGAAAAAGGATAGTAACATTGCCCCTTTTTTTCTTTTTTCTTCTTTCGGTGGGCTTCTTTCGCCCCCTTTTTTTATTTAGGCTTCTTTGGCCTTTCCTTTTTTTTCTTTTTTTTTCTTTTTCGGTTTTTTATGGGGCAATGCTCTATAATGATGATCATCACACTTTTATTTACTTACAACTCGATACTGGAACAAAGATATGACTCTATATGAATGCTTCCGGCGGTGTACCAGGATGTGCAATGATCTAGCGTAGCAATGACATCAAAAACGGACAAGCCATGAAAACATCATGCTAGCTATCTTACGATCATGCAAAGCAATATGAGAATGAATGCTCAAGTCATGTATATGATGATGATGAAAGTTGCATGGCAATATATCTCGGAATGGCTATGGAAATGCCATGATAGGTAGGTATGGTGGCTGTTTTGAGGAAGATATAAGGAGGCTTATGTGTGATAGAGCGTATCATATCACGGGGTTTGGATGCACCGGCAAAGTTTGCACCAACTCTCGAGGTGAGAAAGGCCAATGCACGGTACCGAAGAGGCTAGCAATGATGGAAGCGTAAAAGTGCGTATAATCCATGGACTCACATTAGTCATAAAGAACTCATATACTTATTGCAAAAGCTTATTAGCCCTCGAAGCAAAGTACTACTACGCATGCCCCTAGGGGGATAGATTGGTAGGAAAAGACCATCGCTCGTCCCCGACCGCCACTCATAAGGAAGACAATCAAAGAAACAGCCCATGCTTCAAATTTGTCACACAACGGTTACCATATGTGCATGCTATGGGACTTGCAAACCTCAACACAAGTGTCTCTACAATCCACAACCACCCACTAGCATGACTCTAATATCACCATCTTTATATCGCAAAACTATTGCAAGGAATCAAACATATCATATTCAGCGATCTGCAAGTTTTATGTAGGATTTTATGACTAACCATGTGAATGACCAATTCCTGTCATCTCTCTGAATAGATCTAAGTGAAGCAAGAGAGTTTAATTCTTTCTACAAAAGATATGCCCACGCTCTAACAAATAAAAATGAAGCAAAAGAGCATTCTACAAATGGCGGTTTTCTATGTGAAGAGAAACAGGCAATCGAAACTTCTAATGATATAAGTGAAGCACATGAAGCATTCTATAAAGCCATACTCAAAAGATTTAAGTGAAGTGCAATGAGCATTCTATAAATCAACCAAGTACTATCTCATACCAGCATGGTGCATAAAATAAAAGTGAAAACTAAATGCAAAATACGCTCCAAGACTTGCACATAATGCACGAATGAAACGAAATCGAAAACATACCGATACTTGTTGAAGAAAGTGGGGATGCCTTCCAGGGCATTCCCAAGCTTAGACGCTTGAGTCTCCTTGAATATTTACTTGGGGTGCCTCGGGCATCCCCAAGCTTGAGCTCTTGCTTCTCTTCCTTTTCCTCATATCGAGACATCCTCGATTAGACACTACATCCAGACAAAACTTCAACAGAAAACTCGGTAAGATCCATTAGTATAATAAGGCAAATCACCACTCTAAGTACCGTTGCAAACCAATTCATTTTTTTTGCATTGTGTCTACTGTAATATAACTTTTCCATGGCTTAATCCACTAATATAAATCGATAGATTCATCAAAACAAGCAAACTATGCATCAAAAACAGAATCTGTCAAAAACAGAACAGTCTGTAGCAATCTGAACATCCACCATACTTCTGGTACCCCAACAATTCTACCAAAAGTAGGAAAAATAAACAAGTTGTATATAAATACATTTCAAAAGGAATCAGAACCAATTGACGTTCCAGTTAAAAATGTAAAATCGTGCACTACAGCCAAAGTTTCTGTCCTGCACCGTACAAACCAACAAGCATTATAAACATCCTAAAGGCAAACCTTGGCACATTATTTTTATAATACAATGGAATTGTACAAGGGGATAATTATTTTTGATGAAAAGTTTCTGTAATCAAGATTCACAAAGTTTCCGTGAGCATGAACAAAGTTCAAGGGGCTCTCCCACTTCAACAATGGTTGTCTCTCTCACTTTCACTTTCCTTTTTGAAAAGTTTTTAGGTTCCCCTCTTTATTTTTTTTGTTTTTAAACTATATGAAAGCACTCAACAGAAATAAATGACTCTCTAAAACTTCCAGGTTGTCTCCCTGGCAGCGCTTTCTTTAAAGCCATTAAGCTAGGCATTTAGTGCTCAAGTAATGAATCCACCCGGATCCCAAGGTATATCAAAGCCAATTTTAATTAACAATGATTTGTAATTTAGTAGTGAGCACAAAGTAACATATATCATGTAACAACGAAGGCTAACTCTCTTCCTATGCATCGGCATGTCATAAAAGAACAATTCATGCACACATAGTAAAGGCCAATGCATAGTATAAATAGTTTCTTGCAATTCTATCATATTGGAAACATAAAGAGGCGGAGATAGAGTTCCTCTCTCATAATAATTGCAAGTAGGAGCAGCAAGAACATGCATATTATATTCATCAAAATCATCATGTGCAATGGTAAAAGGCAACCCATCAATATAATCCTTAATAAGCACAAACTTCTCCGATATAGTGTAGTTTGGAGAATTCAAAAAGATAATAGGACTATCATGTGTGGGTGCAATAGCAACAATTTCATGTTTAACATAAGGAACTATAGCAAGTTCATCTCCATAAGCATAATTCATATTGGCATCTTGGCCACAAGCATAGCAAGCATCATCAAAAAGGGATATTTCAAACAAATTCAAGGGATCATAGCAATCATCCTTCGGTAAGCACGAAGGGGAATTAAATAATGTATGAGTTGGAGGGTTACTCTCATTAGAAGGTGGGCACGGGTAGCTAATCCACTCTTCCTCCTTTTGTTCTTCGCTCTCCTCATCATCTTTTTCATCCAATGAGCTCACTGTTTCATCAATTTCTTCTTCCATAGCTTCCTGCAAAATATTAATCTCTTCTTGGACATCTGAGAAGTCCTCAATAAATGCATTAATATAGTAATTGTATTCATAATTTTCGTAGCAATATCTAAGTATATCAAGATTTTCTGGTCTATAAACTGAATCATCAAAATCATCAAAGGCTTTAAACATAGATTCAACCTCATAAGCACCCATAAAATCAACAAATTCTTTTATTTGTTCCACATCATAGTAATCAAAGATACCATTAGCATAAGAAGCTAAGGTTTCATTACCATTGAATTTGCATGAAAAGGGAAGGTCTGGAGACTTCATCCTAGAGCAGCAAGTATAATCATGCATCAAGCATAGTTGCCTAGCATACCACTTCAATAGTTGAATTTGATCCCATAATAGTTTTCCCTTTTTGTGTCAAGCGATAATCCCTAAAGTATTCACGTTGATCCAACGTTACTCCCATAACATAATTGAGTTGGGTTTTCTCAGGATTATCGAAGTAGTACATAATATCTTGAATATAACGAGCATCAAGGGTTTTAGGAGGTTCCCCATCTCCATGAGTAGCAAGTACAGCTAATTTCTTTGGTATTTCGTGTTCCATATCCATAACTAAAGATAGAGAACAACTAATAACAACAAATAAAAATCACTTAGTGATAAAGCAAACAAGCACACACGAGAATATTCACCCCACGCTATCATTCCCCGGCAACGGCGCCAGAAAAAGGTCTTGATAACCCGCAAGTATACGGGATAGTTGTAGCCTCTTACGATAAGTAAGAGTGTCGAACCCAATGAAGAGCTAAAGGTAGAACAAATACTCTCTCAAGTCCTATCGGACACTGATACGACTCTACGCACGCTTGACGTTCACTTTACCTAAAACAAGTATGAAACTAGAAGTGCTTGTACGTGTTGTTGGATAGGTTTGCAAGAATATAAAGAGAACATAAATAAAAACTAGGGGCTGTTTAGATAAAGATGCAATAAAGTAAATATAGTGAGTGTGGAAAAGTGGTGGTAGGAGCTGTGAAATTGTCCCTAAGCAATTGACCGTGTTACTAGACCGGTAATCACTATTGCAATTCTATTTGAGGGAGAGGCATAAGCTAACATACTTTCTCTACTTGGATCATATCCACTTATGATTGGAACTCTAGCAAGCATCCACAAATACTAAAGATTCATTAAGGTAAAACCCAACCATAGCATTAAAGTATCAAGTCCCCTTTATCCCATACACAAACAACCTACTTACTCGGGTATGTGCTTCTGTCACTCACGCCACCCACCATAAGCAAATCATAAACATATTGCAAACCCTACAGCGGGAATCCCTCACGCTTGCGCGACACGAAGGGCACAATAGGACAGCACCAATAATAAAACATGCAACTCAAACCAATCATAGCAATTCATCAATCACCAATAGGACAACGAAAATCTACTCAGACATCATCGGATGGCAACACATCATTGGAAAATAATATGAAGCATAAAGCACCATGTTCAAGTAGAGGGTACAGCGGGTTGCGGGAGAGTGGACCGCTGAATGTAGATGGGGGAAGGTGATGGAGATGTTGGTGAAGATGGCGGAGGTGTTGGTGAAGATCGCGGTGATGATGATGGCCCCTGACGGCGTTCCGGCGCCACCAGAAGCAAGGGGGAGAGAGCCCCCCTTCTTCTTCTTCTTCCTTGACCTTCTCCCTAGATAGGAGAAGGGTTTCCCCTCTGGTCCTTGGCTCCCATGGCGTGGGAGGGGCGAGAGCCCCTCCGAGATTGGATCTATCTCTCTGTTTCTGCGTTCTCAGATTCTACCCCTTCACTGTTTCTTAAATATCCGGAGATCCGTAACTCCGATTGGGGTGAATCTTTCGCCTAGATCTTTCTCATAAAATTAGCTTTCCTGCACAAAAAGAAGAGCGTCAACTACCTTACGGGTGGCCCATGAGAGTCCAGGGCGCGCCCAGGGGGGAGGGCGCGCCCCCTGTCTTGTGGCCACCCCGGACACTGTTTCGCGTTGATTTTACTTCCCAAAAATCATAAATATTCCAAAAAAAAATCTCCGTCCGTTTTTATCCTGTTTGGACTCCGTTTGATATTGGGTTTCTGCGAAACAAAAAACATGCAACAGACAGGAACTAGCACTGGGCACTGGATCAATATGTTAGTCCCAAAAAATAGTATAAAAAGTTGCCAAAAGTATATAAAAGCTGAATAATATTGGCATGAGACAATCAAAATTATAGATACAACGGAGACGTATCATTGCACGTATGCATCGTTTCTCCTTGGTGAGATATCCTTGAAGGGGAGGAGTCGATGGTTGTGTGTTAAAAAGAGGAACCTAGAAAAGAAGATCAAGCGCGACTATAGATCAGGTAGGTTCTTTAATGAACCTATAGTGGAAGAATATTTGAGGTCCGAATAGGGTCAGGCCGTACTATAGACCTTTTCCGCTGCCCAAGGTATTTTAGGGGCGTAATTATGTACGCGAGGTATATATACCGCAACCTTATGGGGCAATCGGCGGAGGCTAAACTGTTATTCGAGCTCAGGTTCCACCAAGCTACTGCATTGTAAGGCGGCTTAGACACATTTAGTAGTGTCGAGGGTCTTAATGACCGATGAGTTGTTTAGTTTGATGAGGCCGTCCTATACTTCGGATGCTAGGGTCGCGGTATGTTCCTCAGTATGGAGGGAGCGCTCCATATTCCCATTTACTATGATGACGCCACGAGGTCCAGGCATTTTGAGCTTTAGATAAGCAAAGTGCATGACTGCATTAAAGCAGGCGAAAGCAGTTCGTTTGAGTAGTGCATGATAACCACTGCGAAAAGGGACGATGTCGAAGATCAATTCTTTGCTTCGGAAATTCTCTTGAGAGCCGAATACTACTTCCAATGTTAATCAGCCCATACAGCGGGCTTCCATGTCTGGTATCACTCCTTTGAAGGTAGTGTTGCTAGGCTTGATTCTTGACGGGTCTATACCCATCTTACGGACAGTATCCTGATAGATCAAGTTGAGCTAGTTGTCGCCGTCCATAAGGACTCTAGTGAGATGGTATCCGTCGATGATAGGATCGAGTACCAGGGCCGCCGAACCTCCATGACGGATACTGGTTGGGTGGTCCCTGCGATCAAAGGTGATCTGGCAAGCCGACCATGGGTTGAATTTTGGGGCGACAGGCTCTACGGTGTAGACGTCCCTTAATACACGTTTGCGCTCCCTCTTGGGGATGTGGGTAACATAGATCATGTTTATCGTTTTCACCTCAGTGGGAAATTGCTTTTATCCCCTAGTGTTCGGCTGACAGGGCTCATCATCGTCCTCGCTTGGAGGTCCTTTTCCCTTATGTTTAGTATTTAATTTACTGGTCTGCTCGAAAACCTAGCAATTTCTACTCGTGTGGTTGGCAGGCTTGTCAAGGGTGCCATGAATCTGGCAGGGCCTCTCTAGTATTTTTTCAAGTTGGATGGACCGTCTCTATTACCCTTGAATGGCTTCTTCCGCTGAACGGGTTTGGAACCACTGAATCCGGTATTTACTGTCGTATCCTCTGTTTCTTCATTATTGTTCTGACGCTTGTTTTTGTTGCGTCGTGGCCCGCCATTGCCATCCTTGGTCTCAGAAGTGCCGGGGTCGCTAGTACTATTGCTTCTGCGAGACAACCAGCTATCTTCGCCCGCACAATAGCGGGTCATAAGTGCAGTAAGAGCTGCCATAGTCTTTGATTTCTCCTGCTCGAGGTGTCGAGCGAGCCATTCATCACGGACGATGTGTTTGAATGCCGCTAAGGCTTCGGCATCAGGACAGTCCATGATTTGGTTCTTTTTAATTAAGAACCGATTCCAAAGTTTGTAAGCTGACTCTCCGGGTTGCTGGACTATGTGACTTAGGTCATCAGCATCCGGTGGCCGGACATAAGTGCCCTGAAAGTTGGCCCAAAAAGCATGTTCTAAATCTTCCTAGCTTCCAATGGAGTTCTCTGGGAGCCTATTCAACCAGTGTCGTGTTGGTCCTTTTAGCTTTAGAGGGAGGTATTTAATGGCGTGGAGGTCATCTATGTGAGCCATGTGAATGTGGAGAAGAAAATCTTCAATCCATATGGCAAGATTCGTCGTTCCATCGTACTGCTCGATGTTCATGGGTTTAAACCCTTCCGAAAATTGGTGTTGCATTACCTCTTCGGTGAAGCACATAGGGTGTGCGACACCTCTATACCGGGCAACATCGCAACGGAGTTTGGATGACATCTGTGTTCGGTGCTGACCCTGAACTTCGTTATATTCATCATGCTAGGCTTGATGTCCATTATCTCGTTTTGGGGCACGTCCTCTTGATCCATAAATTGATCTGGTCTAGCCGGCTCTATTGGTCAGGTCCTGATGTACGTCGTACGTATAGCCCGAGACCGCTGTCTCTCTGCCTCAAAGGGGAGGGGGGCCGAGCTGGTGTTCGACATGATTAGCCATTTTGTCCCATCCACGTGGTGGTCGGTCCGGTTGATCAACCTGATTGTATTTTGACGATATTAGCGCAAAGGCCTCGTCGTCAAATTGTGGCAGTAGCCTACGTTTTGGGTAACTCTTTGTTGGGTGCTCAAAGTCGTATTCTTCAGCGGCTAGGACCTTGGTCCATCTATCGTTGAGCGTATCCTATTCGGCTTGAAGCTGTTGTTGTTTCTTTTTCAGGCTCTGTGTGGTGGCGATGAGTTGTCGCTTGAAGCGTTCTTGCTCGAGGGGTTCCTCTGGGACGATGAAATCATCGTCACCAAGGCTAACATCCTCTTCGGAGACAGGTAAATAGTTACTATCTCCCGAATCCTCGTGATTGGCGTGTTCGGGGCTGTGTTGACCCTCTTCCCTTTCATACTGCTCGAACGCAGGCTCGACGGGGTGGTCAGGGTCTTTGGCATTGTCTGGAGTGTCATTATCTCTGGTGCTGGTATTGCTTTCCCTTGCCCGACGCGATCGTGAGCGGCGCCGCTGACACCGGCGCTTTGGTGGTTCATCGACGTCGTCCTTCTTCTCAGGTGTATCCACCATGTATATGTCGTAGGTAGAAGTGGTCATCCAATGCCCTGTGACGGGTGGGTCGGATCTAGGTTTGGTTTTGACATCGTCATCCATGCCGTTGATGTCTTCAGGGGCGTAATCTAGCATGTCGGTTAGATCCTCGATAGTGGCTATTAAGTGGGTGGTGGGTGGGACGTATAATTCCCTGTTCTGGGCCCCTAGTTCGATCTAGGCGTAGTATAGAGGCGATACCTCCGTGATGGCGAGAGATTGTATTAAATCCAGCGTTTCGTTAAAAAAGAGAGATGGACAGGCATTTGAGGATCTACATAGCTAGGCTCGGCGATAACCCCTTGCCCGAGCCCGAGGGGCGTAGACTTCAAGAGTTCGGAGTTTGAGTCTGGAGGCGAGTCCGACTCCCCGACAATGGTAAGGGTCCCGTTCAACTCTGGGTCCGCCAATGGTGCGGTCGTCTCTAAGTCTCTGGCTAGAAGCTCCATGGGGGAAAAGAGTCCGGCAGGGTTAATCCTCGCATCTTCGGACGATGCGGTCCGCTCTAGATCTAAGGCCGGGGTGACCGCGAGTGTCGACCCTTGGACGGGTTCTGATAGTAGATCTGAAGGGCCTTCTTCATGCGGGCGAGGAGTGGCGGTCGAGGCCATGAACCCCTCGAAGATCAAGTCTCTCGAATATCGGCGATGTAGTTTAGACTTCTAAATCTGATCTGGTGACCAGGGGCATAGCTGTCGACCTGCTCGAGGTGACCGGTCGAGTTGGCACGTAGCATGAAGCCACTGAACACAAAGAGTTGGCCAGGGAGAAAGGTCTCCCTAGAAATAGCGTCATTGCTGATGACGAGGCGAGCCATTGACTCCTCCACCACCAACACAACGGAACTTTCAATGAAAGCACCAATGGCGGTGTTAAAACCGGAAGATCTTGGATAGGGGTCCCAAGCTATGTGTCTAAGGATCGATGGTAACAAGGATACAATAGGGACACGATGTTTACCCAGGTTCGGGCCCTCTTAAATGAGGTAAAACCCTACATCCTTCTTCATTGTATTCGAAGAGCACAGGGGTTACAAGAGTTGATCTACCTCGAGATCGTAATGGCTAAACCCTAGTTGTCTAGCCTATGATTATTCTGATGGCCTCTACAGACTAAACCCTCCTCTTTATATACACACCAGAGGGGCCTAGGATTGTACAGAGTCGGTTTGCAGAGGAAGGAAATAGTACATCCAGGCACTAAGATTACCATCCACGCATATAGGAGTCCTACCCAGACACGGGGGATAGTCTTTTGTTTTATCTTCACGACCCATCTGTCCGGCCCATATCGAATAGACCGGACACCCGAGGACCCCCTAATCCAGGACTCCCTCAACGTACCCGGAGGTGTGAGCTGAGGTACTATACCTCAACTTTTCAGATGATCATCATACTCCTGGCTCATGTACTCACCTCCACGATCAGATCGTAGAAGCTTATAGTCTTGCCGAGCTGATTCTCAGCCTCATTCTGAAACTCTTTGAACTTTTCAAAAGTTTCTGACTTGTGCCTCATCAAATATATATATATATATATACATATATATATATATATATATATATATATATATATATATATATATATATATATATATCCATATCTACTCAAGTCGTCGGTTAAAGTCACGAAGTACTAATAGCCACCTCTTGCAGTTGTGCTCATTGGACCACACACATCACTGTGTATAAGCTCCAATAGCTCGGACGCCCTCTCGCAACTCTTTGCAAAGCGAGACTTAGTCATCTTGCCTAGCCAGCATGATTCACATGTCTCGAACGACCCGAAGTCAGCGAAGTTAGGAGCCCATCATCATGGAGCTTCTTCATGCGTTTCAGACTAATGTGTCCAAGCCGACAATGCTAGAAGTATGTCGGATTTATCTCATTAGACTTATGCCTCTTGACATTCATGTTATAGACCGGTTCCTGTTCCATATTCAATATAAATAGCCCATCAACAACGGGTGCATAGCTGTGGAACATTCCATTCAAATAAAACGAACAACCATTGTCCTTTAAATTTAATTCATAACCCTGACTCATCAAGCATGAGGCAGAAATAATGTTCCGACTAAGTGCAGGAATGTAATAACGATTATTCAATTCCAAAATAAATCCAGAATGAAGCTCGAGCTGCATCGTGCTGACCTCCAACGCAGCAACTCTTGCTTTGTTGACGATCCTGATGTCAATATCCCCTTGTGCCACACGCCTAGTTCTTACTAGCCCCTGCATCGAGTTGCAAATATGCACAACCGATCCGATATCAAATACCCAAGAGCTACTAGGTATGTCAGCAAGGTAAATGTCTATAACATATGTAACAAGTGTACCTTTGCCTGAAGTAGAATTTCCGGCCTTCTTGCCATGCTCAGCAAGCCACTTGCTACAATTCCTCTTCGAATGACCAGTTTCCTTGCAATGATAGCAAATGGTCTTTGAGTCTGGTCCTGACCTCGACGCAGCGGCAAAGGTTACCATCTCCGTGCCCTTTGCCTTCGCCTTCTTCTTGGACCAACTCTTCTTGAACTTGCCTGAGTTCTACACCATCAACACTTGATGCGTGCCTTTCTTAATATCCTGCTCTACCACCTTAAGAATCCCATGCAATCTAGTGAGATTCTTATCCATGCCGTGCATTTGATAGTTCGAGATGAACGTCCCATAGCTAGACGGAAGAGAACCCAGTACTGCATCTGTAGCCAGCTCATCTAAGAGCGGGAAGCCCAATCGATCCAAAGCTTACACGTATCTGATCATCTTGATCACATGCGGGCTTGGTGGATCATCTTCCTTCGGCTTACAATCCATCAAGGATCGCTAGACGTTGAACCTTCCGGTCCTAGCCTGCACCTGAAACATGCTCTTGAGACTCTCGATCATATCGAAAGCCCCAACATCTTCGAAATGTTGCTGCAAATCGGGCTCCATACAAGCCAGCATGAGGCAGCTGATCTCATTTGATTCATCAACAAGTTTCTGGTAGGCATTCCTGGTTGTGGCATTAGCATTATTGGCAGGTTCTTCTGGAAGTGGATCCTCTAGAACATGTTCCTTTTTATCATGCTTGAGAACAATTCTCAAATTTGTATACCAGGTGGTAAAGTTTGTTCCATTCAGCTTATCCTTTTCCAGAATTGATTTCAATGCAAAGTTGGGTTCAGCAGGTGGTGCCATTGATCTACAACAGAAAAAATATGCAATCACTAAGCAATGTGTTTATGTAGAGTAATTCAAGCCTAAACAGAAATACTCCCACTGAAGTCAGCATCCCTCTACAAACTCTCAGCGACTCAGGATCCGACTAGCGCATGCGACTAGTGAGCTTTAGCATCACTGCTAGCCAACATACCTATCAGGTAAGCAACTGCTTGCAAATCGTATCTCTATACGATTCCTGTCGGTCGGGTAGGTATCTTATACCCCGGCTCCCAACCTTCCTTGCCACAAGGCCCAAAACCTTTTTGATAGCCTTGTTAAGTTAACCTGATGCAGTGCATGTCCGTGCCCTACACGGACCCTTCGGTTCAAGGACACCCATCAGCACCCCAATTTTACGAGCCCACTACTAGACGTACTTGACGTGTGAAGGTGCAACATCAGGGATGGCAATTCGCTTGATATTCATGAGGGTTCTTTCTACCATTTGTACATGCATAGAAACAAAGAAGCATAACAATCACAAATAAACACATATTGTGAAATAGTATGGCTCCTTCATGGACGTTCTTCTAGGTCGGCTCCGACTCCGATGACTATCTAGGAACTCTATCTTGTTTGTCATGCCAGGAAGCCAAGCCACCGACCTGATCTCTATAATCCAACTACTACAACTAGTAATGAATTTTACAAAGAAACACAAGTTGGCACGCATGTCGTTATACATTATAATGATAGCACTTTGGCTCCTGCCGGCTGACAAACATGACATGCAGGCCATGTATAAATTACACACATGCATCACATACACATGAGCCATACTATTCACATCAACCCTGCAAAACAAAGTTACACACAGAATCGCATTCTACTGGTTTGAGTGATCGTGTACGAAATACAAGGCGCTATGCACACGGCAGTCCTGCTAGCTGGTTAGCGGGCGGGGTTCAAAGGGGCAATACCCCTCGCGGGTGCGGGTAGTGCCCGATGTTTTCAGAAATCGCAGATCACATCTAAACTCTGATCACGCTGAATTTTCTGATCTGACCAATCTTACCGATCATCGCGAGTCCGATTCGGATTTACGTTTCGTTGTTAACCCCGATGGTGGATACCGACCGGTAGGGGTAGGTTGTGTCACGACCTTGTCAACTCTGATCATTATAAAACATAGCCACATCGATCCCCATGTGTAGTTGATCTCATCAATTGTGCACACAGCCGATCTCATCAATGACAAAAGATCTCATCTGCCACCTCCACATATCTAATATGCATACGATCTGAATCCAAATCCTATAGCAGAGGCTTTGATGCCACTGTTAGTTCTACGGTAGGGTGCGTCAACTACAAATTAAAATTTTCCTATGTGCAGAACAACCAAGAACATGCTACGGGAGATGGATCATAGATCGTTACCACTAGACACGCAGTGTCGTGCAATGAAAGAAGAGTTGAGCAGGGCGTCCACGTGGACCATCTCCTCCTCATCCGATCTCCCTCGAACAACCGGTCATCCGATCCACGTACAAGTTCACCGGAGCGGTGCAAGTTTGCCCCCTCTAACGGTATCCGTGCATGCAGAGGAACACCGTGTAGCAGACTACTAGGTTCAATCACACACTCGGCGATGAGTGGAGGTGGCTATTCGCAACACATGCAAACCATAGTGACAGCACCGAAGCAATCAATCGAATGAGTGTGGCGCACCTCCACTTTATATAGGCATCTGTCCTGGGCTCAACACTTGGGCCTCGCACGGACCCTAAAGCCCAAAATCTATTCGGTTGGGATCCGAGTCCGAGTAGGATGATATCTAACTCGTGGAGTCCGATCCAGCCTCACAGTTTCCTTCCCTTAAGCGCGCGACCCGTTAGGTTCAAGTCGGCTTGGTCGCAGGTCGGATAACCTCTGACCTGCTTGGCTGGTAGCTGCCTCTAGCAAGGCGTGCCAACTACCAAGCAGACAATGAAGCCGGTTGGCAAACCTGTACATCATATTTCCATTCCTTTTGCCACACGATATATGTTGTCGGGCTCAAAGCGAGTCTATCATCCTTGTGCTAGCCCGACCTCTCTCTCGTTCCAGTGATGCCGACCACAAACGGGTTATCTCATAATCCTTGTCGCATGACCATGCTTATCCTGGTCGGATCACACGAGGGTCCCCGAGTATATCTCTCCTGATCGGAGGGGCAAATCCCATCTTGCTCGACCATGTCTCGCATCACGGGTCTGGACAAGCCCGAAACCTATGTTTGTAACAACCCAGTTACGGAGTAGCGTTTGGTTGGCCCAAAGCAGGTCTATCACCATCCCGAGTATATGCGCCAGCTCGGGTCTTAGGAGATAGAACGTATGTTGGACTAGAGACTCACATATGACATATCGCTGCGTCTCATAGTTGGGTTTGTTTGACTCGGACCTTATCTCGACTCGGATCCGACTACGTCGAATACGACTAGATCCTTCAGGGTCCATATTATCCGGTTAGCATCCAATGCTCCATGGCTAGTCAGACCAAGCCATCGACTGTGTCATATGCTAGTTTAGTCGGCTGTGCGTTCACACAACCCTTTCGACTAGGGACCTTTTAGGACAGTCATCATACAATGCATAGTCCCACAAACAAGTCACATACTTGCGGATACACATCACTGATAATGTCCAAGGACTATCTTTATTCATAAATGTTGGGGAACGTAGTAATTTCAAAAAAAAATCCTACGCACACGCAAGATCATGGTGATGGCATAGCAACGAGAGGGGAGAGTGTTCGTCCACGTACCCTCGTAGACCGTAAGCGGAAGCGTTATGACAACGCGGTTGATGTAGTCGTACGTCTTCATGATCCGACCGATCCAAGCACCGAACGTACGGCACCTCCGAGTTCAGCACACGTTCAGCTCGATGACGATCCCCGGGCTCCGATCCAGCAAAGCTTCGGGGAAGAGTTCCGTCAGCACGACAGTGTGGTGATGATGATGATGTTCTACCGGCGCAGGGCTTCGCCTAAACTCCGCGATGATATGACCGAGGTGGAATATGGTGGAGGGGGGCACCGCACACGGCTAAGGAACGATCCGTAGATCAACTTGTGTGTCTATGAGGTGCCCCCTGCCCCCGTATATAAAGAAGCAAGGGGAGGAGGCAGCCGGCCAGGGAGAGGCGCACCAAGGGGAGTCCTACTCCCACCGGGAGTAGGACTCCCTCCTTCCTTGTTGGAGTAGGAGAGGGGGGAAAGAGGGGGAGAGGAGGAAGGAAAGAGGGGCTGCACCCTTGTCCAATTCGGACTAGAGGGGGGCTGCGCGCCTCCTTTCTTTCGGCCTCTCTCCTCAATTCCCGTATGGCCCAATAAGGCCCATATGCTCCCCGGCGAATTCCCGTAACTCTCCGGTACTCCGAAAAATACCCGAATCACTCGGAACCTTTCCGAACTCCGAATATAGTCGTCCAATATATCGATCTTTACGTCTCGACCATTTCGAGACTTCTCGTCATGTCGCTGATCTCATCCGGGACTCCGAACTCCTTCGGTACATCAAAACTCATAAACTCATAATATAACTGTCATCGAAACCTTAAGCGTGCAGACCCTACGGGTTCGAGAACTATGTAGACATGACCTAGAACTATTCTTGGTCAATAACCAATAGCGGAACCTGGATGCCCATATTGGCTCCTACATATTCTATGAAGATCTTTATCGGTCAAACCGCATAACAACATACTTTGTTCCCTTTGTCATCGATATGTTACTTGCCCGAGATTCGATCGTCGGTATCCAATACCTAGTTCAATCTCGTTACCGGCAAGTCTCTTTACTCGTTCCGTAATACATCATCTCATAACTAACTCATTAGTTACAATGCTTGCAAGGCTTAGGTGATGAGTATTACCGAGAGGGCCTAGAGATACCTCTCCGACAATCGGAGTGACAAAACCTAATCTCGAATTATGCCAACTCAACATGTACCTTTGGAGACACCTGTAGAGCACCTTTATAATCACCCAATTACGTTGTGATGTTTGGTAGCACACAAAGTGTTCCTCCGGTAAACGGGAGTTGCACAATCTCATAGTTGCAGGAACTTTGTATAAGTCATGAAGAAAGCAATAGCAACATACTAAACGATCAAATGCTAAGCTAACGGAATGGGTCAAGTCAATCACATCATTCTCCTAATGATGTGATCCCATTAATCAAATGACAACACATGCCTATGGTTAGGAAACATAACCATCTTTGATCAATGAGCTAGTTCAAGTAGAGGCATACTAGTGACACTATGTTTGTCTATGTATTCACACATGTATCATGTTTCCGGTTAATACAATTCTAGCATGAATAATAAACACTTATCATGATATGAGGAAATAAATAATAACTTTATTATTGCCTCTAGGGCATATTTCGTTCAGTCTCCCACTTGCACTAGAGTCAATAATCCAGTTCACATCGCCATGTGATTTAACACCAATATTCACATCTGCATGTGATTAATACCCATAGTTCACATCATCATGTGATCAACACCCAAAGGGTTTACTAGAGTCAATAATCTAGTTCACATCGCTATGTGATTAACACCCAAAGAGTACTAAGGTATGATCATGTTTTGCTTGTGAGAGAAGTTTAGTCAACGGGTCTGTCACATTCAGAGCCATATGTATTTTGCAAATATTCTATGTCTACAATGCTCTGCATGGAGCTACTCTAGCTAATTGCTCCCACTTTCAATATGTATCCAGATTGAGACTTAGAGTCATCTGGATCGGTGTAAAAGCTTGCACCGATGTAACTCTTTACTACGGGCTCTTTTATCACCTCCATAATCGAGAAACATCTCCTTAGTCCTCAATAAGGATATTCTTGACCCATGTCCAGTGATCTACTTATTAGATCAAAATTGTATTCCTTTGCCAAACACAGAGCAAGGTATACAATAGGTCTGGTTCACAGCATAGCATACTTTATAGAACCTATGACTGAGGCATAGGGAATGACTTTTCATTCTCTTTCTATTTTCTGCAATGGTCGGGTCTTGAGTCTTACTCAACTTCACACCTTGTAACACAGGCAATAACTCCTTCTTTGACTGTTCCATTTTGAACTATTTCAAAAATTTATCAAGGTATGTACTCATTGAAAAATCTTATCAGGCGTCTTGATCTATCTATATAGATCTTGATGCTCAATGTGTAAGAAGCTTCACCGAGGTCTTGCTTTTAAAAACTCTTATTCAAGTATCCTTTCATGCTATCCATAATTTCCATATCATTCCCAATTAACAATATGTCATCCACATATAATATTAGAAATGCTACAGAGCTCCCACTCACCTTCTTGTAAATACAGGCTTCTTCAAAAGTCTGTATAAAACCATATGCTTTGATCAACTCATCAAAGCGTATATTCCAACTCCGAGATGCTTGCACCAGTCCATTGATGGATTGCTGGAGCTTGCACACTTTGTTAGCATCTTTAGGATTGACAAAAACTTTCTGGTTGCATCATATACAACTCTTCTTTAATAAATCATTAAGGAATGCAGTTTTGACATCCATTTGCCAGATTTCATAAAATGTGGCAATTGCTAACATGATTCAGACAGACTTAAGCTTCGATACGAGTGAGAAAATCTCATCGTATTCAACACCTTGAACTTGTTGAAAACATTTCGCAACAAGTCGAGCTTAGTAGATAGTAACACTACTATCAATGTCCGTCTTCCTCTTGAAGATCCATTTATTTAACATGGCTTGCTGATCATCGAGCAAGTCAATCAAAGTCCATACTTTGTTCTCATACATGGATCATATCTCAGATTTTATGGCCTCAAGCCATTTCGTGGAATCTGGGCTCATCATCGCTTCCTCATAGTTCACAGGTTCATCATGGTCTAGTAACATGACTTCCAGAACATGATTACTGCACCACTCTGGTGCGGATCTTACTCTGGAAGACCTACGAGGTATGGTAGTAACTTGATCTGAAGTTTCATGATCATCATCATTAACTTCCTCACTAATTGGTGTAGGAATCACTGGAACTGATTTCTGTGATAAACTACTTTCCAACAAGGGAGTAGATATAGTTACCTCATCAAGTTCTACTTTCCTCCTACTCACTTCTTTCGAGAGAAACTCCTTCTCTAGAAAGGATCCATTCTTAGCAACGAATGTTTTGCCTTTGGGTTTGTGATAGAAGGAGTACCCAACAGTTTCCTTTGGGTATTCTATGAAGACGCACTTCTCCGATTTGGGTTCGAGCTTATCAGGTTGAAAACCTTTTTCATATAAGCATCGCAACTCCAAACTTTAAGAAACAACAGCTTAGGTTTACTTCTAAACCATAGTTCATACGATGTCGTCTCAACGGATTTAGATGGTGCCCTATTAAACGTGAATGCAGCTGTCTCTAATGCATAACCCCAAAACGATAGTGGTAAACCGATAAGAGACATCATAGATCGCACCATATCCAATAAAGTGCGGTTACGACGTTCGGACACACCATAACGTTGTGGTGTTCCAGGTGGCGTGAGCTGTGAAACTATTCCACATTGTTTTAATTGAAGACCAAACTCGTAACTCAAATATTTGTCTCCGCGATCAGATCGCAGAAACTTTATTTTCTTGTTACGATGATTTTTCCACTTCACTCTGAAATTCTTTGAACCTTTCAACTATTTCAGACTTATGTTTCATCAAGTAGATATACCCATATCTCCTCAAATCATCTTGTGAAGGTCAGAAAATAACGATACTTGCCACGAGCATCAACACTCATTGGATCGCATACATCGATATGTATTATTTCCAATAAGTCAGTAGCTTGTTCCATTGTTCCAGAGAACGGAGTTTTAGTCATCTTGCCCAAAAGGCATGGTTCGCAAGCATCAAATGATTCATAACCAAGTGATTCCGAAAATCCATCTTTTATGGAGTTTCTTCATGCGCTTTACACCAATATGACCTAAACGGCAGTGCCACAAATAAGTTGCACTATCATTATCAACTTTGCATCTTTTGGCATCAATATTATGAATATGTGTATCACTACGATCGAGATCCAACAAACTATTTTTATTGGGTCTATGACCATCAAAGGTTTTATTCATTTAAACAAAACAACAATTATTCTCAGATTTTAAATGAATAACCGTATTGCAATAAACATGATCAAATCATATTCATGCTCAACGCAAACGCCAAATAACATTTATTTAGGTTCAACACTAATCCCGAAAGTATAGGGATTGTGCGATGATGATCATATCAATCTTAGAACCACTTCCAACACACATCGTCACTTCACCCTCAACTAGTTTCTGTTTATTCTGTAACTCCTGTTTCGAGTTACTAATCTTAGCAACCGAACAAGTATCAAAATACTCAGGGGCTACTATAAACACTAGTAAGGCACACATCAAACACCTATATATCAAATATACCTTTGTTCACTTTGCCATCCTTCTTATCCACCAAATATTTAGGGCATTTCCGCTTCCAGTGACCATTTCCTTTGCAGTGTAAACACTCAGTTTCAGGCTTTGGTCCAGCTTTGGTCTTCTTCACGGGAGTGACAACTTGCTTGACATTCTGCTTGAAGTTCCCTTTATTTCCCTTTGCCCTTTTCTTAAAACTAGTGGTCTTGTCAATCATCAACACTTGATACTCTTTCTTGATTTCTACCTTCGTCGATTTCAACATCACGAAGAGCTCGGGAATCGTTTTCGTCATCCCTTGCATACTATAGTTCATCACAAAGTTCTACTAACTTGGTGATGGTGACTAGAGAATTCTATCAATCACTATCTTATCTGGAAGATTAACTCCCACTTGATTCAAGCGATTGTAGTACCCAGACAATCTGAGCACATGCTCACTAGTTGAGCGATTCTCCTCCATCTTTGAGCCATAGAACTTGTTGGAGACTTCATATCTCTCAACTCGGGTATTTGCTGGAAATATTAACTTCAACTCTTGGAACATCTCATATGGTCCATGACATTCAAAATGTCTTTGAAGTCCCGATTCTAAGCCATTAAGCATGGTGCACTAAACTATCAAGTAGTCATCATATTGAGCTAGCCAAACGTTCATAACGTCTGCATCTACTCCTGCAATAGGTCTGTCACCTAGCGGTGCATTAAGGACATAATTCTTCTGTGCAGCAATGAGGATAAACCTCAGATCGCGGATCCAATCCGCATCATTGCTACTAACATGTTTCAACACAATTTTCTCTAGGAACATATCGAAATAAACATATGAAAGCAACAACGCAAGCTATTGATCTACAACATAATTTACAAAATACTACCAGGACTAAGTTCATGATAAATTAAAGTTCAATTAATCATATTACTTAAGAACTCCCACTTAGACAGACATCTCTCTAGTCATCTAAGTGATCACGTGATCCAAATCAACTAAACCATAACCGATCATCATGTGAGATGGAGTAGTTTTCAATGGTGAACATCACTATGTTGATCATATCTACTATATGATTCACGCTCGACCTTTCGGTCTCCGTGTTCCGAGGCCATATCTGCATATGCTAGGCTCGTCAAGTTTAACCAGAGTATTCCGCGTGTGAGAAACTGTCTTGCACCCGTTGTAGATGGACGTAGAGCTTATCACACCCGATCATCACGTGGTGTCTGGGCACGACGAACTTTGGCAACGGTGCATACTCAGGGAGAACACTTCTTGATAATTTTAGTGAGAGATCATCTTAAAATGCTACCGTCAATCAAAGCAAGATAAGATGCATAAAGGATAAACATCACATGCAATCAATATAAGTGATATGATATGGCCATCATCATCTTGTGCTTGTGATCTCCATCTCCGAAGCACCCTCATGATCACCATCGTCACCGGCGCGACACCTTGATCTTCATCGTAGCATCGTTGTCGTCTCGCCAACTATTGCTTCTATGACTATCGCTACCGCTTAGTGATAAAGTAAAGCAATTACAGGGCATTTGCATTTCATACAATAAAGCGACAACCATATGGCTCCTGCCAGTTGCCGATAATTTCGGTTACAAAACATGATCATCTCATACAATAAAATATAGCATCACATCTTGACCATATCATATCACAACATGCCCTGCAAAAACAAGTTAGACGTCCTCTACTTTGTTGTTGCAAGTTTTACGTGGCTGCTACGGGCTTAGCAAGAACCATACTTACCTACGCATCAAAAACCACAATGATAGTTTGTCAAGTTGGTGCTGTTTTAACCTTCGCAAGGACCGGGCGTAGCCACACTCGATTCAGCTAAAGTGAGAGAGACAGACACCCGCCGGTCACCTTTAAGCAACGAGTGGTCGTAGCGGTGAAACCAGTCTCGCGTAAGCGTACGCGTAATGTCGGTCCGGGCCGCTTCATCTCACAATACCGCCGAACCAAAGTATGACATGCTGGTAAGCAGTATGACTTATATCGCCCACAACTCACTTGTGTTCTACTCGTGCATATAACATCAACGCATAAAACCTAGGCTCTGATACCACTGTTGGGGAACGTAGTAATTTCAAAAAATTTCCTACGCACACGCAAGATCATGGTGATGGCATAGCAACGAGAGGGGAGAGTGTTCGTCCACGTACCCTGGTAGACCGTAAGCGGAAGCGTTATGACAACGCGGTTGATGTAGTCATACGTCTTCACGATCCGACCGATCCAAGCACCGAACGTACGGCACCTCTGAGTTCAGCACACGTTCAGCTCGACGACGATCCCCGGGCTCCGATCCAGCAAAGCTTCGGGGAAGAGTTCCGTCAGCACGACGGCGTGGTGACGATGATGATATTCTACCGGCGTAGGGCTTCGCCTAAACTCCGCGACGATATGACCGAGGTGGAATATGGTGGAGGGGGGCACCGCACACGGCTAAGGAACGATCCGTAGATCAACTTGTGTGTCTATGGGGTGCCCCCTGCCCCCGTATATAAAGGAGCAAGGGGAGGAGGCGGCCGGCCAGGGAGAGGCGCGCCAAGGGGAGTCCTACTCCCACCGGGAGTAGGACTCCCTCCTTCCTTGTTGGAGTAGGAGAAGGGGGAAAGAGGGGGAGAGGAGGAAGGAAAGAGGGGCTGCACCCCTTATCCAATTCGGACTAGAGGGGGGCTGCGCGCCTCCTTCCTTTCGGCCTCTCTCCTCAATTCCCGTATGGCCCAATAAGGCCCATATACTCCCCGGCGAATTCCCGTAACTCTCCGGTACTCCGAAAAATACCCGAATCACTCGGAACCTTTCCGAACTCCGAATATAGTCGTCCAATATATCGATCTTTACATCTCGACCATTTCGAGACTCCTTGTCATGTCCCCGATCTCATCCGGGACTCCGAACTCCTTCGGTACATCAAAACGCATAAACTCATAATATAACTGTCATCGAAACCTTAAGCGTGCGGACCCTACGGGTTCGAGAACTATGTAGACATGACCTAGAACTATTCTTGGTCAATAACCAATAGTGAAACCTGGATGCCCATATTGGCTCCTACATATTCTACGAAGATCTTTATCGGTCAAACCGCATAACAACATACTTTGTTCCCTTTGTCATCGGTATGTTACTTGCCCAAGATTCGATCGTCGGTATCCAATACCTAGTTCAATCTCGTTACCGGCAAGTCTCTTTACTCGTTCCGTAATACATCATCTCATAACTAACTCATTAGTTACAATGCTTGCAAGGCTTAGGTGATGAGTATTACCGAGAGGGCCCAGAGATACATCTCCGACAATCGGAGTGACAAAACCTAATCTCGAATTATGCCAACTCAACATGTACCTTTGGAGACACCTGTAGAGCACCTTTATAATCACCCAATTACGTTGTGACGTTTGGTAGCACACAAAGTGTTCCTCCGGTAAACGGGAGTTGCACAATCTCATAGTTGCAGGAACTTTGTATAAGTCATGAAGAAAGCAATAGCAACATACTAAACGATCAAGTGCTAAGCTAACGGAATGGGTCAAGTCAATCACATCATTCTCCTAATGATGTGATCCCATTAATCAAATGACAACACATGCCTATGGTTAGGAAACATAACCATCTTTGATCAATGAGCTAGTTCAAGTAGAGGCATACTAGTGACACTATGTTTGTCTATGTATTCACACATGTATCATGTTTCCGGTTAATACAATTCTAGCATGAATAATAAACATTTATCATGATATGAGGAAATAAATAATAACTTTATTATTGCCTCTAGGGCATATTTCCTTCAATAAACACGTAGGAAATATCAGCATACATGATTGCCTCTAGGGCATATCTCTAACAGCCGGAGGACATGTCGAGGAAGGCGTCACTTGCTTGGAACTTGACTTGTCGTCGGTACTTGGTGATGCTCTAGTCAAGGTAGGAGGTGTCGTAGTGGAGGGAACTTGAGTGTAGGAGCCATAGTTCTTGGAAGAGTATTTGGCGTATTTGAAGTCTTCTTGTACTTGTTGCTCCACCTTAGTCGCTTGTTGAACTAGCTCTAGAAGGTTGGATTAGGGTTGGAAATCGGCGATCTTCCTTATTGGGTGGTTGAGGCCGTTCAGAAGCGTGCCATTGTTTGCTCATCATATTCTTTGACATTGGCTCGTATCATGGCAATCTCCATTTCCTGATAGAATTCTTCCACCATCTTCGTGCCTTGCTTGAGGAGTTGCAATTTCTTGAAGAGATCTCGGGTGTAGTGTGTAGGCATGAAGCGAGCTCTCATGACATCCTTCATTTGTGTCCAAGTCGTGATTGGTAGCTCGCCCTTCTTGTGGCATCACTCAATCACTTGCTCCCACCAAAGGATGATGTAGTCTTGAAACTCAAGGGATTCCATGGCAATCTTCTTAACCTCATCGTAGTTGTGAATACGGAATATCTTGTCGACCTTCAATGCCCATGAGAGATATTTCTCGAGATTGTTGCTTCCTGAGAATTTGGGCATGGTGAACTTGAGCTTGCCCTAGAGGAGTTCTTCATCATAGTGGCGGTTTTGATGTCGCTCTTGGCGTGGGGGAGGGTCTTCTAGCACGCATTCCGCTTGATGTCACTCTTGACGTGGAGGAGGATCTTCGTCGTGATAGCACTCTTGGCGTGGAGGGGGGTGAGGCATATGTACCTGATTCCACCTTTCTTGTTGTTCTTCATGTCGTGCGGCTTCTTCTTGTCGTGCTTGATGAAGTGCTTCCTCTTGCTCATGTACTTGACGGTTGCATTGAGCAACGGCTCGAGCGTCTTGAGCTTGAGCTTCATGACTTTGTTGCTCTTGACGAACTGCATCACCGTCTTGAGATGCTTGACGTGGACGATGTGGTGGTGGTTGCTCTTGATCCATGGCTTCTCGTTCTTGGCTTCGCGCCTTTTCATGTGCTTGAACTCTGTCTTGTATGCCATTGTCGTGGAAAGGATCTTTTTGAGATTGGCGATCTTGAGTGGCGTTGTGGCGAGGAGAACGAGCTCGAGGAGGACTCATGTCGGAAGAAGAGTATGACGATGAGTGGCGACTTCAGTGGCGCCATCTTGGTGAAGAGGTTGAGAAAGACGCACGGCACACGATCATGTTGCGGAATTCGTCCATTTATTTGGAGAGCTTGGCGTCGAGGTAGTCCCATTGTCTTGCTTCCAATTGGCAAAAGTCGATGGCGAGTTGCTTGATGCAATCACCAAAGCTTCACTTTCTTGATGTAGAGCTAGTTGTGCGATGAAGAAGTGATTCTTGGTGACGTAATCATAGTTGTCATCTTGATCCTCGAACAGCGGGTTCACCGAAGAAGTAGTCCAATCCATCATGTAGAAGTGGTGGTGAGTAGGAAAATGAGAGAACAATACCAAAGTTACCGTTTTCGAAGATTGCGGATGTAACAAGAATGATCCCACGTGATGCTATAATAGTAGAATTGGTACCGGGTTTTGTTTCTCACACCTACAAGTAAAAGTCTTATGGAGGATCTCTGTTAGGAAGTGGCACAAATAATCCAAGCAAATTTAGTCAAGATGTTGAAAAACTTGAAAAGATGCACATATCGCAAGTAAGACAAATAGATCAAACCCAAGGATATCACTTAGGAAGACACTCGGAAGATAAATGGGATCCGCACAACCAAGGAATGAGCTCTAAGATGTGGAACCATGGAAATGCTCTTGTCGTACGGATACTGGAGAGACACTAGCTCGATTGCTCTAATGGGCTAGATATGCTAGTGGACCAACCTTAGAGAGAAACGGGGCGTCTACTATCCCAAGTATGCTTATGTAAGTTTGAACCGAGATGATGAACTAGGAAAAGTGGCTCAATGCTATTGCTTACAAGCTCTTGCTTCTCCTTTTATTTTGCTTAAAAGCTTCTCTTTTTTTGACTATGCCACAATGCTTGATATGCAAGCCGGAGTATGAGGTAACAAGTGTGATATGCAAGGGAGAGACGTGACACTAAAGGTGCACTAAAAGCATGGCCCGACAATAATCAACTTGCTAGTCTTGATGGGTAAGTAATGCAAAAGAGGCTCGGTGCTGAGGTAATACAATGGTGTCATGGCAAGGTAATACAATGGTGTCATGGAGGTTACCGTCCTTGCTTACGGCTGGTATGAAGATGGAGTAGTTGAAGTCGAAGTGGAGTCCGAGCCGATGATGAGTGGCGGTGATGATGAAGTCAAGTCGCGCCTAAGTAGCCGAAACACCTTAGGACACATACAACCACAACCCTCAGCTCAAACACCAACAAGAAGTATTACGGAAGACAAATGGTGGTGGTAGAATGGCAAAAAAGGAGCAAAATAGGGGGTGGCCGAACTGCTCTATATGGCCCATGCGCACGGGGTAAGTGATGCCCGTGTACACATTGTCCCATGTGCATAGGGTCCCGATGGCCTGTGCGCATGGGGTGTTCTAGGAGCGCAAGAACACCTTTGAATCAGTGGACTTTTGCAAATATGCGGCCAAGTTCGATGGTTGGGGGTAGACCCACTTGTCAAACACCAAATTCGTGGATCAAATCAACCACAACAACAAGTTGGGGTAGGCTAGAGGTGAAAAATTGCAAGAAATTTTTCGGGGCTATTTTTGGTGGGGATTTTCGAATTAGGACGAAAAACAACAAAATCAAGCTAGCAAATGGGGAGTAGGGACTCCAAGATGTGAATCAACCTTGCTCATGATACCAAGATGTTGTAGGGTGAAACCCTAAGATGGATCTTTTCACACTTGAAGGGGAAAGAGGGATGAACACCAAGAACACAAAGAGGAATTCACTCCAACAAAACCAATCACACATCCACAAGAATCACAATCACATAGATCCACAAGATTACAAGCACAATCAAAGGAAACAAGCACTAGGTAAAGTCCTTCCCACTCCTAAGAGATGAGGTCTTGATGATGATAATCTTCTCCAAGAGGAGGTATTGAAATCCACAAGTGGATCCTCTCCTAAGAGGCCTTGATCTCCAATGGAGTGGTAAAAGGAGCAAAGCTCTCAAATATCTCACATGTGTCTTTCTTAACCCTAAAGATGACCCTAGGAACGGAATATATAGGCATGGGGGCAAAGGGGGTGGAGTGGAGGCCCAAAACAGCAGCTTCAATCGGCCAGCCTAATGGGCCCGTGCACACGGGGTAAGTTGGGTCCATGCGCATGAGGGTCCCATGTGCACAGTACACGCATGTGCGCACGGGGTGCTACAGTGCCAGCTTCCTAGGTAGCCCGTTGGCACGGGGTCTCGAGTGCCCGTGCGCACGGGGTCGCATGGGACTTGCAGCCTTGCTCCTTTTGGTCTCCTTCTTCTTCCTCGAGGTCTTGGGGTGCCTCTCCCACTCCTTTTGGGTGTCCTTTAGCTGCATGGTGGCGTTGGTCTTCATACCTAAGGACACATAGCATGTTTTGGTGAGGTAGCACCCCAGTTCCGTTTATGTCCATATCCATCTCAAGTAAGAGTGAGTTCACCTTGGTTTCAATTCCGTGTGCTCGACCTCTAGTCATGGGTCCACGTGGTGCTTGATGAGTTGGTGTGGAGTCCATGGGGATGATGGAAAGATGCTCCGCATCACATACCCAAGAAGTCCAATTGCTTCACGTAGTGCGGTTTCGAAGATTCTGTTTTCGCAATGAAGGCAGAACGCATGATCTCACCATTTTCAAAATTACTTATAAATGATTGGGAATTAGAGAAAACTTTCTATATGAAGAAGTTTCGCATTTTTGATAGCTTTCCGACGGTCTATTATTTGCCCCATTCCGATAACGTGTGCGAAAATTACGTCCAAAAGACGATTTCAACCATTTTCAAAATTGACTTCAAATCGTTAAGAATTAGGAGAAATATTCTATACAAAAAAGTTTCCCATTTCTTCAAGCTTTCCAACACTATATCATTTGTTGTATTCTGACAAACCATTGGAAAATTAAATAAAAAATACGAAATCGGAGGAACTTCAACCATTTTATAAATTACTCTTCAACCGTTTCAAATTAGAACAAACTTTATATATGAGAAAGAAGTGCATTTCCGTAAGATTTCAAAATTCATACTATTTGCATCAATCGGATTAGATGTTTTCAAATTACGCCAAAAATACGAGCTCGGCTGTTCGGTTTGAGAAATTCCGCCATTTTTCAAATTGCTCTTTAACTCTAGGGAATTTGGGAAAACTTTATATATGTGGAATGAGCAACTTTTCAGGAGTTTTCCAATGTCATGTCATTTGCCTCATTCCGATAAACAGTTTAGAAATTGGCTCAAAAATATGATTCAGGTTTTATTTGCAAAACGGTTTGTAAAACTGCTCTTAATCCGTGTAGATTTTACCAAAAATTCGACTTAGGTTGTGATCTTTTTTACCATAGTTTTCCAACAGTATATTGCAAGCCTCATTTAGAAAATGTTTGCAAAAGTTCAAGCTGGCATTGGCTGTAGTTCAACTACTTCTACTATGCTGGGTTGGTTATATATATATATATATATATATATATATATATATATATATATATATATATATATATATATGTAACACTTACGAACTGCACGCTCAACGCGTGGGCACTGTACTTTCTGTAACAAAGGTACTGCAATAGAGAGAGTGAACTTCGCGTCGGAAAGAACTGCATACGGCTTTTTTCGGTACTGTTCTCACTCTAGCTTTTTAACCGTTGTCAGAACGAGGCGTATAATATACCCTTGGAAAGCTATGGATTAGGCGCAACTTTTCCGTGTTGAACACTTTTCGAGATTGCTCGCGGTTTATGAGCAGTTCAAAAATAGTGGGCGCCCAAGGAGTGACATCGAGCGTATTTTCTCGTATTTTCGCAAACCCTTTATCGGAATGAAGCAAATGATACACTGTTGAAAATATATCTTCGAGGCGCAACTTTTTCATATGTATTACTTTCTCTAATTCGTTACGGTTTAAGAGCAGTTTCAAATTTACTGAATCGCGGAATTCTATTTTTCAAATTTTTGCAAATTTTCGGTACTATTTTTGCTCAAATTGTTTAACTGTTTGTCGAAACGATGCATATAATATGCCGTTGGAAAGCTATGGACAAGGCACAACTATCACATGTAGAAATGGTTTTGAAATTCCTTACGGTTTTAAAGTAATTTTAAAAATGGTTCGGCAGGCGACGAGCGGCAGCGGTTGTTTATCGTGAAATTTTTACAAACCGCTTGTCGGAATGATTCAAATAATACTCTGTTGGAAAGATATCGACAAGATGGAAGTGTTTCATGTAGAACACTCTCTCTAATTCCTTACGGTTTAAGAGCAGTTTTCAAATTACCGAAATGCGGACACTCTATTTTTTGCGACACCCAAATCGTCGTGCACACTGCATCAGACAGATGAACGCACTGCTTCAGACCGAAAAACCGTACTGCATCAAACAGTCAAGTGAACTGCATGGTTTCTTTTGCCGCGCATAATTTTCCCTCACACGGTTTTTTGTGAGTTTTTGTTGTCTTTTTTCAACATTTTTATTGAACGGGAGTGGACCGTAGATACGAGGGCAAGTGAACCATGACATATATCAAAGTGAACAACATTTCTTCTTTTCTCATCTGCATAACATTTTTTTGGCACTTCATACTGGGATTAAGTTAACCGCGACACTACGAAAAGTGAACCGCGAACACTATCAAACCACATTATTTTTTTGCCCTTCACATTTGGGCATATAGAGTTTTTCAACATTTTTCTACAATGATCTTTTTGAAAATCTGGAAAATCATACAATAAGAAACTGGAAGAGAACACCCAACCGCACCGCACAGAGGACCCAGGCAAACTGCACAGCTGTGCACAAGAAAAATTTGAAATAAAGAGGTCTTGAAACACAACAGAACACTGATGAGGTGCCGCACAACATCGAGGGACTAGGTAAACTGTATGCTGCCACCGCCGAGATGCATTTTGCTGTTTTCCTAACCATGTGGCTTGCGCGCCATTAACCAAACTGGGAACTACATGCTTCAGTGCATCCAGAGCCGCCAAACTACAAAGGGAGGTTTAAAGAACTGCACGGCGCCGTTGTCCGTACTGCATCCCGCAAATATACATACACAGCATACATATATACAAACATGTATACACCCATCCCACAACAAAACCAGCACTAGAGCACTCCTAGAAGCAAACTGCGCTGCAAGAGTACGAACACAAACAAAACTGAAGCAAAGGAATTGCACGCACGACACTCCTCACCGCATGGGCTCACCGGGAGAACTGCACGGGTTGAGGTTGTCCTCTGCTCGCCATGTGTGTCGTTATCCATGCAAATATGCACTAGTGCCATCGTTATCTTCATTGCATGCCACTGCTGCCTGCAGTGCACACCAAGAGAAGGTAGGTGGAAGAGGTGGTTCAGAGAGGGGGGAACCAACCGAGCTGCAGCACTTTTTGGGGTTGAGGAAGTGCACTCATCGGGGTTGAGGAAGTGCACTTGCCGTGGTTGAGGAAGAGAACAACAACATCAGAGATCACGAATCCACGGAGGTTGAGCTCCGGAACTGCGCAGGACATGGCGTTGGCTCGCAGATCCGGCGTCTCTACGGGAGTTGGGGCAAACGGAGAACGCTGGGCTGCAACGGTGCGGGCCCAGGTGAGACAACGGTGCTGGAGGTGGATCCCGCTGGATCCGATGTC
>NC_041383.1:325888434-325934624 GCF_002162155.2 Triticum dicoccoides | reverse complement strand
TGCCTAGGATGGCCAGCATGGCGGCCTGAGGATGGCAGCGCGGCAGCGGACCTCCGGAGGGCCAGCGATGCAGCAACCCGGGGAGGTGTGCGCGGGGCTGTGGATGGGCGGCGAGGCAGCGGCTGGGGAGGTGCGGGCGGCAGGGGGGCTGCGGATGGGCGGCGCGGCGGCGGCCTGCGGAAGTGAGGAGGGGCAGTGGTGGCTAGGGGAGGGGCGGCGCTCCGGTGACCTGGGAGGGGTGGCGCTCCGGCGGCCTGGGAAGGGCAGTGGCCGATAGAAGGTGGAGGGTGGGAGTGGAGGCCTGCGGTGGGTGGTTGGAAGGCGGATAAACAGGGGCAGTTTTATTCTTCTTTTATGTCTATGCGGCTCAGTTCGAGGTAGCGAGGCAGCCCGGTACTATTAGCAGAATAACCGTTTTTGTTATCAGAATAAGATCTTAAAGGTGTTATATATATATATATATATATATATATATATATATATATATATATATATATAGGGTGGGTCTATTCTGCTAACACCCTTAAGAGTCTTATTCTACACACAAAACGTCTTATTCTGCTAACACCCTAATCCTCCCATGAACCAACCAAAAACAACCGCCCCCACCCCCACCACTCTCCCACCTCTCTGTCCATCTTCCTCTCCCACCGATGCCTCCTCCGATTCCCCACAACCAACCAGCTTCCACTCCTACCCCGGCGCCGCCGCCTCCAACTGCCTTCTGCCCCGCGCCGGAGCAAGACAACCACCGCCTCCAACCACGCCCCGCCCCGAGCACCCCCTTCCCACCACCCCCTTCCCTGGCCTCCCAAGGCTGCTCCGGCGATGGTCCACCCCGCTGCCACCAGCGGAGGCCCTGGATCCGCGCAGCCATGCCTCCATTAGGCTGGATCCCCGCGCCTCCATGGCCGCCGGAAGAGGGCCTGTCCGCCCCCAACCCCGAGGGGCCGCCCTCGCCCACCCCGACCCTGGACCGCGATGGCCGGCCTCCACGGCCACTTCCCTGCCCCGCGACGGCCGGACTCCACGGCCACGGCTCGGCCCCCACGACGGTCGGTCTTCACGGGCGGGGCTCCACGGCATAGTCCACAACGCCCCCGCCCCCGACCAAGCTTGATAATGCCGCTGCGAACATCTGCTCCGTCCTCCGGCGATAGCAACCTTGCCGTGCCATGCCCCATCTCACGTCGGATCCGAACGCAGGGGTCACCTTCCTCGCATCTCCGATGCGGATCTGGGTGTGCCGCCCCCACCCATCTTCCTCGGGCTGCTCTTTGCGTGTATCTGCCTCCAGCACCTGATGCGGTTCTATTTTCATATTTTCGTGCAGCTCGGCGGCATGGTAGTGCGCAGCTCCGACGATTCAACTCGTGTGTGTGTGTGTGTGTGTGTGTGTGCAGTACGGCGATGGTCAACTCCGGTGTCGTGAATTGGTCATTGGCGACCTTGCTACAGTTCTTTGCCGCACAACATGTGGCTTCTGCAGTTGTGGGCTGTGCAGCTTGGCCAGCGCTGCAGTGCGGTCAAGCAATGTGTGCAGTTTGGCCTCACGGGATTTTGGCTGTGCAGCTTCGCCATCGCTGCAATGCGTACGACGATGCAGTTTGTTGAATTGGCGTGTGCAGCTCGGGATTTTGGCAGCGTGACGCTCAGGCATGTGGTTATCCAGTGATGTTCACCCGCGTGTGTAGTGCGGTTTCCCCAATGCTATCCGCCCGGATGTGCACTGCGGTTAGGTTCTCTTGTGTGTGCAGTGCGTGTGATGTAGTGTGGCAACAAGGCCGTGTGAAGTTCCATGGGGTCATTTTGCCCCTGCGCAGCTCGATTGCCGCCTCGTCCACACAATTTAAAACACGAAAACGTCCTTTTCAGGTGACATCCTCTTTTGGATGGATGCATTCCAGCACGACCGCTCTGCAGTCCAGCCACCATCCCCATGCAGCTCGGCCACGCGAGTGATGTGGTACACTTGCAAAAAATTGTAGTTTTTGCTTACAAGTAGTGTGCGCTGCTTCGACTGAGCTCGCCTCCTTGCAGTCCGCTGGCGCGTCCATGCATTGCGGCCCGTGCATGTGTGTAGTCTGTGGTGCGTGGGGAGCAGCTCACAAAAGGTATCATGGAGTTATTTTTCCCCTGTGCAGCTCGGTTGCCGCCTCCACGCAGTTCGGTTGACTCAACACTTCAGTAGGTCGCCGGTGTGTGCGTGCAGGTCATTGCGAGCAGGCGTGCAGATCAGTTCTACCGGGCGGCACTGCGCCATGGTAGTTTAGTGTATCTTTGTGTGTTTTTCATATTATTTTGGCCATGTGAATGAATTCTTGTATGCAATGTATATGTTGGCTGTATTCAGTTCACCTGAAAATAAATGCAAGATTTTTATATAAACTATTGCAGTACACTTACAAAAACGCCATAGAAAAATTTTTAATTCACTCTATCGTGTTCATGAACAGAAACCAAAACATCTTGATGAAGTTCGCTTCTTATTAGATGTAGTTCCCTCGCTCAGTCCCTGCGGTCCACTTGTTAGAAAAAAAGGCAAAAGAAAACATTTTTTTAGAAAAAGACAAAAGAAATCAAGAAGCTCGTTTGCATGTGTGATGTAGTGGGGTTTTCAATAAGATGCAGTGCATTCTTCTCTCTGATGCAGTACACACGTGAATTTTGGTTTCGCAAAAAACAGAGAGTCCGCATTTCGGTAAAATAAAAATAGCTCTTAAACCGTAAGGAATCGGAGAGAGTGTTCTATATGAAAAAGTTGTGCCTCATCGATATTTTTCCAATGACGTATCGTTTGAATCATTCCGACCAGCGAGTTGTAAAAATTTCGCGAAAAACGGTCGCTCCCACTCGTCGTCCGCCACACGATTTTCAAAATTAACTTAAAACCGTAAGGAATCTCAAAACCATTTATACATATGAAAGTTGTGACTTGTCCATAGATTTCCAACGACATATTACACACCTCGTTTCGACAAACAGTACAAATATTAGAGCGAAAACAGTACCAAAAATTGAAAAAATTCAAAAAACGTAATTCCGCGATTTAGTAAATTTGAAACTGCTCTTAAACCGTAAGGAATTAGAGAAAATAATAAATATGGAAAAGATGTGCCTCGACGATATCTTTCCAACAGCGTATCATTTGCTTTATTCCGATGAGCGGTTTAGAAAAAATTATGAAAATACGCTCGCTACCACTCATCATCCGCCGCACCTTTTTGAAACTGCTCTTAAACCGCGAGGAATCTCGAAAAGTGTTCAACATAGCAAAGTTGCGCCTAATCCATAGATTTCCAACGGTATAATATGCGTTGTTCCGATAAGAGGTTAAAAACTAGAGTGAAAACAGTACCAAAAAACAACGCGTGCAGTTTTTTTTGACACGAAGTTCACTCGCTTGAGTTGTGCAGCACACTTGGTTCAAACAATGACGTGCACTTGCGTTGAGCGTGCAGTGCAGAAGTGTTATTAGAATAGTTATTCTGCTAATATTAGCAGAATAGACGGGCTGTATATATATATATATATATATATATATATATATATATATATATATATATATATATATATTTATATATGTATATATATATATGGAGAAGTTCAGGTTGTATAACTCAAGAAGTCCAAGTTGTGATCAGAATAATATTCTCATCCCATGATTAGAATAGTCAAAATAATATTCTAATCACAACCTGGACTTCCTGAGTTACTCAACCTGAACTTCTCCCTATACGAACCCGACCTTTGGGCTATCTTCGCAACCGTGCCTTCTACCGCGATTTTTTCTGATCAGTCGTGTTGTTTGTGATGTAAGTGTAATCTGGACACGTTTTTAGCAACTAATTGCGCATTTTAAATAGGAATCTCGGTCATTGGCAGATTTGCTCTCGGGTCGTGATGAACTTGTGTCTGTTACGAGTTTAATGCATGCTGTGAATTGTATTTTGGTATGATTTTGGTGCACAATTTTTTGTTATTTCAAACGAATTGGAAACCGGCCGTGTTCTTCATCTGCCTGAGATGCATCCTCTGCCATCGGTGATTTATTGTTTTTCTGTGAAGTTTGCTCGCTGATTTGTGTATTATAGTGAAATTCAAGGCTTTCTACATCGTCAATTTCAATCGGGAGGGTCCATACGGTTGATTTCTAGCATTTTGATGTTGGCACTCCCGCGGTTGTTGCATGGTTTTTTTGCGGTTTTTGGATTTGCCCTCTAGTCAATTTTCTTGTGGAAAGGTAGTTGCCAGATAATATACAAGGGTGTGTGGACGTGTTCTAATCAGGCGCAGATGATTTTATGCTTCGGATGAATTCGTTCGTTCATGTTTTCTGTGTCATCTAATGGCTATTGTACAAGCTGGACTTCTGCAATGTTCGTACGTGAACTTCTGCTTTTCCTTTATTTTGCAAGGTAATGCAGCAAGTCATGTGCATTTCTTTCCTTTTTTTTGTCATTTTTCATTCTTGCATTGGTTTTGATTTTTTGACTGAGTCCCATGAGCAACCATGGAATTGATTGGCCAATGGATATGCATATATTTTTTATTTTTTCTAGTATGTTTTCATTATCTAATAGTTTGTTGGACTTCAGTTAATAACTATCCTGAACCTCTATATGCTAGTTCGAGGTTTTACATAACCCCGGACTACTATATCATCACTATTTGAACTTCTTATTTTTAGTTACGTTTGTTATTTGAACTTTTTATTCCCAAGGTCTGTAGTAGAAGTTGGACTTCTATTATACCAGTGATTGAACTTCTGGGTTTCCACATTACAAGGCGGTGCAGCATTGTGCTCTATATTTCTTTGGTTTTTTTGTAATTTTCAATTTTGTGAATTGATTTTGAGTTTGTCCCGTGTGCAACCATGGGATTAGTCCCAAGTATGCACGCATACTTTTCTATTTTTTTGTAACATGTTTGCATACTTCGAACAATGGTAGCACTTCAGTGCATATTTAACCTGAACTTACTAGTTTTTTGCTCCTGTACAATTTCCAATTTTTTGACATGTGCATCTAATGTTTTTTCAAACCACCGAACTTTTGTGACTTTACAACTTGAACTTCGTCAATAAATTTTGATATTTTTTGGTTTTAATTATTTAATCATTGAAACCCGCATTGCGCCTATCAACCTAGTGTGCAGGAATGCGGTAGCACGAGGTCGAGCCGGGGGGAGGGGGTCGGGACCCCCCTCCCCTCCCCCGACGAGGCCGAGACAGGAATGAGCCGGAGGAGGCGCCAACACGGCATGCCGCATCATCGCATGCGGAGGCGAGTGCTACGTCTTGAGCCTGCGTTGGTTTTCCTTGAAGAGGAAAGGGTGATGCAACACAGTAGCGTAAGTATTTCCCTTAGTTTTTGAGCACCAAGGTATCAATCCAGTAGGAGGCTCCTCAGAAGTCCCATGCACCTACACAAACAAACAAGAACCTCGCAACCAACGCAATAAAGGGGTTGTCAATCCCTTCACGGCCACTTGCGAAAGTGAGATCTCATAGAGATAATATGATAAGATAAATATTTTTGGTATTTTTATGATATAGATAGGAAAAGTAAAGATGAAAACAAAAGTAGATTGAAAGCTTATATCACTACTAGGGAAAACCCTAGTAGTAGCGCGGGTTTTGAGGCTAGCAGCAGCGCGGGTGGCCGCGCTACTAATAAGGCGCTACAGCTAACTTAGAGTAGTAGCGCGGTCCGCACCCGCGCTACTACTGTTGACGATATCAGCAGCGCTTTTGCGGAACGCGCAACTATTAGTTAGCTGTAGCGATTTCCTTGTCCCTCGCTACTGCTATATCTTTCATCATTTTCCCGTTATACCCCTTTCCCTTTCGGTTTCAATAAACTGCAATTTTCAGATATTAGGTACTACTAGATATCAAATTCATAAACCATTATAAGTACTAGGTAGTACTCCCTCCGTTCCAAATTACTCGTCGTGGTTTTAGTTCAAACCACGACGAGTAATTTGGAACGAAGGGAGTACTAGATAACAATTTCATGCATAGTCAACATGCATCCTCAAGCAGTACAAGGTCATATCGACGACGATCATCATATGTAGTTCTAGATGATATCAACGATGATCATCATATGTAGTTCTAGATGATATCGACGATGATCATCATATGTAGTTCTAGATGATATAGCCACACACACATATGTAGTTCTAGATGATATCGAAGACAATCATCATCCTCAAGACTAGGCGGTTGGTGTTCCTGATAGTAATTAGGATGGCCTGTCCAACACGAAGATTCTTGCCATTGAGGAATTTCTTCCACCCAACCGAGTTTAAGTGTGTGCGACCGTCCGTGTCCACGCGGTAAGTACAGGTTGTGATGGAGCCTCTTGCGGTAAGGCGTAGTCCAGCTGAGCCTTCTTCATCAGGCTCGATACCATAACTCATAGATAGGCTCTTTCCCAATTTTTGAATAAGAAAAACATATCAATTAATAAATAGCCTCACACATACTCTTGCAAATAAGTATATATGGATTATCTACACTATTAATAGTTCCTTAGATTCTACACTAATAAGCATGTGATCAAACTCTACACTAAAACATATCGTCGACTAGATTCCACACAACATACCATATCATTGGACTCTACACTAAGTATTTCATCGGATAATTTGCATTTGTAAGTATAACATACCATGTCATGTCGATCAACCATGGTACTTGTCAGGCAGGTCACGAATGGCACCCCGACAAAGTCAGCACGTGGCGGAATTTTTGGTACTTCTTCAGTTATATTTTCATAGTGGAACCCGATCCCAAAAAGTAAACAACAAGCTCTCAATTTGATGAAGAGATTCTTCTGCGAGAAGCAATTTGATGGACAATTATAATCCTAATATATAGTAACATACAAGATGACAAGGTATCACCTACGAAAGCATTTCAGTGGCACCTATTGCCGAAAAAACTATTTGGCCCCTACCAAAGGTATAATCCAAAGATCTGTAATAAGTTATCTACCAAATAAAGGTACCACCTACCAAGACACATTTCATCTAATTTGGGCCCAATTGCCTAAGATAACTGATTAAAAAAACAAGTGGCAAATTCAATTGGGATTAACTTAGCACTTGCAAACTAAATACTTGTATCAAAACCAATATCTAGCAGATCACGGTACAACCTACCAAAGCATTTCAACTAAATTGGCACCTACATTTTGCAAAAAAATAACTTATTACAGAAAAACAAAAGCATCTAGTTATCCATATGAAATTCGTAAGCCCTCGCTGCATCTAGGTAGGGCAGCCCTCGGGGGGTGCTGTTGAGGAGGGGGGGTGGCATGGTGACCTCGGTCGGGGGTGCTGTTGAGGAGGGGGGTGGCATGGTGACCTCGGTCGGGGGTGCTGATGAGGGGAAGGCCGGTGACTTTCCTACGAGAGGGGGCGACGACAGCCACCGGCGAGGGGATCGAGGGCGGTCGGCCAAAGGCGCCCGACCAGAGCTCGTGGGTAGCGACAGAGTGGGCGGTGAGACAATGGAGGAGCAGCGGAGGGGCGGCAAGAGGGGGGAGGAGCATTACCTACGGCGGTGGTGAAGGAGGAGAAACCCTAACCGCAGCTGCCGGTGGCGGGCGGAGGGGGACGATTGAGAGATGAGTGTGCTGGGGGCGGCTGAGCCGTGTGTTTTGTTTTGCTTTAGCAGTAGCGCGGGTACGGGGAGCGTGCTACTGCTAAGACCTATACCAGAAGTGCTTTGTCAAGAAAAAACGCTACTGCTAAGTCCAAGCATGTAAAAACATCAAAAATATACATTTGTCATCATTGATCTTTTTGTGTAGAATCTAAATAGTTAACATGAATCCTCACTCTACCTGCATAGGTACAGGCGAGGATTCATATTGCAGCAACAAATCCTACACATATAGTTCAATGAAGAACAAGTGCTCAAGATAGTTTGAGAAGTAACATATTTGAGGTGGTAGACATCTTGTTCGCTTAGCAGTATGGGACTAAACTTAATTAGTCGCCAGGGGTGATACTTAGCAGCAGCGAGTTTTGGGGAAAAATGCTGCTACTAAGTACTTTAGCAGTAGCGCATCCGAAAGAAGGGCGCTACTACTATATCTAGCTTGGAGGCAACACCGTGGCAATTGTAGTAGTAGCGCTTGTTTTACCTAGAGCGCTACTTCTACTGAGATGTTAGTAGCGCGGTTTCCTGAAGCCCGCTACTGCTAATTAGCAGTAGCGTCTGTTTTTAAACCACACTGCTGCTAAGATTCTGTGTATAAGGTTTTCCCTAGTAGTGTATGATAAAAGATAGACCCGGGGGCCATAGGTTTCACTAGTGGCTTCTCTCAAGATAGCATAAGTATTATGGTGGGTGAACAAATTGCTGTCGAGCAATTGATAGAAAAGCGAATAATTATGAGATTATCTAGGCATGATCATGTATATAGGCATCACGTCTGTGACAAGTAGACCGACTCCTGCCTGCATCTACTACTATTACTCCACACATCGACCGCTATCCAGCATGCATCTAGAGTATTAAGTTCATAAAGAACAGAGTAACACATTAAGAAAGATGACATGATGTAGAGGGATAAACTCATGCAATATGATATAAATCCCATCTTTTTATCCTCGATGGCAACAATACAACATGTGCCTTGCTGCCCCTGTTGTCACTGGGAAAGGACACCGCAAGATTGAACCCAAAGCTAAGCACTTCTCCCATTGCAAGAAAGATCAATCTAGTAGGCCAAACCAAACTGATAATTCGAAGAGACTTGCAAAGATAGCTTAATCACACATAAAAGAATTCAGAGGAGATTCAAATATGTCTCATAGATAAACTTTATCATAAACCCACAATTCATCGGATCTCGACAAACACACCACAAAAAGAGTTACATCGAATAGATCTCTAAGAAGATCGAGGAGAACTTTGTATTGAGATTCAAAGAGAGAGAAGAAGCCATCTAGCTAATAACTATCGACCTGAAGGTCTGTGGTAAACTACTGACAACTCATCAGAAGGGCCTTGGAGATGGTGTAGAGGCCCTCCATGGTCGATTCCCCCTCCGGCGGAGCGCCGATGAAGGCTCCAAGATGGGATCTCGCGGATACATAAGGTTACGATGGTGGAAATAGTTTTTCGTGGTGCTCCTCGATGGTTTCAGGGAACGTGGGTATATATAGGAGGAAGAAGTAGGTCGGTGGATGCTCGAGGGGCCCACGAGGGTGGGGGCGTGCCCACCTGTAGGGGGCGCGTCAGGCACCCTCGTGGCCGCCTCCTCTGATGCTTGATGTCCACTCCAAGTCCCTGGATCACGTTTGTTCCAAAAAGATTGCTCCCAAAGGTTTCATTCCGTTTGGACTCCATTTGATATTCCTTTTCTTCGAAACACTAAAATAGGCAAAAAAAACAGCAATTCGGGCTGGGCCTCTGGTTAGTAGGTTAGTCCCAAAAATGATATAAAAGTGTAAAGTAAAGCCCGTGAACATCCAAAACGGGTAATATAATAGAATGGAACAATCAAAAATTATAGATACGTTGGAGACGTATCAAGCATCCCCAAGCTTAATTCCTGCTCGTCCTCAAGTAGGTAAAAGATAAAAACAGAATTTTTGATGTGGAATGCTACCTAGCATAATTCTCAATGTAATTTTCTTTATTGTGGCATGAATGTTCAGATCCAAATGATTCAAAATAAAAGTTCATATTGACATAAGAAATAGTAATACTTCAAGCATACTAATCAAAGCAATCATGTCTTCTCAAAATAACATGGCTAAAGAAAGTTCATCCCTACAAAATCATATAGTTTGGTCGTGCTTCCATTTTCGTCACACAAGAATGCCCTCATCTTGCACACCCCCGATGACAAGCCAAGCAATTGTTTCATACTTTAGTAATCTCAAACTTTTTTCAACTTTCACGCAATACATGAGCATGAGCCTTGGATATAGCACTATGGGTGGAATAGAATATGATGATGGAGGTTGTGTGGAGAAGACAAAAAGGAAGATAGTCTCATGTTAACGAGGATAATCAATGGGCTATGGAGATGCCCATCAATTGATGTCAACATGAGGAGTAGGGATTGCCATGCAACAGATGCACTAGAGCTATAAATGTATGAAAGCTCAACAAAAGAAACTAGTGGGTGTGCATCCAACTTGCTTGCTCACGAAGACCTAGGGCATTTGAGGAAGCCCATCATAGGAATATACAAGCCAAGTTCTATAATGAAAAATTCCCACTAGTATATGAAAGTGAGAACATATGAGACTATCTATATGAAGAACATGGTGCTACTTTGAAGCACAAGTGTGGAAAAGGATAGTAACATTGCCCCTTTTTATTTTCTTTTTTTGGGCCTTTCTTATTTTGGCCTTTCTCTCTCTCTTTTTAGGGACAATGCTCTAATAATGATGATCATCACACTTCTATTTATTTACAACTCATGAATTACAACTTAAAACTAGAACAAGATATGACTCTATATGAATGCCTTCGTAGGTGTACCGGCATGGGCAATGAATCAAGAGTGACATGTACAAAAAATTATGCATGGTGGCTTTGCCACAAATACGATGTCAACTACATGATCATGCAAGGCAATATGGCAATCATGATGCGTGTCATGATGATGAATGAAATGGTGGAAAGTTGCATGGCAATATATCTCGGAATGGCTATGGAAATGCCATAATAGGTAGGTATGGTGGCTGTTTTGAGGAAGATATAAGGAGGTTTATGTGTGACAGAGCGTATCATATCACGGGGTTTGGATGCACCGGCGAATTTTGCACCAACTCTCAAGGTGAGAAAGGCCAATGCACGGTACCGAAGAGGCTAGCATGGAAGGGTGAGAGTGCGTATAATCCATGGACTCAACATTAGTCATAAAGAACTCATATACTTATTGCGAAAATCTACAAGTCATCAAAAACCAAGCACTACGCGCATGCTCCTAGGGGGATAGATTGGTAGGAAAAGACCATCGCTCGTCCCCGACCGCCACTCATAAGGATGCACAATCTAAGAAAACCTCATGTTTCAAATTTGTTACACAACGGTTACCATACGTGCATGCTACATGACTTGCCAACTTCAACACAACGATTCTTTAAATTCATAATCACCCAACTGGCATGACTCTAATATCACTACCTCCAAATCTCAAAACAATTATCAAGTATCAAATTGATCATAGCATCCAATTCACTTCCTATGATAGTTTTTATTATACCCAACTTGGATGCCCATCATTCTAGGACCAATTTTATAACCATAGCAAATACCATGATATTCTAAAAGACTCTCAAAATAATATAAGTTAAGCATGAGAGATCAACAATTTCTTCAAAATTAAGCCACCGCCTTGCTCTAAAAGATTTAAGTGAAGTACTAGAGCAAAAACTATCTAGCTCAAAAGATATAAGTGAAGCACATAGAGTATTCTAATAAATTCTAATCAAGTGGGCTTCTCCCAAAAGGTGTGTACATAAAGGATGATTGTGGCAAACTAAAAGGCAAAGACTAATATCATACAAGATGCTCCAAGGAAAACACATATCATGTGGCGAATAAAAATATAGCTCCAAGTAAAGTTACCGATAGACGAAGACGAAAGAGGGGATGCCTTCTGGGGCATCCCCAAGCTTAGGCTTTTGGTTGTCCTCTAATATCTTGGGGTGCCATGGGCGTCCCCAAGCTTAGGCTCTTGCCACTCCTTATTCCATAGTCCATCAAATCTTTACCCAAAACTTGAAAACTTCATAACACAAAACTCAACAGGAAATCTCATAAGCTTCGTTAGTGCAAGAAAGAAAAACCACCACATAAGGTACTGTAATGAAATCATTCTTTATTTATATTGGTGTTAAACCTACTTTATTCCAACTTCTCTATGGTTCATACCCCTTAATACTAGCCATAGATGCATCAAAATAAGCAAACAGCACACGAAAAACAGAATCTGTCAAAAACAGAACAGTATGTAGAAATCTGTAACTCTCGAATACTTCTGGAACTCGAAAAATCCTACCAAAATAGGAAGTCCTGGGAAATTTGTCTATTGATCTACAGCAAAAATAATCAACGCAAAAGCACATTCATGTGAATTACTAAAATTATTTTTCGTGCGCGCAAAGTTTCTGTTTTTCAGCAGAATCAAATTAACTATCACCATAGGTTATCCTATAGGTTCTACTTGTCACAAACACTAATTAAAACATAAAAACATATCTAAACAGAAGGTAGATGAAAAATTTATTACTAAACATAAGAAAAAACAAAAAACAAAAATAAAATTGGGTTGCCTTCCGACAAGCGCTATTGTTTAACGCCCCTAGCTAGGCATTCAGATTTCGATGATGCTCACATGAAAGACAAGAATTGAAGCACAAAGAGAGCATCATAAAACACGTGACAAACACATCTAAGTCTAACATACTTCCTATGCATAGACATCTTATAGGCAAACAAATTATCAAGGCAAGCAAAAACTAGCATATGCAAGGAAGAAGAGAAACAATAGCAATCTCAACATAACGAGAGGTAATTTAGTAACATGAAAATTTCTAAACCATATTTTCCTCTCTCATAATAATTACATGTATGATCATAATCAAATTCAAAAATATAGCTATTAGGAAACATATTCTGAACACGATCCACATGTATGCAAAGTTGACACTCTTCCAAAATAGTGGGATTAACATTAACTAAAGTCATGACCTCTCCAAACCCACATTTATCAAAAAAAATCATAAGATTGAACATTCTCCAAATATGTGGGATCTAAAGTTAACACTCTTCCAAACCCACTTTCAATATTATTGCTAACATTATTATCAATCTCATATTCACGAAGGGGCTCAAATAAATTTTCAAGATTGTAAGAAGAATCACTCCAATCATGATCATTGCAACAAGTAGTAGACATACCAAAACTAGCATCCCCAAGCTTAGGGTTTTGCATATTATTAGCACAATTGACATCAAGATAATTTATAATAAAATCATTGCAATCATGCTTTTTATTCAAGGAGCTATCGTGAATGTCTTCATAAATTTCTTCATCGCAATTTTCAGATTCACGAATTTCAAGCAAAACCTCATAAAGATAATCTAGTGCACACAACTCACTAGCAATTGGTTCAACATAATAAGATGAGGATCCATAAACTTCTAGCTAGCAAAGTTGCAAGCAAAAGGAAGGCACATGGAGACACAAGATCGAACGGAAGAGGGGCGAAGAAAAGGCAAATGTGAAGTGGGGGAGAGGAAAACGAGAGGCAAATGACAAATAATGTAATGCGAGGGAGATGAGTTTTTGATGGGTACTTGGTATTTCTTGACTTGAGCGAAGACCTCCCCGGCAACGGCGCCAGAAATCCTTCTTGCTACGTCTTGAGCTTGCGTTGGTTTTCCTTGAAGAGGAAAGGGTGATGCAGCACAGTAGCTTAAGTATTTCCCTCAGTTTTTGAGAACCAAGGTATCAATCCAATAGGAGGCTCCTCAGAAGTCCCACGCACCTACACAAACAAACAAGAACCTCGCAACCAACACAATAAAGGGGTTGTTAATCCCTTCACGGCCACTTGCGAAAGTGAGATCTGATAGAGATAATATGATAAGATAAATATTTTTGGTATTTTTATGATATAGATAGGAAAAGTAAAGATGCAAATAAAAGTAGATTGAAATCTTATATTATAAAAGATAGACCCTGGGGGCATAGGTTTCACTAGTGGCTTCTCTCAAGATAGCATAAGTATTACGATGGGTGAACAAATTACTGTCGAGCAATTGATAGAAAAGCGAATAATTATGAGATTATCTAGGCATGATCATGTATATAGGCATCACGTCCGTGACAAGTAGACCGACTCCTGCCTGCATCTACTACTATTACTCCACACATCGACTGCTATCCAGCATGCATCTAGAGTATTAAGTTCATAAAGAACAGAGCAATGCATCAAGAAAGATGACATGATGTAGAGGGATAAACTCATGCAATATGATATAAACTCCATCTTTTTATCCTCGATGGCAACAATACAATATGTGCCTTGCTGCCCCTGCTGTCACTGGGAAAGGACACCGCAAAATTGAACCCAAAGCTAAGCACTTCTCCCATTGCAAGAAAGATCAATCTAGTAGGCCAAACCAAACTGATAATTCGAAGAGACTTGCAAAGATAACTTAATCACACATAAAAGAATTCAGAGGAGATTCAAATATTTCTCATAGATAAACTTGATCATAAACCCACAATTCATCGGATCTCGACAAACACACCGCAAAAAGAGTTACATCGAATAGATCTCCAAGAAGATCGAGGAGAACTTTGTAATGAGATTCAAAGAGAGATAAGAAGCCATCTAGCTAATAACTATGGACCCGAATGTCTATGGTAATCTTCTCACAACTCATCAGAAGGGCCTTGGAGATGATGTAGAGGCCCTCCATGGTCGATTCCCCCTCCGGCGAAGTGCGGTGAAGGCTCCAAGATGGGATCTCGCGGATACAGAAGGTTACGGCGGTGGAAATAGTTTTTCGTGGTGCACCTCGATGGTTTCAGGGTACGTGGGTATATATAGGAGGAAGAAGTAGGACGGTGGATGCTCGAGGGGCCCACGAGGGTGGGGGCACGCCCACCTATAGCGGGCGCGCATGGCACCCTCGTGGTCGCCTCCTCTGTTGCTTGACGTCCACTCTAAGTCCCCTGGATCACATTTGTTCCAAAAAGATCGCTCCCAAAGGTTTCATTCCGTTTGGACTAAGTTTGATATTCCTTTTCTTCGAAACACTGAAATAGGCAAAAAAACAGCAATTTGGGCTAGGCCTCCGGTTAGTAGGTTAGTCCCAAAAATGATATAAAAGTGTAAAGTAAAGCCCATAAACATCCAAAATGGGTAATATAATAGCATGAAACAATCAAAAATTATAGATACGTTGGAGATGTATCAGCGAGTCTGTCACATCTGTGACCCCACTATCTATCTTAGGGGTGTGGCTCTGGGGTGCGTGCGGTAGGGGTGGAAACAGAATAATCGCATTGCGCCTGTTAACCTAGTGTGCAGCAATGCGGTAGTGCGAGGCCGAGCTGGGGGGAGGGGGTCGGGACTCCCCCTCCCCTCCCCATGCGAGGCCGAGACAGGAACAAGCTAGAGAAGACGACGACGCGGCATGCCGCTTCATCGCATGCGGAGGTGAGTCCATCACATTCGTGACACCACTATCTATCTTAGGGGTGTGGCTCTAGGGTGCATGTGGTGGGGGTGGAAACAGAATAACCGCATTGCGCCTGTGAACCTAGCGCGCAACAATGCGGTAGCGCGAGGTCGAGCCGCATGTGTACTTTGTGTGTGGGTGAATTTTGAACTTTTATATTGTTTCTAAGTTGTGTATTTGAACTTCACATGTTTTTGTATTTCAACTTCTTCTTTTTTTGTTTCTTAGTGTTTATTTATTCATATGTCTTACTTCACTTGATAGTGTACTTGAACTTCTGTTATTTATTTTCTGTACTTCTTCTTTGTTTGTAATTGCTTGTTTTTGTGTGTGTAGTTTACTTCCCTTGGTAGTGTACTTGACCATTTCTTTGGCATCAATTTTTGGTTATAAAGGATACTAGCATATTGTAATTTTGATCTTATGTTCTTAAAACAGATGCATTAAATTTTTTAGCAGATGTATTTAGTTTTTAGTGGCTGGGGGGTAAATCTGTAATTTCTCAACTGCTCCAACACGCACTCGATACTTTCATTTACTTCATCGTCTCGCACGAAACACCTGTCAGAAATCCCCTCCCCTCTTTGTCGCTTTGCTTGCTTTTCCTTCTCTGCCGCTCCACTCTCTTCCTCCAACCTCCCCTGATTTCTCCGCCTATGTCTCCTGCGGTCGTGGGAGTGGTAACTGGCGCACGCGGCGCTCCTATTTCTTCCCCACGCCCCACTCTCCCTTGCCCAGCCTGCTCTCTTCTCGTCTTTGTGAAGCCGCAACTGACTGCGGTGGTTCCAAGGTGGGCGTGGCGTCGTGGGGGTGGAAGAACCGTCGCGGACTCGTGCGTGCGGGGTCATTTGGAGAGGTACTAATGGTTCCTCCCCCTAATGCTCGCTCTTATTCTTTGCCAGATCTGTCTAGGGCTCTCTGTTTTCTCTATGTGCTCTCCCATCCGCATACTCAACTTCCTTCTGATGGTTGGGTGGGAGATTAGGTAGGGTTCTTGTGCATGTGGTTGGTGGATTCCATTCCCCCGTAGTCAGATTTATCTGTGAGATGCTTGTGTGTGCTATTTTAGACTTCAGACTTGTGTGGATTTGATTTACCCTTTGGTGATTTGACCAATGAGATGCATGTCAGAAGGGTGTGGCGCGATGGTTGCTGCTTGATCTGATGTATCTAAATGCATTAGTGTTGTTGATTTCATAGTCTAGATTGTGTCTGTCACATGCTCTATTTAGTTTATGAATACTTTTTTTGTTGTGCTTGCCTAGATGTGCTAGTGTTCATATTTTCATAATTGTTGATGTGTTTTAGTTGTTTCATCCCAGGGTTTGATTTAGTTGGGTTTTTTGTATTGTTGTATGATTTTCTACTTGCTAATTATATGCAATTTATCCCCTATTTTTTAGGTTAATCTAGGGTTTGGAGTGCCATTCATCAAGGTGGTTATGTTGTTATGGCTTCAAAACCTTCTCCAGGTATTTGAATGTATATGCATCTTGTATTTTAAATAGCAGTTTTCTTTTATATGTCTGCCCATATCTTCACTTGGTTGTCTTGTTGGACTGCCCATTCTTAAAAGTGTGAACTCGTAACATAGGTGATGTGTATGCATTTTACCCTTAGTTAGTACAGTGTTGCTTAATTTTATTTTGATGAATTGCTGGTGAACTATGTCCCCAAGTGTTCTTGGACTTCCCAAATGTTTCATATTTATAGTGTATATCTTTGTATTTTTGTGATCATTTTCATGTTATTGATAATTAGTTTTGGCTGTGAAGTAGTATTTCAACTCATGCTACATCTTTTTTTTGTACTACTTGCTTGGATGACATAGTTGAACTTTTGTTTTTAATTATTGTTGTTTATAATGAAATTTGGTTAAACTTCTGTTTTGCGCATTTGTTTTACTACTCTGTTATATATTGTTCAACTTCTGGACATTCATCTCTATGTAGTACTCCCAAAGGTGTTAACGTTGATTGTTCTATTCTAGTATTGAAATTGTAGATTGTTCATTGTGTTGCTTCTTTGTTAGGTATTGTAGAACTTCTGGATATTGGATATTCATGTATAAGTAGAACTTCCTTTGGTGTAGGTTTGTGGATTAGAACTCGGTTGTCGTTTTACTTCAATTTTTTGTAGTTGGTGATGAATTTAATAGTTCTGGAAAAAATGCATGTGATCAAGAAGGAGCTTCAGAAGTTAATACTCATGCTCTAGGATCTGATGCGGCTAAAACACCTATTGTTCCTTTGACTATGATTGTTGAGGTTGCTTTGAGCCTTGAGAAAAATTTAAGCCTCGAGGATCTGGTTTCTGCAGCTCTTGCTTCACCTAGTATGTGCAACTCCTTTTCTTTTAAAAAAATTCTTGAACCATGTTTTTTGAACTTGTTCTTGTCATGTGTTTTTGTATTTGTTCCTGACTATTTTCCTTTTTTGCTATTTTTTGTGTTCTTGTAGATGTATCTGCAGAGGAGGGAGCTATGAACACCATCAATGATGTACTATTTGAGTTGGGTGTGGCAGAAAACACTGTTGCGGCCGAGCAGGGGGCTCCATCAGTTGAAGGTTGTGATTCTGTTCTGGAGCCTTTGTGCTCTCTTCAGATGTCAGAGATGCAGTCCCAGACTGTTGATGGCACTGAACCTGTCATGCAACCTGAGGATGTACCCCTTCAGCTTCTTCTAGAGGATCAACGCAAGAGGAAGAAGCAAGAAATTTTTGACAAGAAGATGGCGGCCCACCTTCAGAAAGGTTATGATGTTCCTGAATCTAGTTATGTTGGTGAGCTCACAGTTGAGCATGGTTCTGTTGCTGAAGGAGACATGTCGTGTGTCACTGATGGCATGGTTGTCCCTGTGAAGAAGAAAATCAAGAATACCGCAATGAGGAAGCATTTAGTTGGTGAAGTTACTCCTCAGAGGAGTCCACGTGTTTCAAAGGCTGGAGAACTTGGTGAAGTTGAAGGCCAAGCCCGCGGTGGTACACCACGTCATATTCCTCGTGTGCTTGCCATTGCAGCGCCTACACCTTCTCCGCTTGGTGCTGGTGCATCTGGTAAGGGCAAGAAATGCGGCGTTAAGCGCAAGGTTGCATCAGCAAAGGTTAACACGGGATGCAAGAAGCGTTCTCATGTTAATCCAAAGGACCAGGATGATGCTGATTTCAACACTGATGATGAGGATGACGATGATGATGCTACTGCTGTTGATGAGGTATGAATCTCTCATGTTTACTGTTTTTTAGAACATTTTGTAGATTTGTTATTATATTTGTGTATGTATTACTGCCTTCGTGAACATAGCTGACCTTATGCTATATATAGACATAAACAAATAAACTGGACAGCTTGGTTTGTTTTGGTATTACTGCATTTGTTTACATAGCCAAACTTCTGGATATATGCAATGAAGAAATTAGCCGAACTTCTTGGTATTCATGGTTTTAATGCCTTGGTGTACATAGTTGAACTTCTGCTCTGTAAATTTACCTTTAGAAAGCATTATAACTTCTGGTGATACATGGTAGTACTGCCTATGTAGACATAGTTGAACTTCTGAACTGTACACTACTAACATTTATAGCATATGTTCTTCTTGTTTTAAATGGTTGAACTTCTGGTATATACATTTTGTGGTCCATGCTCTATTTGCTTATGTAGTTTTTACAATTCAGCATTAGTGAATTTTGGTGTAGTTTGTTTATCTCATTGTTCTGCCTTTTTCCCTATCATTGCATTTTTTGCAGTATCAGCTTGTGGCACGGCCTGTGTTGAGGAAGAGAGGAGGCAAAGCAGTCGGAGAAGGTGATGAAGGTGGAGATGATGCAAAACGTTTTAACAAGACGGTTCGCTGCTCACTGAAAGAGGTTAAGTTGTGTGCAAAATTGCTACAACTTAGGCACAAGATGAGGGTTATCAAGGCCAGTTTTGGTTGTGTGTTTGACTTGAAGGTTGACTCCAACATTTCTTGTCCTTTGATGGGCCACATCTTGATGACCCACAAGTGTATCGGGTCAACTGTAGCTCTTTTCGATAAGTAAGAGTGTCGAACCCAACGATGAGTAGAAGGAAATGGCAAGTGGTTTTCAGCAAGGTAATGTCGGCAAGTGCTAAAATTGTAAGTAGCGGGGTAGTTTGGTAGCAAGATAATTTGTAACAAGCAAGTAACAATAGTAGTAACAAAAGTGCAGCAAGGTAGCGCAATCCTTTTGAGGCAAAGGATAGGCCAAAATGGTTTCTTATGATAAGCAGAGTGTTCTTGAGGGTACACGGGAATTTCATCTAGTCACTTTCATCAGACTGGCTTAATTCGTGTTTGGTACTTTGATAATTTGATATGTGGGTGGACCGGTGCTTAGGTGCTGTTCTTAATTGAACAAACCTCCTACTTATGATTAACCCTCTCGCAAGCATCCGCAACTACGAGAAAAGAATTAAGAATAAATTCTAACCATAGCATTAAACTTTTGGATATAATCGGTCCCTTATGGAATAGCGCATAAACTGTGGTTGAAGCTTCTATCACTCTCGCAACCCACCATCTAATAACTACTCCACAATGCATTCCCTTAGGCCAAAATATAGTGAAGTGTCATGTAGTCGACATTCACATGACACCACTAAGAGAATGGAAACATACATACCATCAAAATATCGAACACATATCAAGTTCACATGATTACTTGCAACATGATTTCTCCTGTGACCTCAAGAACGAAAGTAACTACTCACAAATGGTAAACATGCTCAAGATTAGAGGGGTATTGAATAGCATAATGGATCTAAACATATAATCTTCCACTGAATAAACCATATAGTAATCAACTACAAGATGTAATCAACACTACTAGTCACCCACGGGCACCAATCTACTAGGGTTTGACAGGAGTTGGTGTTGTGAAGATGTTGATGAAGATAACCCTCCCAAAGATGGGAGAGTTGTTGGTGATGATGATGATGATGATTTCCTCCTCTGGGAGGGAAGTTCCCCCGGCGGAATCGCTCCGCCGGAGGGCAAAAGTGATCCTGCCAAGTTTCTCCTCGAGGCGGCGGCGCTTCGTTCCGAATGTCCTCCCCTTATTTTTTCGGTCAAAATGACTTATATACGAGAAGATGGGAACCGGAGGTGGGCCGAGGAGGGCAGCACCCACCAGGGCGCGCCTAGGCCTCCTGGCGCGCCCAGGTCGGTTGTGCCCACCTGGTGGCCCTCCTCTGGTACTTATTTGCTCCAATATTCCTTAATATTCCATAAAAAATCCTCGGGAGTTTCAGCTCATTTGGAGTTGTGCATAATAGGTAGCTTGACGTAGCTTTTTCAGGTCCAGATTTCCAGCTGCCAGAATTCTCCCCCTTGGTGCATACCTTGCATATTATGAGAGAAAAGGCATTAGAATTACTCCAAAAAGCATTATTATACAATAAAACAACATAAATAACAGTAGAAAAACATGATGAAAAATGGACATATCAACTCCCCCAAGCTTAGATCTTGCTTGTCGTCAAGCGAAAACCGAAATCAAAAAACATGTCCACATGCTTAAAGAGAGAGGTGTCGATAAAATCAAAAATACGAACATAGCAGCATCAGATTTTTCGTTCGATGTCTTGAACCGCTTACTAATCACGTATACGTATAGTAGGCCCCCTTATTATTACAGCAACAAACTACAATATAAAACTTTTGTTATCGAACTTTTATCATAGAATTCTCATGAACAAGTGACAATTCATCACAACACTGAAGTATAAAGCATAAACTCTATTGGAAACCAACAAACTATGTTCTTAGTCAACTTTGCAACTACAATTCATCATCTTTTCAGGAAGGGTCACATATCGGAGCCTTTAGGCAAGTCCACATACTCAACCATCATTTAGTCTTCTATGATTGCTAACACTCACCGTGTACACATGAGAAAAATGTTTCAACCGGACACAAAGAAAGATAGGGGCTTATAGTTTCGCCTCCCAACACACTCACCTCAAGGGTGATGTCAACAATAATAACTTATGCCACCCATATTCAACTAGACATATGTGCCTAGATCTTTCCTCACCACATGATGCTTGCCAAAGGAGAAAAATAAAAGGAATAGAGAGAAAAACTTTGACCCTTGCATAAAAGTAAATACATGAAAGTAAAAGATAGGCCCTTCGCAGAGGGAAGCAGAGGTTTCCATGCGCTTTTTGTTTGTATGATCAACCCCTTAGTGCAAGAGAACGTCACGTTATATTGCCCCTTGTGATGGCAACCTTCATTATGCAGTCTATCGCTTTTATTCTTCACCATCACAAGTTCGTACAATGCTCAATTTTCCCATACACTAAATGATCTCACATTTTTATAAGCAATTTTTATTGCCCTTTTTGCACCGATGACAACTTACTTGAAGTATCTTACTCAATCCATAGGTAGGTATGGTGGACTCTCAAACAAGGTAGGGTTTATGGGTTTTCGATGCACAAGTAGTATCTCTACTTAGTGCGGAATTTTTGGCTAGCAAAGATAGGGGCAAGCACCACATGTTGAAGGATCTATGACAATATGACTTCTATGTGAATATGAACAAACATAAATCATTAGGTTGTCTTCCTTGCCCAACGTCAACAATTTTGGCACATAATATTTTGGTGGGTGCTCACAATCACAAAAGATTTCCATGATAGTGTATTTATATGTGAATCTTCTCTTCCCGTATTAATTCTTTCATGTGTTGCATCATTGACCAATGCTATGTTTGTCAATCTACAGTAAAAATTTCTACGTGTACTTTTCCTTGTGTAATGTCATCACTTACCATAAGATTAGAATATGATCTTTTCTTTTTATTTCCTTTATTTTATTACAGCAAGAAAGTAAAGAAGGCAAAACTCAAACTAAACTTTATTATATCTCGCACACAATTACAATGATTGATCACTAAGCAAACTCACAAAAGAAAGGATCAAACTGAACTTTTATTCATCTTAATAGAAAAAGATAGCCATGATCGAACTAAGAAAGTAAAGGAAAAAGATAGTGGAGATTGATACGATACCGGGGAACCTCCCCCAAGCTTGGCGAAAGCCAAGGGGAATGCCCATACCCAATACTCAGTTTTCTTTTGGTAGTGATGAAGAATACGGTGGTGATGAAGTAGAAGCAATCCGGTCTAATACATCTCTGAGTGCATCTCTTAAGCTGTGAATCTCTCGAAGAACTTGATGGAGCAGCTCAGTGTTCTTCTCTACTTCATCCATGATATGTTTATTTTCCGGACCCCGAGAGTTTGTCCCTGCGTCACTTTCTCTTGGACGAGATATGTCCCAGTTGGACGGTATATGCACACGAGGAGTATTTTCGAACCCAAAATTATGAATCTAATTGTGAAAATTATTTTGATGTAACCTGTATAGAGGCCTCCTTGTAGGGAGTTCTTCCTGATCTCTTGGGGCTTTTTGATTGTCTAGAGACCTCATGGCTTGATGGTGGTTAGGATGAATGGTGATGCCAGCCAGAGTACCTCTCTCAGAAGCCGGATGGTAAATTCTGAACGAGTCCCCCTCATCTTCCTCCATAACGATCTCTTCAGATTCCTCTTCCCTAGATTCTACCTGAAGCAACAAAGCTTCGCCTTCTTCAGTGTTGGAGGAGGGAGAAGACATGAAGCCTGGCTCGACAGATCTGACAGAAAAACAGCAAGAAAAGAAAATAGGAGATTTCTCCGCGATACGGTGGTTAATAGGTTCGGGAGGTATATATAGATTTTTTATCTTGGGGAACAAGCAGAACTGAACAAAAACGGGGATCGGAAAGTACCCGAGGTGGGCACAACCCACCTAGGCGCACTAGGCAAGCCTGGCGCGCCCTGGTGTATTGTGCCCACCAGGGTCACTTTCGTGGAAGTTTCTTATTTTCCTAATTTTCTAAATATTCCAAAGCTGACAAAAAATATTTTTGCAGATTTTTTTCGGAGTCCGTTTACTTACCGTATCACATACCTCCTTATTTTCATGATTCTGGAGTGTTCCGGAAGGACTCTCTTATGTGTTCTTCCGGTGTCAAAGTTTGGATAACATTGCTTTCTACATTAATGGGCGTACCTGAGATATAGTGTTCTATTCGTTGCTCATTGACAACCTTCGGGTTAGTCCCTTCAGCATTGTTTATTTTGATAGCTCTAGGTCGATAGACCTCCTCGATGACATAGGGTCCTTCCTTTGGAGAGGAGTTTTCCTGCAAAGAACCTGAAACAAGAGTTGTACAAAAGAACATATTCTCCTACTTTGAACTCACGCTTTTGGATTATTTTGGCATGCCATCTTTTAACTTTTTCTTTGAATAACTTAGCATTTTCTTAAGCCTGGAATAACCTCTTTTCTTCAGCAAGTTTGGAATCATAATTAAGTTCTTTTATTGCCCAAACTGCTTTGTGTTCTAACTCAAGAGGTAAATGACAAGCTTTTCCATAAACCATTTTATATGGAGACATACCCATAGGATTTTTATAAGCTGTTCTATAAGCCCAAAGTGCATCATCTTATTTCTTAGAACAATTCTTCCGGGGCCTATTAACAGTCTTTTGTAAGATTAGTTTTATTTCTCTATTCCTAGGTTCAACTTGACCACTAGACTGAGGATGATAAGGTGACGCAATTCTATGGTTAACATCATACTTAGCAAGCATCTTACGGAAAGCACCATGAATAAAGTATGAACCACCATCGGTCATTAAATATCTAGGGACTCCAAACCTTGGAAAAATAAATTCCTTAAGCATCTTAATAGAGGTGTTGTGATCAGCACTACTGGTTGGAATAGCTTCTACCCACTTAGTAACATAATCAACAGCAACCAAAATATGTGTATACCCATTTGAGGAAGGAAAAGGTCCCATAAAGTCAAATACCCAAACATCAAATGGTTTAACAGCAAGTGAATAATTCATATGCATTTCTTGACGCTTACCGATATTACCTATTCTTTGGCATTCATCGCATGATGAGACAAACTTACGGGCATCCTTGAAGAGAGTAGGCCAATAAAAACCAGATTGCAATACCTTATGAGCAGTTATGTCTCCTGCGTGATGTCCTCCATAAGCTCCGGAGTGACATTTGTATAGGATTTGTTCCTGTTCATGCTCAGGTACATAATGTCTAATAATACCATCTACCCCTTCTTTATAAATATGTGGGTCATCCCAAAAGTAATGTCTTAAATCATAGAAGTTTTTTTCTTTTCTTGGTATGTGAAGCTAGGTGGTATGTATTTTGCAACAATATAATTAGCATAGTCAGCATACCAAGGTGTACTCTGAGAAACATTTATTGCAGGTAGTTGTTCATCAGGGAAGCTATCATTAATTGGTTGTGGGTCATCAAGAATATTTTCAAGTCTAGACAAGTTATCAGCTATGGGGTTCTCTGCTCCTTTCCTATCAGTGATATGCAAATCTAATTCTTGTAGCAGAAGAACTCACCTAATGAGTCTAGGTTTAGCATCTTTATTTTCCATAAGATATTTTATAGCAGCATGATCGGTGTGAACAATTACTTTAGAATCAACAATGTAAGATCTGAATTTATCACGAGCAAACACCACTTCTAAGAATTCTTTTTTAGTAGTAGCATAGTTTCGTTGAGCACTGTCTAGAGTTTTACTAACATGATGAATAAGATTTAGTTTCTTATCAACTCTTTGTCCTAGAACAGCACCAACAGCATAATCACTAGCATCACACATAATCTCAAAAGGCAAGTTCCAATCAGGTGGTTAAACAACAGGTGCAGTGATTAAGGCTTTCTTTAGTGTTTCAAAGGCATCCATATAATCATCATTAAACACAAAGGGAATATCCTTTTGCAAAAGATTAGTAAGAGGCCTAGAAATTTTAGAAAAGTCTTTGATAAACCTCCTATAGAAACCAGCATGACCAAGGAAACTACGAATACATTTGATATCTTTAGGACATGGCATTTTCTCAATTGCATCAACCTTGGCCATGTCCACCTCAATGCCTCTTTCAGAAATTTTATGGCCCAATACAATACCTTCATTAACCATAAAGTGGCACTTCTCCCAATTCAAGACAAGATTTGTTTGCTCACATCTCTGCAAAACTCGATCAAGATTGCTTAAACAATCATCAAAAGACTTCCCATAAATAGAAAAGTCATCCATGAAAACCTCAGCAATCTTTTCACAATAATCAGATAATATAGCAGTCATACATCTTTGAAAGGTAGCAGTGCATTACATAAACCAAAAGGCATACGTCTATAAGCAAATGTTCCAAAAGGACAAGTAAAAGTGGTCTTTTCTTGATCAGATTGTAAAACAGGTATTTGTGAAAAGCTAGAGTATCCATCAAGGAAGCAAAAATGTGTGTGCTTAGATAGTCTTTCTAACATCTGATCAATAAAAGACAGAGCGTAATGATCTTTTCTAATAGCTTTATTTAATTTTTTGTAATCAATTACCATTCTATAGCCCGTGACAATTCTTTGTGGAATAAGCTCATTCTTATCATTAGGAACAATAGTTAAATCTCCCTTCTTAGGGACACAATGAACAGGACTTACCCATCTACTATCAGCTATAGGATAGATTATACCTGCTTCCAGAAGTTTCAATATTTTTGTTCTTACCACTTCTTTCATTTTCAGGTTTAACCGACGTTGGTGATCAACAATAGGTTTAGCATCGGGTTCCATATTAATCTTGTGCTGACATAGAGTGGGATTAATGCCCTTAATATCATCAAGAGTATATCCAATAGCAGACATGTTCTTCCTTAGAACTTTCAATAATCTTTCTTCTTCATGTTATGAAAGATTAGCACTAATAATAACAAGATATATCTTCTTTTCATCAAGATAAGCATATTTCAGAGTGTCCGGCAATTGTTTTAATTCAAACACAGGATCACCTTTAGGTGGAGGAGGACCTCCTAGAGTTTCAATAGGCGGATTGTGTCTTAGCAGAGGTTGTTGTTCAAAAAAGATTTTATCTATTTCATTTCTTTCATGCTTATGCAAACTATTTTCATGGTCTAGCAAATATTGTTTCAAAGGATCAGTAGGAGGCACAACAATAGAAGCAAGACCAATAATTTCATCCTTAATAGGCAAATCTTTCTTATGAGGTTGTTTACTAAACTTGGAAAAATTGAACTCATGAGATTCATCACCAAAGCTAACACCGACAGTTTGTTTCTTACAATCTATTTTAGCATTGACGGTGTTCAAGAAATGTCTACCAAATATAATGGGACAAAAGTTATCTTGTGGGGTGCTAAGAACAAGAAAAACAGTAGCGTATTTTATTTCCCACGCAAGACTTCAACATCTCTAAGAATCCCAATTGGTGATATAGTATCTCTATTAGTAAGTTTAATAGTAACATCTATGTCTTCTATTTCAGCAGGTGCTATTTCATCTTTAATTTCTTCATATAAAGAGAAAGGAATAGCACTCACACTAGCACCTAGGTCACATAACCCATGATAACAGTGATATCCTATGTTAACTGAGACAACAAGCATGCCAACAACTGGTCTATGTTTATCTTTTCCTTCAGGTTTGGCAATTCTAGAAGCTTCATCACAGAAGTAAATAACATGCCCATTAATATTATCAACTAAGAGATCTTTAACCATAACAACACTAGGTTCAACTTTGATTTGTTCATATGGTTTGGGTGTTCTAACATAACTTTTGATAACCACAGTTGAAGCTTTAGCATCTTCCTTCATCCTAACAGGAAAAGGTGGTTTTTTAATATAAGCAGTGGGGACAACTGGATCAACATTATAAATGATAGTTTCTTCTTTAGCTTTTGCCAGTTCTTTAACTTCTTCTTTAATTGGTGGGTGATATTTAAACCAATTATCCTTAGGGAGATCAACATGAGTAGCAAAAGATTCACAAAAGGAAGCTACTCTCTCAGAGTCAAGTCCATATTTAGTGCTAAACTTCCGGAAAGCATCGGTATTCATAAAAGATTCAACACAATCAAACTTAGGTTCAATACATGACTCTTTACCTTCATCGAGTTCCCAATCTTCATAGTTGCGTTTAATTCTTTCTAAGAGATCCCACCAGAATTCAATAGTCTTCTTCATAAAAGAACCAATACAAGAAGTATCGAGCATGGATTGATCATTACGAGAAAGCCGAGCATAAAAATTTTGAATGATAATTTCTCTTGAGAGCTCATGATTGGGGCATGAATATAACATTGACTTAAGCCTCCCCCAAGCTAGAGCAATACTTTCCCCTTCACGAGGCCAAAAATTATATATATATAATTCCGATCATGATGAACTCGATGCATAGGATAAAATTTCTGATGAAATTCTGATTTCAAATGATTCCAGTTCCAAGATCCAATATCATCTCATAGCCTATACCATGTCAATGATTTTCCCTTCAAATATAAAGGGAAAACCTTCAACTTAGCTTCATCTCTGGGCAAACATGCAAGCTTAAATAATCCACAAATTTCATCCACATATATCAAGTGCATATCAGGATGTTCGGTTCCATCTCCTGCATAAGGATTAGCTAGCAGTTGTTCTAACATACCCGAAGGAATTTCATATTCAATATTTTCAGTAGGTACAGTAGGTTGAGGAGTAACTAATTGTGGTTCGGGTCGAGGTGAAGACACCCCGAACAAACCGCTCAAAGGATTGTTTTCCATAGTAGCAAGTGACAATAAATTTCAGCACATAGTAATAATCTTTCCTTACCAATTTCCACTTACCAAGAGCGCTTCACTCTTCCGCAATGGTGCCAGAAAATTGCCTTGATGACCTACAAGTGTATGGGGTCAATTCTTGCTCTTTTAGATAAGTAAGAGTGTCGAACCCAACGAGGAGCATAAGGAAATGGCAAGTGGTTTTCAGCAAGGTAATGTCGGCAAGTGCTAAAACTTTAAGTAGCGGGATAGTTTGGTAGCAAGATAATTTGTAACGAGCAAGTAACAATAGTAGTAACAAAAGTGCAGCAAGGTAGCCCAATCCTTTTGAGGTAAAGTATAGGACAAAATGGTTTCTTATGATAAGCAAAGTGTTCTTGAGGGTACACGGGAATTACATCTAGTCACTTTCATCATGTTGGCCTAATTCGTGTTCGATACTTTGATAATTTGATATGTGGGTGGACCGATGCTTAGGGGTTGTTCTTACTTGAACAAACCTCCTACTTATGATTAACCCTCTCGCAAGCATCCGCAACTACAAGAAAAGAATTAAGAATAAATTGTAAACATAGGATTAAACTTTTGGATATGATCGGTCCCTTACGGAATAGCGCATAAACTGGGTTTAAGCTTCTGTCACTCTCGCAACCCACCATCTAATAACTACTCCATAGTGCATTCCCTTAGGCCCAAATATGGTGAGGTGTCATGTAGTCGACATTCACATGACACCACACTACAAAAAAATACACTTTCGTGATATGTGTTTGTCACAGTAGGTCGCGTTTTTTGTCATGCATGTACATCCATGACGATTTTATGACAGAATCAAGATAGTCATACCTGTGCTGTCGTAGAGGTGTTCCATGACATTACCAAAATTATCATCACGGAAGTGTCCACTTCCATGACAATAAATCGCGTGTCAAAGAAGTGCTTTCGTCAAGGGTGACCGACACGTGGCATCCACCGTAATGGAACGCCGTTAAGCTATCGGGTCGGGTTTTGGATCTGATAACCCGTTAACAGCCCCGACCAATGGGGATTTTCCATGTGTAAAATCATCATTGGCTGGAGGAAACACATGTCGGCTCATCGTTGGGACAGATGCCATCCACTCATTGGACAGAAGGCGCCTATGATACGTCGACACATGGCACGACCCAATAGAGGCCCATTCCTATGAAAAGGCCGGCCCGTTTGACTTGGTCAAAAGGTGGCGGGCCGGCCCATGGAAAGCCTGTTAACGGCCTGTTCGCATATAGCCCATTTACAACCCGCTAACCCAAGGCCCATTACGCCCTATCCGAATTAGGCCCAATAGCGTCATCTGGGCCATCCAATATGATTCTAGCCCGTTTTCACTTCTGGCCCATGTATGGCCCTTGACGTCTTTCGGCCCATATGAGGCCCTTTGTAACTCTTGGCCTATTAACGGCCCGTGGTGAAACTGGCCCGTAATAAACAGTGTATCACTTTACACCCATTAACGGCCTGTGGTGAAATTGGCCCGTAATGAACAGTGTATCACCTTATACCCATTAATGGCTCGTTATTCCGTTGGGCCGTTTCCAGCCCATGTTATCTTTCGGCCTTCTCAGAGCCCATTTATTCTTGGGCTCATTTCCAGCATTCGTTTACTTACGGCCCGTTACTGTCATTTTCTGCTTGTGGGCCAAATTCAGCCCATGGTTACAGTTGGCCCGTTTGTGGTCCGTTAATATGTTGGGCCATTTTCATAGCGTCATCAAATACGGCCTATTAATGACGGCCCGTTATGGTCGTCCCATGAACGAACGATTCCAACTCTAGACCGTTTACGGCCATAATGCGATCCATTTGGCCCATGTTTGGCCAATCGATCATACGGCTCGTATAAGGCCCATTGATGATACGGCCCGCAGAAGGCCCATTGTTTGTACGGCCCGTAGAAGGCCCATTGTTTCTATGGCCCGTAGAAGGCCCACTATTTCTGCGGCCCGTAGGAGGCCTAGTGTCACTACAGTAAATATTAGCCCATGGTTATTATGGCCTAGTTTTCAAAAATAGGTTATTGCAGCCACTAGCAAACCGCGGAAAAAGAATTGCAATGACTACAAGCAAACAAATAAACAAGACAACAAGGAAATAAATAAGCAAGCAACTAACGCTAGGCTATCACGGCTATTACACATATTACACCCACTGGGCATCAAAGTTCGCCACCAGTGCAAATATAGGGAACAAAGCAGCATATCATATACACTGGTTGTCAAAGTTGGCGACCAGCGCAAATAAACGCCACAACAAAACAAATCCAGAACTGAAACCACTTCAGAAGATCTCAAGAAACAATATCCTGGGTACCCATAATGCTGGCAAGATGCTTAGCAAGCTTATTAACTTTCTCTTGTTTGGCGCTTAAATCCTCCAGCGCTTGCTGTTGCACCAGGAAATATGCATCTGAATTCTGCAGGGACTTTCTCAGTCCTTCAGCTTCCTGTCGCAGCACATCTGTCCATGTCTTTCAACATGAAGTTGAGACTCAAGAAGACGAACTGATTCAGGCAGCAAGTTCGAACAGCTTGTGCCAGCAGTAGTGGCCAGTAACTCAAACACTACATCAAGACAGGACTTTTGGGTTCTCTCACTATCGTCAAGATAGTTTTTATCAGCTTTCTTGGAGACCAACAGGGATGTCTCACTATCTTGAACCTTATCTGCATTACTTCCTTTACCATTGGATAACGCGGTACTGTTCTCCAATATTTTGTCCGCATTCTGAAAGAGAAACAAGCAGACACATCACATGTTTACCATGTTGTATATGAAACTCATTTTGGTAAATGAGTTCAGTAGTAAAGTGGACAGGATAACAGCATGAAACAAACATATATCTATGTACCATGGTCACTTTATGGTCTATATCATTCTAGTTTTTGTTGCCAAATCAAGATAGAGACACAGTTCAAATAGTACTTGTGCAAGACAAAGCAGAATAGACAGAATATAAGTGTGGGAAACTATAGAGCAATAACAACACTTGTAATGTGCATGACATGAGAACATAACTATTTATTCAATTGAAACTGAAATCAACATAGATCAGGTTACAACAGCAAACCAGTTAAAGAAACATGTTTAAAAATACCTGTTGCGCCATTGGAGTTTCAATTCCATCCTTCAAATTTGAAAATAGTTGGTATGAGTAAATACAGTAATGCAAGAGCAAAGGAGTATGAACCATAGCTACAGAACCTGACCTGAGAACAAATCTTCTTCCCCTTTAAGCATTGAGTTGGGATTCGGAGTGGTGGTCCTCGTGCTTTGGGCACTGCAGTTCCCTTACTAACTGCTCGTGTTTGGGTGCCCTATGGTGGAGACGGTGCTGTGTCAACTGGAACTGGGTTACTATCTGTCGAGGTTGGGGTTAGAAGGGGTGTAGCTGGTTCTCTGTCCAACTGGGTAGGGGTACAATCTGCGAGAGTCTGGGTTATGTGTGGTGGATCTGGTCCTTGGGCAAGTACAACCGTGGTTCTATCTGCATCAACTTGTAGCACTATCTTTTCTGAAGACCGTGTTGTTACTCCCTTAGATACTGCCATCACCCTCTCCAATTTAAATGGCTGATAAACAAGAAAATTAATTGAAAGTATAGAAAGTGTATGATAGACAGGTGCAATGGATAGTGGGGAATAAAAGAGGGCATGAAATAATTCATATTTATGTTGTCTAACCAAATAGGATAGCATGACACAATTTCACATATATAATGGCTAACTAAACATGATAGCATGACACAATTTCACATTATGATGGCTAACTAAAAAAGATGGAAAGACATAGTTCAAAATATGAGACTATGTAAACATGATGACATGATATAACTATATAATGTGTTTATTAAATAGGTTGGCATGCCATAATTCACATACATTCACGGATAGAATGCCATAATTCAAAATATGATGACTGTAAACACTAAACAGGATGAGATGATATAACTATATGATGTCTTTTTAAATGGGTTGCCATGCCATAATTCAGATAGATGATGTGTATGTACTATGTAAACATGATGGCATGATATAATTCAAATATATGATTTATATAGTAAGCAAGTAAGCAGATGGCAATCCATATATGATGTAAAAACTAAGCAATGCAAGACAACATGCATGACATGGGTAATATAACCCTGCCAAGTTTGAGCATAGACCTCAGGGGGGAAATAGGACTGGTCATCAGTCTCTGAATCCTCCTATGAGGAGCTCTCTGTAACCAGCAAGATGTCTACTTCAGCAGGTAGCATTGTCTGCTCTGAATACCTTGTTTTCACTCCAGATACTTCCATCACCGCTTCAAATGGCTGATGCACAAGAAGAGTAGTTGAATATACAAACATTGTCGACAAATGAAACACGTAATACAAAAAAATGATAGCATGATATAATTCACATACATGATGATGGCTAAACAGCATGGCATTGCATAATTCACATATATAATGCCTTTGCAACAAGATAGCATTGTATAATTCACATATATAATGTCTTGCAACAAGATGGCAATGCATAATTCACATATTTGGTAATTAGACACTGAACAGGTGGCATTCACACAAAGCATGTCTAAACTAATCAAATGACATAGCAATGCGAGACACCATACGCACGATATGAGCAACATAACCCTGCCAAGTTAGAGCATACACCTCGGGGGGGAATAGGAATGGTCATCTGTCTCTGAATCCTCCTCTAAGTCGCTATCCGTAACCAGCGAGATATGCGCTTCGTCAGATAGCATAGTCTACTCTAAAGACCTTGTTTTCACTCCAGAATTTGCGATCACCGTGTCAAATGGCTGATGCACGCGAAGAGCAGTCGAATGTACTAACATTGTTGACAAATGTAATATGTAACAAAAAAAAGGATGTCCTGATATAATTTACATATAAGATGACTAGCTAAGCAGGATGGCATTGCAAAATTCACATATATGATGCCTGGCTAAACAAGATGGCGTTGCATAATTCACATAAATGATGAATAAACTAAACAGATGGCATTCGCACAAAGGATTTCTAAACTAAGTAGATGACATATTTGATGTATAAAGTAAGCAACGCAAGACACCATATGCATGATATAACCAACATCAGCATGCCAAGTTGACCTCAGGGGGTAAATAGGAGTTGTCTTCTCCTTCTGAATCCCCCTCAGAACAGATATCTTCCTCTCGATTACAATCCGAAATGCATGGAGGGGGAGCTGCCTTTGTGCCTACCATGGAGCGACATCTGCATGAAATTTTATTTCCACGCAAGGCTCGTCTCTTTTGCTCTACATGTTCAGTTCCATTGTTTACAATAACTGTCATGCATAGGTATAAAACATAGTGAGATTATGTAAGGAGTGCATGCAGAAATCCAGAGTGATGGTAGCAACCTGTGGATAGACCCAAAACCAATAATAGTAGGCAGATAATGGCTTCGGTTAAAAAATACAGATAATGCCTTCTTTACGGTTTGTTTCCCACCCAACATGAAACTCATAGTAGACACCGAAGATTAACCAGGTAGTAGATATATACTATTTATTGCGGCCCTGATATGTACCCCACAACCATTTAAAAACTCAAGTTTGACCATTAGTTTGGAGCTGACTCAGAGTCTAATTGGTGAACAGGATGATAAAGTAGCATGTAATATTAAGCGATGCATAACATAAGCAGACACGGAAGAGTGCGACCTCTCTTGCGGACCCGTGTAGTCCCCGAGGTCATCTGCTCGGTTGATGATGGTAATGCAGTTTTCATGGCTGCCGGCGGCGGGGAAGAGGATCTGAGGTGGTGAAAGATAGTCCGGAGGCCGGATCCCTGCTGTGCTGGACCCTTCTATCGTTGGAGCAGCTGAGCTGGGGTGGACGACCATGCAAGGTTTTCTTTGACAACTATCTGTAAGAGAAGTAATTCTATAAGGGCTCGTTTGAATTGGAGGATTCCAACAATGCAGGGATAGGAAATAGACAGGAATAGGATAGGAATGCACATGCAAAACTGTAGCGACCTGACCCGAATGGATCACGTCTACTGTGCTACGGTGTCATCCCTGGATCAGTAATGCTGACACCACACAGTACATCGAGGTTTTATAGCAGAGTTGCAATCACACACTTATTACATCGATGGCTCAAAAAGAACTTATTACAATAAATATGGCTTAAGGCCATCTAATAACGATAACAGCGGAAAGCTTGGAAGATAAGTGAGTCCATCAACTCCATCGGCATCACTGAGTATAGAACCATGACCTAAACGCACCTCAATCGTCGTCTGAAAAGTCTGCAACATTAACGTTGCAGCCCGAAAACGGGTCAGCACATGGAATATGCTGGCAATGTAACACATAGAGAGTAATGAAACAATAAGCCTATACTACATGCATTATGGCTGGTGGTAAGGCTCTATGGTTACAGTTTTGCGAAAAGCCAATTTTTCCCTACATCAAAGGAATAATTTTGTTTAACTATCATGGTGGTTGTTAAACATTGAGAATGGTTGACAGCATCCTCAATCCCAATTTAAAAGTACTCATTAAAACCCAATAGCTTTTATTAGAGGTAACATGTTGAGATTCACAAAGATATTCAAGTACTAGATACTCAAAATGTCCATAACCGGGGACACGGCTAATCATGATTAGTTTGTTACTCTGCAGAGGTTTGCGCACTTTTCCCCACATGACTCGATCGCCTCTGTTTGTTTTCTCGCACTACATGGTGTTTGAGAAACGGATGACCGAGACATAGTCTTTCAGAAGCACTAGCACCTTACATGTGGGGTAGACCGGTACACCTACATCCCCTACATCTGCTAGTCCACCCCGTAAGAGTTCGCACAACTTAGTCAACTATGCTAGAGCCCATAGTAGCATGTGGCTGCACACGGAAGTTTCTAGCATGAAAGATCTTATGATCCCTTAGAGCCTGGGTGGCGGTCCGAAAAAAAACAGGCAAGTCCTGATAGACATCAGGTGCCTCAATCCACCCAGATGTGTGTTTAGGTTGCCACCTTAGATAAGCCATTAATTAACAATCTCACATCTGTCATGGATATTCACTCACCCAATCCACGTCTACTAGCATAGCATAACATAATAAGCAAACGTAGAAGTAACTCCCAAGGTTTCATAAGTAACAGGTAATAGGTACTACCTCAATTCTACTTCCCAACCCACAATTTAATTAGATCCTAACAATGCAAGTGTTTGAGGGTTTGATCTAATGCAATAAAACTGGGTAGTAGGAAAGATATGATCAAGTGTTACTTGCCTTGCTGATGATCCGCGAGTCCTAGGGTTTCCAAGTAACAAGCGGCGCAATCCGGGTAATCTATCGCAGACAAACAACAAGCATACAATAAGTACTCATCTAATGCACAGGGAAATCTCGAATAAAAGATCTAACCAGAGAGTTCAACTTAAGAACCCTGGTTGCAAAAGAATCGAATCAAATAAAGCATCGAAAGTCAAACGACGAAAGAAAACAACTCGGTTCTAGCAAGTTGAAACTAGGTCAAAATTTTACAGTAACAAAACTTAGTTTAAGTTGGTTAGTCGGAACGGCGGTTTCGAGGCGAAACTCCAGGCATTTGAATCACCTGATTCCGATAAACGAGCAAGAAGATAGACTAGAAAGAAGATCGGATCTGAAATCACGATCGGAAGAATCGCGGAATAAATCCGACGAGAAAAGAGAACGACGAACGGTTAAACGAACGGACGTTCATTAACCTAGAAGAATCCGGTGATCACGTTCGTTAGGACGAACGGTCCGGCGAATGGTAAAAAGGCAACTAAATCGGAGAAGAAAACGAATCCGATCTAGGGTTTCGGAGAAGAAATCCGAACGAAAAACTGATCTAGAAAACCGGAACGGTTTAGAGAAGAAAAGAATCGGAACGATTAGAAGAAAACGATCCGAGAAAAGAAAAGGTGACGCGGCGCGGGGCTAGTACCTCGAAGAGCGAGGGGCTCCGGCGGCGGCGTAAGGCGGCGGCGGCGTTGGGTGTGGGGTGGCGCGGTGGTGAGGCGGCGGCGGCGTTGGGTGGCGCGGTGGTGAGGCGGAGGAGAGGAGAGGTGTTGGTTTGATGGTTTAGAGGGGGGGGTGCTTGGGTATTTATATTGGGGAGGGGAGGGTTTTTGCTTGGGGTAGGGGGCAAGAAATAGATTAGGATTAGGAATAGATCTAGGATTAGATACGGAATAAACGAAGTAGGAAAAGAGTCCTACTAGGACAAGGAAAAAGGAGTGGCTCCCTGGCCCCCTTGGTGCGTGCGCGCGCGGTGGCCTTGGCCTTGGCCGGCCGGCGGCTAGCAGCTTGGGCCTTTGGCCCAAGGCGCTGCAGTTTTTTTTTTTTTAAACGGTCTCGCGCGCAGAGCGACAAAATAAAAAAAAATCTAAACGAACTCCAAAATTAATACAGTAAACTTTCCCCGACTCCTAAAAATGAGTCGAACAAAAATGAACTTTACTCGGGGCCTAAATGCATTTTTTTTTAAACACGCATTTTTCCCTAAGGCAAATAAAACGCAAATAAAACTCCGGCAAAACCAAAATGGGTTTATTTATTAAATCTTCATTATTCCTAAATTTGGGAAAGTCATATTATTCCCTCTCTCAAAATTTTTATAGGAAAACTTTATGAAGATAATTAAATAAATCCAAATGATCCTATTTTCAAAATTTGAGAAATCCCAAATATGAAAATAATGAAACTTCCAACTCTCTCCGAGGGTCCTTGAGTTGCGTGAAATTTTCTAGGATCGGAAAATGCGAGAAAAACATGATATGCATGATGACCTAATGTATAACATTCCAAATTGAAAATTTGGGATGTTACAAACCTACCCCCTTAAGATGAATCTCGCCCTCGAGATTCGGGTTGGCTAGAAAATAGGTGAGGGTGGTCCTTGAGCAAATCTTCTTCTCTTTCCCAGGTGGCTTCATCCTCAGTGTGGTGGCTCCACTGAACTTTACAAAACTTGATAACTTTGCTGCGGGTAACTCTGCTGGCATAATCGAGAATCTTAACAGGTTTTTCCTCATATGTCAAGTCATCCTTCAACTGAATTGCTTCCAGTGGCACTGTGTCTCTTAACGGTACCTCTGCTATCTCTGGGTGGCATTTCTTCAACTGAGAAACATGGAATACATCATGAACTCCTGACAGTCCTTCTGGCAATTCCAACTTATAAGCAACTTCTCCCATACGTTGCAAAATCTTATACGGTCCAACGAAACGGGGTGCTAACTTTCCTTTAACTCCAAAACGCTTAACTCCTCGAAGCGGGGTTACTCTGAGATATACTCTGTCTCCAACTTCATACTCAATCGTTTTGCGCTTTGAATCGGCATAGCTCTTCTGTCTGGACTGGGCTACCTTGAGCCTGTCTCGAATCAACTTAACCTTCTGTTCAGACTCCTTAATCAAATCTGGTCCAAAGAATTGACGGTCTCCAACTTCGTTCCATGATAACGGTGTCCTGCACCTCCTTCCGTATAAAGCTTCGAAAGGGGCCATCTTCAAACTGGTTTGGTAAATATTGTTATAAGAAAACTCCGCATACGGTAAATTATCATCCCAGCTAGATCCATAATCTAGTGCACAAGCTCTCAGCATATCTTCCAAAATCGGATTGACTCTCTCAGTCTGTCCATCGGTCTGTGGGTGGAAAGCTGTACTGAATTCCAATCTAGTTCCCAATGTCTCGTGCAACTGGTTCCAAAATTTCGAGGTAAACTGGGTTCCTCTATCTGATACGATGCTCCTCGGAACTCCGTGTAAACACACAATTCTGGTCATGTATATCTTTGCCAACTTAGCACTGCTATAGGTAGTCTTGACTGGAATGAAATGAGCTACCTTTGTTAAACGGTCGACTATAACCCAAATCGAGTCCTATCCTGAACAGGTCTTTGGCAAACCTGTGATGAAATCCATGCCTAGTTTATCCCACTTCCATTCGGGTATCGGCAACGGTTGTAACAATCCTGCTGGCTTCTGATGTTCTGCCTTTACTCTCTGACATACATCGCAAATAGCTACATATTCCGCAATATCCTTCTTCATTCCGGTCCACCAGAATGTTTCCTTCAAATCCAAATACATCTTGGTATTCCCTGGGTGAATCGAATATGGTGAATCATGTGCCTCCTGCAAAATCAACTTCCTGATATCCGGGTCATTGGGCACATAAACACGGTCCTCAAACCATAAGGTATCGTGCTCATCCTCACGAAATCCCTTTGCTTTTCCTTTGCTAAATCTCTCCTTTATAGCAGCAATCTCCTTGTCAGATTTCTGAGCTTCTCTGATCTTATCCATCAATGTTGATTGAATCTCCAATGCTGCTACATAGCCTTTCGGAACTATTTCCAAACATAGCTCACGAAGGTTTTCTGCTAATTCCTTTGGTATTTTCCCCGTCATTATCGTATTGACATGGCTCTTACGGCTCAATGCGTCAGCTACTACATTAGCCTTTCCAGGATGGTAATGCAATCTCATGTCATAATCCTTGATGAGCTCCAACCATCTCCTCTGTCGGAGGTTCAACTCCTTCTGAGTGAAAATGTACTTCAAACTCTTATGATCCGTGTACACCTCACAATGATTTCCAATGAGGAAATGTCTCTACGTTTTCAACGCATGCACTACGGCTGCTAATTCCAAATCATGCGTGGCATAATTCAACTCATGAGGCTTCAGTTGTCGTGATGCATACGAAACAACTCTCCCTTCCTGCATAAGCACTGCTCCAAGTCCTCGACGTGAAGCGTCGCAATACACCTCATAATCCTTAGTCTGATCTGGCAATATCAAAACTGGTGAGGTAACCAATCTTTTCTTCAACTCCTGAAAACTTGCCTCACAGTCCTCAGTCCATATGAATTTGTTATCCTTTTTCAACAATTCAGTCATAGGCTTAGCAATCCTTGAGAAATTCTCAATGAATCTTCGGTAGTATCCTGCGAGTCTAAGAAAACTCCGAATCTCTCCAACTGTCGTTGGTGCTTCCCAATTAGTTACGGTCTCAACCTTTGTGGGGTCAACTGCTATTCCTTCTCCGGATATAACATGTCCGAGAAATCCAACTTCCTTTAGCCAAAACTCACATTTGCTGAATTTGGCATATAACTGATGTTCCCTTAATTTCTCCAAAACCAAACGCAAATGTTCCTTATGCTCCTCTTCATTCTTTGAATAAACTAGGATGTCATCAATGAACACTACGACGAACTTATCCAAAAACTCCATAAACACTTTGTTCATCAGGTTCATAAAATAGGCAGGTGCGTTAGTCAATCCAAATGACATAACGGTATACTCGTACAGTCCATATCTCGTGGTAAATGCAGTCTTGGGTATGTCTTGCTCCCGAATCTTCAACTGATGGTACCCTGATCGCAAGTCGATCTTGGAAAACACTTTGGCTCCTTGCAAACGATCAAACAGATCATTTATCATTGGTAGTGGGTACTTGTTCTTGATTGTTACCGCATTCAATTCACGATAATCAACAACCATTCTCAAAGATCCATCCTTCTTCTCTACTAACAAAACGGGTGATCCCCAAGGTGAAGAGCTTGGGCGTATATAACCTTTATCCAATAGCTCCTTAATCTGCTTCTTGATTTCTGCCAAATCTTGCGCTGGCATCCTGTATGGTCGTTTCGATATCGGGCCTGTTTCTGGCAATAGTTCAATCAAAAACTCAATGTCTCTATCCGGTGGCATGCCTGGCAACTCTTCCGGAAATACATCAGGAAAATCCTTCACCACTGGTACTTCTTCCTGCACCACTCCTGATAAGCAATTCACTTGTGTCCTGTTTGGCACATGCCGGGATACATACTTGATCCTTCTTCCTTCTGGTGTGGTAAGCAAAATTGTCTTACTGGCGCAATCGATGTTTCCTCCATACATCGACAGCCAATCCATACCAAGAATCACATCCAGACCTTGGGATTCCAGAATAATTAAATCCGTTGGGAATACATGCCTTCCTATACTCAATGGTACTTGAAAACATCCTTGTCTGGCCATGTATTCTGCTCCTGGCGAGCTTACTAGCATAGGTGTTTTAAGAATCCTAGTGGGCAGGCTATGCTTTTCCACAACTCCCCTAGATATGTATGAATGCGATGCACCAGTATCAAAAAGAACGAGTGCAGTAAATGACTTAACCAAAAACTTACCGATTACTGCATCGGGCTGATCTTCAATCTCCTCCACATTAACGTGGTTCACCTGTCCCCTATTGAAAGGGTTCGGCTTCTTCCCAGAGCTTCCATTGCCATTTCCATTCTGGCCTTCAGGACATTCATTGGCATAATGTCCGGTCTTCGAACACTTGAAACAGGTGACTTGACTCAGGTCTCTCTTGGTTGGGGTTGATGGGGTTGTTCGGTTCTGGCCGTTGCTTCCTCCATTCCCATTACCATTCTTGTGGCCATTATGGTTGTGCGAGCTACCTCCTCCATGGGTGTGCTGAAACTTAAATCCCGGTTTAGGGGTAAAACGGGGCTTCTGCTGGGCTCCAGAGTTATACTTCCCCTGTCCATACTTCCTCTTACGGTTCTCAATCTGTTGTTGCTTCCCTTCAATCATGATGGCACGATCTACTAACTCCTGGTAGTTATTGAAATTTGCTACCATCAACTGCATGCTGAACTCATCATTCAGTCCTTCTAGAAACTTCTCCTGCTTAGCTACATCCGTAGCAACGTCATCTGGGGCATAACGGGCTAGCTTACTAAACTCCTCCACATACTGGCCAACAGTCCTTCCTCCTTGGCGTAAGTTGCGAAACTCACGCTTCTTTATGGCCATAGCTCCTGCTGAAACATGGGCAGTGCGGAAAGCTTGCTGAAATTGATCCCATGTGACAGTGTCTATCGGGTAAGTGGCTGTGAAATTCTCCCACCATGCGGCTGCGGGTCCTTCAAGCTGATGTGCTGCAAACTTCACTCTTTCTCCATCTCTGCATCATGCAGTGGTCAACTCCCTTCCTATCTTGCGGAGCCAATCATCTGCTACAATCGGCTCGGTGCTACTGGAGTACACCGGCGGATTTAGTCTAAGGAAACGAGTCAAATGATCCGCAGGTGGTGGTGGTGGGTTGTTGTTGTTGTTCTGCTGATTCTGAACTAACATCTGCATCAATTGATTCTGCTGCTGGATCAACTGAGTGAGCTCTGGTGGAAATCCATTGTCACGTCTCGGAGGCATCTGATGGGTTTAGAAAAGAAGAGAATTTTAGAATAGAATGAGGTCTAAGGGGAATCACTACCCAAATGCACATGAGCAAAAGCACACAAAATCACTCCATTCAATCAAACAAGGCTTACAACGATCTATCTATCGCAAGTGCGTGTACTATAATGTTTACATGGGGAAAATACTACTAATATGTGGGGGACTTCTAGAAATTTGAACCGGTGGAAGATTCCATGATGTCTGCTCCAGCTTCGTCTTCAAAATCGGGTTCACTTGGATCCGAATCGGTGTCGTCGAGGATGATGTAGTCGTCTGGACATGCGACGTACTTGTCTTCATTCTTGAGCTCCAATTTCTTCTTGAGTTCTTCAATCTCATACTTAAGATCGTTATTGTGCCTTACGACAGCTACGATCTCGTCCATGTAGTCCTTGCGTAGATTCTTCATCTCTCCTTCTAGCTCGATGATCCTTGCCTTCGCATTCTTCAACTCTACCATATCATTGCACATCTGGTTCTCATGGCGTCGAATGTGCTGGTTTAACTCCTGGATAAAAGCTGCAATGGATCTATCCTTCTTGGGGCTGACTATGTCCCATTTGTCGTCTCGGCGTCCGCAAATCTGGTAGGTGGTGTCCTTGAGGTCTTCTTGATAAACTTCTCCAATGCGTCCCATGGTGATGTGAGCTGCCATGCTCTTTCCCAGACTCCAAGTTGGTGCACTGAAAATACTATCTATGGGCTTCGTGATTGGCGAGAATGTTCTTCCCGGAACGTGAGCGTGAATCTTCCAGCGCTCCTCTTCAGGCAGAGTGGCGTTGAAAGTCCCGGTGAAACTTGGTAGTCCAATGTTCAGGTACTTGGTAACTTCCTTCAAGTGAAATCCAAATGGTGTGCCTTCATCCGGTTGGGTGTACTTGATCTTCGCGTCCTTCATCCTAAAGAGTAGAATAGATGAGGAGTTAGAAAATGAGAGGAGAGTAGTGATCTATGGCCTTAACTTAGTGGTCGTGTCCTACAGTCAGCGTGTGCTCTGATACCATCTCTGTAGCGACCTGACCCGAATGGATCACGTCTACTGTGCTACGGTGTCATCCCTGGATCAGTAATGCTGACACCACACAGTACATCGAGGTTTTATAGCAGAGTTGCAATCACACACTTATTACATCGATGGCTCAAAAAGAACTTATTACAATAAATATGGCTTAAGGCCATCTAATAACGATAACAGCGGAAAGCTTGGAAGATAAGTGAGTCCATCAACTCCATCGGCATCACTGAGTATAGAACCACGACCTAAACGCACCTCAATCGTCGTCTGAAAAGTCTGCAACATTAATGTTGCAGCCCGAAAACGGGTCAGCACATGGAATATGCTGGCAATGTAACACATAGAGAGTAATGAAACAATAAGCCTATACTACATGCATTATGGCTGGTGGTAAGGCTCTATGGTTACAGTTTTGCGAAAAGCCAATTTTCCCTACATCAAAGGAATAATTTTGTTTAACTATCATGGTGGTTGTTAAACATTGAGAATGGTTGACAGCATCCTCAATCCCAATTTAAAAGTACTCATTAAAACCCAATAGCTTTTATTAGAGGTAACATGTTGAGATTCACAAAGATATTCAAGTACTAGATACTCAAAATGTCCATAACCGGGGACACGGCTAATCATGATTAGTTTGTTACTCTGCAGAGGTTTGCGCACTTTTCCCCACATGACTCGATCGCCTCCGTTTGTTTTCTCGCACTACATGGTGTTTGAGAAACGGATGACCGAGACATAGTCTTTCAGAAGCACTAGCACCTTACATGTGGGGTAGACCGGTACACCTACATCCCCTACATCTGCTAGTCCACCCCGTAAGAGTTCGCACAACTTAGTCAACTATGCTAGAGCCCATAGTAGCATGTGGCTGCACACGGAAGTTTCTAGCATGAAAGATCCTATGATCCCTTTGAGCCTGGGTGGCGGTCCAAAAAAACAGGCAAGTCCTGATAGACATCAGGTGCCTCAATCCACCCAGATGTGTGTTTAGGTTGCCACCTTAGATAAACCATTAAAATTATCAACTCACATCTGTCATGGATATCACTCACCCAATCCACGTCTACTAGCATAGCATGGCAATATAAGCAAACGTAGAGTAACTCCCAAAGGTTTCATAATAATACAGGTAATAGGTACTACCTCATCTACTTCCCATCCCACAATTTAATTAGATCCTAATCATGCAATGTGTGAGGATTGATCTAATGCAATAAAACATGGGTTGTAGAAAAGATATGATCAAGTGTTACTTGCCTTGCTGATGATCCGCGAGTCCTAGGGTTTCGAAGTAACAAGCGGCGCAATCCGGGTAATCTATCGCAGACAAACAACAAGCATACAATAAGTACTCATCTAATGCACAGGGAAATCTCGAATAAAAGATCTAACCAGAGAGTTCAACTTAAGAACCCTGGTTGCAAAAGAATCGAATCAAATAAAGCATCGAAAGTCAAACGACGAAAGAAAACAACTCGGTTCTAGCAAGTTGAAACTAGGTCAAAATTTTACAGTAACAAAACTTAGTTTAAGTTGGTTAGTCGGAACGGCGGTTTCGAGGCGAAACTCCAGGCATTTGAATCACCTGATTCCGATAAACGAGCAAGAAGATAGACTAGAAAGAAGATCGGATCTGAAATCACGATCGGAAGAATCGCGGAATAAATCCGACGAGAAAAGAGAACGACGAACGGTTATACGAACGGACGTTCATTAACCTAGAAGAATCCGGTGATCACGTTCGTTAGGACGAACGGTCCGGCGAACGGTAAAAGGCAACTAAATCGGAGAAGAAAACGAATCCGATCTAGGGTTTCGGAGAAGAAATCCGAACGAAAAACTGATCTAGAAAACCGGAACGGTTTAGAGAAGAAAAGAATCGGAACGATTAGAAGAAAACGATCCGAGAAAAGAAAAGGTGACGCGGCGCGGGGCTAGTACCTCGAAGAGCGAGGGGCTCCGGCGGCGGCGTAAGGCGGCGGCGGCGTTGGGTGTGGGGTGGCGCGGTGGTGAGGCGGCGGCGGCGTTGGGTGGCGCGGTGGTGAGGCGGAGGAGAGGAGAGGTGTTGGTTTGATGGTTTAGAGGGGGGGGTGCTTGGGTATTTATATTGGGGAGGGGAGGGTTTTTGCTTGGGGTAGGGGGCAAGAAATAGATTAGGATTAGGAATAGATCTAGGATTAGATACGGAATAAACGAAGTAGGAAAAGAGTCCTACTAGGACAAGGAAAAAGGAGTGGCTCCCTGGCCCCCTTGGTGCGTGCGCGCGCGGTGGCCTTGGCCTTGGCCGGCCGGCGGCTAGCAGCTTGGGCCTTTGGCCCAAGGCGCTGCAGTTTTTTTTTTTTTTAAAACGGTCTCGCGCGCAGAGCGACAAAATAAAAAAAAATCTAAACGAACTCCAAAATTAATACAGTAAACTTTCCCCGACTCCTAAAAATGAGTCGAACAAAAATGAACTTTACTCGGGGCCTAAATGCAATTTTTTTTAAAACACTCATTTTTCCCTAAGGCAAATAAAACGCAAATAAAACTCCGGCAAAACCAAAATGGGTTTATTTATTAAATCTTCATTATTCCTAAATTTGGGAAAGTCATATTATTCCCTCTCTCAAAATTTTTATAGGAAAACTTTATGAAGATAATTAAATAAATCCAAATGATCCTATTTTCAAAATTTGAGAAATCCCAAATATGAAAATAATGAAACTTCCAACTCTCTCCGAGGGTCCTTGAGTTGCGTGAAATTTTCTAGGATCGGAAAATGCGAGAAAAACATGATATGCATGATGACCTAATGTATAACATTCCAAATTGAAAATTTGGGATGTTACAAAAACAGAGAATTTAAAAACACAGGATTTCTGCCAATCTGGGTGTTTGATTCACAACAATTGGAAGATCACAGGATGCAAAGAAGCATGGTGAGATTAAGTCAAACCACAAGAAAATGTACGGTTATAATGCTATTATGCTACTATCTCTTAGTCTTGTGCTTCATGAATAGGAATTTGAAAAGGAGGACAAGTGAAAATTAAAATTCCTACATTTTTTGTTTCAAGGAGACACTAAAGGAACAAATATGTGTGCTCAGTGGACAATATATATAACATGTAGAGTAAAAAAGAGATGCAACAAGTGTACAACCTCTTTGGCGAAGCCATGTTGATCTCAGCATGATTGGGTTGGCCGGTGAGGATGCTCCGGCTGACTTGGCTGTCGGAGGAGGGGAAGAAGATCTTAGGCATTTGGAGATGGAGCCCGAGGTACTGCTCCGCTGTGATGGAGGGTTTTGTTGTTGGAGCAGCTTCGGTGGGTTGTACGACGCCGAGGCTGAAGCAGGACAAAAGAGACAACGTTAACCTGAGTGGAATTCTAATAGCATCTCCAATACATGAAGTAAAATACATAACCACAAAGTGCTAGATGTAAAATACATCAGCCGCTCATCTCTGAACTTAACTGTCGAAACTGAATTTAACTGTTGAAACTAAACTTAACTTTCGAAACTGAACTTAACTGTCGAGACTGAATTTTGCTGTCAAAACTGAATTTTGCTGTCAAAACTAAACAAACTAGCAAGGTGAGGCTACACATCGGTCGACTGACTTTTTCATCTCTGGTCAGTCGATTTTGCAGCCGTTGGATACGAAATCAAGGGCCTGTAGTTCATCTTCAACCACCACCCCCCTGAGCTGCCAGCCAGCACCGGCCAAACAGCAGCCCCCCGCCGCCCGCGGCCGGCGGTGCGCCGCCCCGCCTGCCCCGAAAACACTCCCCACCTGCCACGGCCATCCCTCTAGGCCCCCCATGCCGAGCTTTTTCTCCGGTGATCCCCATGCCACTGCCCCGCCACCGTCGGCGACCACCGCCCCACCCTGAACCCTAAGATACATAGTGGGGTAGCTCTCCGGCGAGCCCCCCTCCCCGCTGTGGCTGGTTCTTCCTTCACCCCGG
>NC_041383.1:325886108-325888008 GCF_002162155.2 Triticum dicoccoides | reverse complement strand
TGACTAACCCAAAAGTCGATTCAGTCAACTGAAGTGTAGCTAAATCGGAGCAGCATCGCAAGCAAGAGCAAGAGCGAGAGCAGCAGCGCGAGCAAGAGCAATAGCAATAGCAAGAGCAGACCAGGCAGGGGACCAAGAGCAAGAGCAGAGCAGTAGCGCGAGCGAGAGCTAAAGCAGCAGTAGCTCCTACTGATGTGGATGTCGCCGCCAAGGGAGCGACGTCATGGAGGAAGTGGCCGGTGATGCCGTCGTGGATGGAGCCGCGTCGTGTCGGCTCGGGACCGAGCGCCGGCAGCACCGTGAGATCGAATCAAGAATAAAATGCAATGATTAGTGTATAACCTCTTTGGTGGCGCCGATTAGGCCGCAGCTTCATCTGAGGAAATGGTGATGATGATGCTCTTCCGGTGGTGCAGGTGAAGACGGCGGTGTGGGAATGGAGGTGCGCGAAAGACGAGGGCAACATCAGGGCAGCTCCTTGGAGGTGGAGGACGGGGTGGCTGAACCGACGGGACGACGAGATTGACGACGGATCCTCATCCCGTACGGTGGATGTGGGACGTCGAGGTGTTACTGTGGACGACGTTGTCGGGGAAGAGGCTCTGGCTGGGTGGAGGACGGAGCAGGGTGTGGGGCTTCATCGCGGGTTTTCGCGGCCTCAGTGTACGAATGGGTGGGCGGATGGGATGGCAGTGGGGAACCATAGCTTAGGGACGTGATTGTCCGAAATGTGGGGTAAGTTATGAAAGTACCCCCACCAATTTGAGGCGGTTCTTTCGGTTCAGGGGTACCATGGGCATTTCGCGTGTCGGGATTTCACAGGCGGTGGGAGTTTTCACGCGTGTTGTAATTTCGGAATAGCAAGGCGCGGGTTGAGATGGAGGGAGTTGTCGGAGCACGACGAGACAAAGATATATCTTAAATATTTCGGGCTAACAAGGCGCGGGTTGAAATATCCGGACAAGCCTAACGTGTACTGTACCAAAACAATGCGCACTACAAATGTCATTCAAAACTTTGAATTCATGTTATGTTCAATTAAAATATTTCGCTACGTGTATAATGCATGCAACCTACTACTCAAATGAACGTTTTAGTGCATTCCAAACATATATACTACCGCTTCAATATGAACTAATTTTGAATTCGTTTCTCTATTTGAAAAAGATCTACAGTAATGATTGTTGTGAAGTCAAAGCATTTGAATTTCTTTCTCTGTTTTAATAAGATCTACAATCATAATTATTGTCAAGTTAAACCATCGTTTGTGTATTATCTTCACAGCACACCATATGATTAGTCTCGAGTTACATATGAACTATGTGTACTATATGAACTCGAACTCGATTTTTTGAATCCACTTTATGTTGATTTCAAACACATTACATTTCTAGCTCTAGCTAGATCTTCATAATCTAAACCATGTCTCATATGTATAATGGTGTTCATCACATTACGTATGGTGCCCCGCCCCCTACGCCTACAAGTATTTAGATGTGAGTTGCAAACACCACACATTACCACAAATTCAAATAAAATGTGTGTTCGATATATAGTATTGTTTAGATTGTTCGATATTTAGTTGTAAGCTGCAAATGCCACACATTATCACAAATTCAAATAAAATGTGAGATTGTTTGATGTATAGTATGTTTTAGATTGTTCGGCATTTAGTTGTGAGTTGCAAACGGTATGCATTATCAAATTATGGTAGAACATGTGCACAGCACGTGTATCACCGCTATATTCATGCATGCATATGTTTAAAACACTATGATCTCCTATTCAAATATATGAATCCGCTTTCATATCAAATTATGATCTTAGTTTGTCTCTTACACCCACACAATCCTCTAACCTTTGTAGCTACCACTAACTTTCTCTCATGCATGCACACGCC
>NC_041383.1:325885034-325885997 GCF_002162155.2 Triticum dicoccoides | reverse complement strand
CTCGGCATTCTATCCACCGGGCACATTCATATTTTTTTTCTTTAGGTCATTCTCTCAGAGTCTCCACAACTCCTTTCCGACACACACTGATCGATAAATGTCTCCAGCGATGCCTGCCTACAACATACACACACACCTTCAATCTCCTCATTTATGTGTCCTTGCCTCGTGTCTCTCATACGGTCACACACACGTGTAAACTCTCGCCCCTCTTTTCATCAATCTCACAACCGCACACTCCTCCCCTATCTAGCTAGTAGCTGGGCCTCTCGCACCACCTCCTAGCTCCATTCTCTCTGTCTATTCGTCTTGCTGGGCCTTATTTGCCTCTAACAAATGGACATACACCGACCAATCTCTCGCTATACATATAGCTAGCTAGGTCCTTATAACTCGTTTTTACCCACGCGTCGATCGATCTACCTCATTAGTTTTGTCTCTCCCTTCCTCCGACAAACAACAATTGATCTATCGATCTAGTTAGGTTTGCTTACAAAAACACATGGTTCCTCTTCATCATCCATGGATGCGTCCCGAGACATCTATCACGCACAGGCACACACAGAAACACATCCCCACTCTTACTGATAACATTGTAGTTCCACCCTTAGTTTGTCTAGTAGGCCTCTCCCACCATCTTCGAGAAGCAACTCCATCACCCATCCAGCACTCTACCCCTCTCCCTCCCTCTCTCTCTCTCTCTCCTCTCTCTCTCTCTCTCTGTCCCATCATATTTCCCGTCCTTCAGTTATGTATGGATGTCGACCGATCTCCCTCAAGACATAGTTGGGTCTCTCCTTCTCAACACATATACGAGTCATTCTACCTCTATAGTTAGGCCTCTGCCTACCCCTCCCCCCACCCCCTCCCCCCACACACACCGATACATCGAGCTCTCTAGTCATGTCTCCCTGTCACACACAAACTTGACATGTGCCCTCTAACGTTCCGGTAGGCCATTCG
>NC_041383.1:325875804-325885024 GCF_002162155.2 Triticum dicoccoides | reverse complement strand
GAACGCGGTTTGTATCTCTCACACACACCCACGTAGGTGGGGGACGTGCACGAAGAGAAGAGGTGCATGCACGGAGCACGTACTCCCGTCTCTTTCCCAACCACACCCGCGCGGGTACACGGTGGAGCTCATTTCTGTACGAAAAAGGCAGCCCATGTGGTAATTTGGCACGTGTACTGGTTGTCCACTTGGTGGAGGGAGGATCCTCTACCACGGGTGAACAAACAAATTGCGACTTGGCGCGTTATGTTAAATTAAAAAAAGAGGCAAACCATGTGGGGCCTACCTTAGAGGCAAGGCTCTATACATTGGAGTACTTTTGATGTGTCCCGTCAACTTGCAGAACAAGGAGAAGCTTGCTTAGTACGCCGTATCCCCCGCCCACGGGCGCGATGGCTCGCAGGATGAGCTGAAGCTTGCTCCGCCTTACGTCCGCTCCCTCGCCCATGCGCGGTGTGGCTCGCAGGACGAGGAGAAAAATTTACTACTCTCTCCGTTTACTCCTCGTCCCTACTACGTTGGTTATAGAGATTACATCATATTGTTTGGAATATATATGTCCTTTAGTAGATTTCAATATGAACTACTAGTACATACTCCAAACACTGATGTATATAGACGTATTTTAGAGTGTAGATTCACTCATTTTGCTCCGTATGTAGCACTCTCCCTCGCCCCTCGACCCTTGCCCACGTGGTGGATGTGCAGCAATTCATTCGGTCTCATATAGCCAGAACGATATATACTGCACTACCATTATTGCTCGACTTCCCGAAGAGGCGAAGAGCCAATCACAAGGTTAATATTTTGGAGATGCCAAGTGCAAGGTTATAGGAGAACGAGTAGTAGGTGCCGCGTCATTTATAAATAAAGTTTTTTTTCTTCAGTGGCACGTACGCAATATGATAGGTTCATATGGAGATAAAAGGAAACCGCTCCACTATATACATAGTCAGGACGAGCCAGCCTACACGGTTGCTTGCTGGGGTTGCTCTCTTCACACTCTCTTGCACAAAACGACTGTGGCCACATCTCTAACATCCCGGCGGAGCACGTTCGGGGGGGGGGGGAAGGGGTGGATGCTTACTGTAGATGCGGTCGCCGTCGCCGACGGCGAAAACCCACTGTCGGCACGTCCCGATCAGGGGTCCCCGCCATTCTCTCTCACAAAGCTGGTGAGATTGCCTTCGTCCCTTGCTCACTGCCGCGACTGGCAGTTGTCGCTTCCCACCGCCCTCCTCAAGGTTGAGCTAAGTCCCTCAGGTACAACTCCCTTTACAGCCGGCTTGCACCACTGCTCCAGCTGCCCGCATCACTCCCTGTGGATATTTCTCTACTTCTTTGCCCCGCACATACCTCTTCTGGCTTCTACGTACTGTATATGTGATGAGTTTATGTCTCATCAACTAGTCCCAGTAATCTTATTCTAATCACACTTCTTCAATTTCTTTGCCATAGGGATGCTCATCTCGATTTTGGTGAAACTACACAAAATGATCCGATGGTCAAAAGGTTGCAAACTTCATTTATTAGGAAGCTCGAACATTGCCAGCAAATTGAAGCCTGGTTAGGGTTCACGATTCAAGGGCTAGGGACTGCATGGATCGTTTTTTTCTTTAGCTGCCTCTGTTCCAAAATAAGTGTCAACTTTAGTAGTAGTAAAACTTTGTACTAAAGTTTGCACAAAGTCGAGACACTTATTTTGGAACGGAGGGAGTACATATTTGCTATGATCTGTCAATCATTGAGATGCAATAGCATGCATGTTAGTCTCCTTTGTATTTGATGAAATGTTGCAATGGGCAACCTTGGACGCAAGATACATGTAACAGAAGATGGAAGCTTCATAGCATTGTACAAATTTATCTCGCTGATAAATTACAGTACGTGCTATACTAGTACTTCCTCCGTTCCTAAATATAAGTCTTTGTAGAGATTTCACCATGAACCACATGCGAATGTATATAGATGCATTTTAAGTGTAGACTCATTCATTTTGATCCGTATGTAGTTCACCTAGTGGAATCTCTACAAGGACTTATATACTAGTAATAGCTAGCCCCCACTACTAGGAATTCTCTATCCTCTCCTTGAGCCACATCATCAAAATTAATGTAGCCGTTAGATGAACTAAATTAGTACATAATAGTCGTCTGATCTAGACGTTGAGAGGCTCCGCACTAAGCCACATGCAAGCATGCAGAAATATCGTGGCATGCATGTGAGTGGGTTTTAAATCACATCAACATGTCTACATGCAATCATGCACCGGTAGCATGCATGTAAGTGAGCTAAGTCCCATTAATATGTCAAAAAGAAAAATATAATCCCATTATGCAGTAGGATTTGGCTGATCTTTTTTCCTTACATGGGATGATCTGAAGGATGATGGGAGTTTATTTAGTTTGGCTACCACATTTGTCATGCGGTTATAGAGTTTTTTTAGTTCTATGAAATCGCTAATTTTGCGCAGAGAGATATACGACTGTTCCGCGGCAACGCGCGGGGACTCATCTAGTAATATTTAGGAATGGAGGGAGTACTATGTAAAGAGTTAGGTGTCGCACGGTGATAGTGTGAGGTGGGCCATGTAATCACTGCGCCTGCGTGTTTTCACTGCTCTTGCACTCCTCCGTTGTAAGAATGGAGAAAATTGTAGTCTAGTACTACCTCCGTCCTGGTATATTAGTCTCTTTAGTATTTTGTGCAAATTTTGACCTTAGATTTGACTAAAAAAATATTAATGCATGTAACAAAAAATAGTATCTCCCAAAACTATGTTCAAATACGAATACAGGAATATAATTTTTTCTAACATGAATTATTATTTACTTAGTTAAATATATGGTCAAAATTTGACACAAAATATTATGGGGACCAATAAACCAGGACAGAGGTAGTCCTTTCGCCGAAAGCGTGGGACATCCAGCAGTCCTACCACCTCAGTAATAAAGACTAATGAGCCGTCAAATCACATAGACCCAGCAGTAAGTTGGACGGACGAAGCAACCATCACTCTTGCGCCAGTGAGAGGTCGCATCCGCTCTGCCCGGGCATGAATGCGGCACCGATTCTTTGGAGCGGCACTAACCGTTTCGGGCGGGAAGCGCGCGCGGGCGATGCAGGGGCTTTGGGTGGGCCAGGCTGGTCAGGAGCGGGCGTGGCAGCTGTCCGCATGTCCCTACCGGACACGCCCGGAAACGAGAGGATGCACTGACTCTCGCGGCTAAAATCGTACACTACACACCATCTCTCTGTACGAGTAGGTCGATCTGTTGCTCTCTCTAACACACACATGCTGTTAAACACACACACACACACACACACACACACACACGCACGCACGCACCTTGGTCCCGTTGCACCTTCTAACGTGACTTATTACACCTAGACGAAGGGAGTAGTAAGTATACGAGATACGGTGGCACACTGACTTAAGTCGAATACAAGTGCCCAAAATTGTGTGCATGTTATAATAAGGATTCACTTAAAATAGTACGTGAGCGAACACAGGGATCAATTGGACAGTGTTCCCGAGCAGTAGCGAGATGTGTGAGGTAAGATACACCACTGTCACTTTTAATTTTTCTTATTAATTTGTTTGTTTCACCCTCTGACTGGTGGGACCCAACGCACTACATGGAGAGAGGTAAGGTGACTAAGGCTGCATTATTTCTGCACCACTGTGGATAGTCTTACCACCAAAGCCACATGACACGATTATGATTGAAATCCCAATGACTCGCACACATACACAAATAAACACAACATGCTTGTCACACGAATGCATGAATGTATAAAAGCTATTTTCCTCTCGTTGAACATAATGGGAGGGTTGCGTAGCTGGTTAGCCTATTCTCTCATCAAACTTGAGGTCCTGGGTCCGATAACTACACTTGAGCATAATTTGTGCCAGGAGGATTCTTTGACTGGTCAAAATGGATGGATACGGAGCTATACGATCTCGTAGTGACCATATAATCACCTCATCACGTATAAGCTGCAGCCTCGGCGCTTGTTTTCTAGGGTTTGCATGCTTCACACTCTCTCTTCAGTATATATATACACGTTGGAGCCTCAGCGCTTGTAGTTGCTCTCTTCACACTCTCTCGCCCTCTCCAGATCTAAACAAGACTTCATTGGCCTCTCTCTCCCCTCACTGCTGCTCAAAGAGCCAGCAGGATCCGTCCGCCGGGAAGGGAAGGAGGCTTAACGCTGTCACCGTAGGCGAGGGAGGGAATCCACTACCGGCGCAGCTGTTCACTTTTACCCAGCGGCGGCGCGTGAGGGCCTCCAACCCCTTCTTCTTTGCCGTCGTCCCGTCGCCCACCGAACCACGCCCCAAGAACCTTAAGGTATAATTTACTTACTCCACATGTATTGCTCTAGCTGCATGTATACCATGAATCTAGGACGTGGTTCAAAGAGGAAAGGAGTGGGGGAAAGTAGTGGGAAAAGTTGTATATAGCATGAATCTAGGACGATGTTCAAAGAGGAAATTAAGGGGGGAAGTTGTATAGCATGAATCTAGGACGTGGTTCAAAAAGGAAAGGAATGGGGGAAAGTAGTGGGGAAAGTTGTATCGCATAAATCTAGGACGTGGTTCAAAGAGGAAAGGAAGGGGCGAAATTCTAGTACAGACTGGCTATCCAGCACCTACGTTGGTCGAAAAGGGAAAACAATGACAAACACAGTACGCACATCTATAACAAACTGATCTTTTGTTTTGGGGGACAACGCTGTAGAGTTTGAGCAGGACTAGATTTGCTGCGCTCACATAGGGAAAGGTGTCTAAAGATAACAAAACTGGGACCAACACAAATATGCTCCTTGGTTGTTTGTTCTTTGTTGCAACAGACTGTGCATGACCACAGTACATTGGTAGATGCACATGGTGCTGGTGCGTCCACTGTCCCGTGCAACTCATTAGCTGTTGTTAATCTAAGGCCCTGTTTGGTTAAAAACTCCCTAGTCCCTACCTGCTTGGTTCTAGGGACTAAACATGGACTAGAGGTTATTAAATGACATGCTAAAAGACCATGTTACCACTAGTAATGAACTAATAGAGACAAGGTGCGATGCGTGGCAAGGGCAACTATTGGGAAAAGTCCCAAAAAGACTCCCTCGGGGTCTTCTTTCTTTAGTCCCAAATGCCCACTTTTAGTCCCTAAAAGTCCCTCCTGTTTTGTTTAGATGGGATTGACACAGAGTTTTTTTAGTCCCTACACCAAAATGCCCCTGTAAACAAACACCCTCTAATAATGCCGCTGGAAAATTGATGCAATGCCATAGTTAAAAGCAAATTAGATGTTTAACGAATTTTATTGTTAATATAATCTCTATGTTAATATTAATCAATGCCACCGTTTGATAAATGCTACTGTCTTGCTTTCTTTCCCATTTAGATAAGGTAGATGCTTCTTTTTGTTGGCTTCTGTGTCATCCACCGTTATTAACCACTAATTGTTTCCTTTGCACCTCTGTGTAAACAGGGTTATCTACTTCACCTCGTTGCCATTGTGACCTTTTGTTGCACTGCACAAAACACTTTTGTTTTAAGAGTGTTTTGTGCAGTTCAACCAAAATGTCACACCGACAACGTTGCTTGATTGCTTGATCTTAGTGGAACTACACAAGAGGAGATCTTACTTCCTATCCGTGTTGGCAAATTTGGTTCAGATCTTCTTCTTGTGAGTTATTTGAATTCCGCATCATGAGAGGTCAGTACCAGCCTTCTTTCACATGATTCTGAAGTGTGCTTTCATATGTTGTGCTACTTGTATGATAATGTTGCTTGATTTTAGTGAACTGCACAAATGGAGACAAGACTTCCAATCTGTATGTGCACCGTAATATCCCATTGAGGTAAGATAAGGATATTTCACAACTGTTGGCCTGTATTTTGCCACTTTCATCAGAAAATTAAGTTTAGTACTATACTTGTTCTCCCTATTTGACATGCTAAATCTTACATTGAAGGTGAAGCTTGTCTCTTATTGAACCAAGTGATGAAGGGGAAGAACAAGCGGAAGAAAAACAAAAATCAACTCCCAATGCTGTAATGAAGCACTGGAACTGTGATGACACAAGTAATGATATAGTTTTGCATCTTAATTTATTGCTATGGCTGGAACGAGCAATTGTTTGGCCACTGATTTGATGCCACTCTTAATGTAATATGTAATTATCTCTACTTGCGCAAACAGGGATCTTCTTTGAAGATACCATATATTTTAGTGGAACTGCACAGGAAGATGTTGGAAACATTAAACTAATTGAGGAGTATATAGTAAGCATGGCCACCACCGTAGATAGCAACAGATGGTTCTGGAGAAGTGCTTCATCTGTATGCTCTACACAATAAGCCTCCTGACAAAGGTTGGTACTCGCCCACTGATTTCATCCATATGATTGAGCTTTGTCATCTCTATTGGTGTTGTGCTTTTGTTTAGATACTGTCATGAAAAAGTGGTATTGTCCTTGAGAAGTGCTTCATCTGTGTTGTTTTAAATATTTCCTTTCCTTTTTTTTCGAGCAAACAGGGATGCTAGCATTTAGTAGTCCTCTTGTCTTTGCACAACAGGATCATCTTCCTCTGAAGAAGAATATGGAGTACATGAAGTGACTAGTTCCGATTATGCCAGGATGAAGAAGCCATGTCTATCTTCTCATCAGAAGGAGCAGTTGAAGGATGGTTACATTACTCCCCACAAGACCAAACTAACTTCAGCTCAGAAGGACTGACAAATCTCCATTTTTTTGCTGTGATGCGCGGGTACAATGTTGTTCTAGGATTCTTTCTGGCGAGTTCCATTTTTCTAAAAGTGTGCTCTACATGGACCATGTAGGTGCCTGTTTAAACTGTCAATTCATAGTACAGTTTGCTTTATACTAATCACTCTTTTTGTATTTGTGCAAATAGGGGTGCTCAGCTTGATTTCAATGGGAACTGCACAAAATGTTCATGAATACATCGAATCATTCATTTCCACCACAAGAAAGGAGGTGCCGATAAGTTCAAGGCGTTGCAACATATAAGGGCTAAATCATACAAGCTACGCGCGAATTTGATTGATTTTGGTGGAACTGCACAAAAAGAACATCTGGTTTATTTAGCACGAGGTGCCATGTCAATGTCCGAACTGATGGCACACCCTGCCCATTCCACAATCGTAGGCATTTGATATTTTGGAGTGGGACAACCTTGTCAAATTTTGGTCATTGATTTTAGCAAGACATGCGTTTGATATTTTCGAATGGGACGCCCTTTGCTGTCAGCGGCGTCGATCATTTTTTTTCTTTATTCTTTAGTTGGGAAGTAAATATTGCCTCTGACATGTGAGTCGCTGAGATGCATAATCATCGATTGTTTTGAATGTTCTAAATGAATTGCCAGCCTTGTGTATTTGATTGCAATGTACAGAAACGCTAAAAAGCTGCTCAAACTCTTTGTACTCCTTCTGTTCTTTTTTACTTCGCACATTGTGAAAGTGCATACTTTTTTGTATAAGATTGGTCAAAGTAGAGATAATTTGACTGCAGACAAAACTGGTATGCAGACTAGAAAGGACCGGAGGGAGTACATGTGAAACTGCTGCAAGCGAGGTGATCACCCTGGGAACAATGCTAGTACGTATTGTTTTGCATGTTCATCCAATGCCAGTGATATAGGAATTCGAACTAATCGAAATAAATTCATTCATACATGATCGGATTTCATATAAACATGCCGGATTTCATTACATTTCATACATTCTTCAACTAAAAAGGGGTGCGCTGGAGGTATAATTAATTAACTGAAGCTACCCATCTGTGTCCCGCTGAGCCGAACAGAAGCTTCAGTGACTTAACTGCAGGTGCAGTTGCGTAACTGACATGTGGCCTGTTGGGCCCACATGTCAGTCAGCCAACTGCACCAGCAGTTAAGTATAAGCAGCGTTCTTTTCCAGCACAGCTCTCCGACTCCACGTTGCCGCCAAGAAGCTAACCGGCCGACAATGGTCAACCCGCCTAGCTTGTCTTCAACCGGAGGGTAGCCGCGGTGGCTTTACTTGGACCCGAGCGACGACGACCTACCGTGTTCTACTCTTCCTCATTTTCTGTATGGTGCGGCCTCGTTGGCAGCAGGGCGGGGCCTCGGCGAAGCCGGTGATGTCCTCTGTCTCGTTGCAGGCGGGCGGCACCTCGGCGGAGTGATGGAAATCCTCCCCCTCGTTGCCGGCAGAGTGGGGCCTCGGCTGAGCCGGCGATGTCCTCTGCCTCATTGTTAGCGGGGCAGAGCCGACAGTGTCCTCTGCCTTCTTGTTGGCGCCGCATGGCCTCGGTGGAGTAGGGCCTCGCCGACGCCAGTGAAGCAGGCACTCGTCGGAGCTGGCATTGTCCTCTACCTCGTCCTCGGTCTCGCCAAACAGCGCCTCGCCCGCTTCATCGCCCTCTTTGTAGGCGGTCGCAGCCTCTACCACCCTCATGCGGTACCGCCAGCGCTCAAGGCGGCCCTCGCGGGCGGAGCGGTACGAGTCGAGCAGCGCCTCCTGCTCTGCCTACTCGCGGTGATCTGCTCCTCCGCCTGCAGGTGCTCCTGGAGGAGATGGTGGCTGTAGGCGGCGTCAGCCTGCGCCTCCCGAAACTAATCCTCACGCATCTGCCTCACCGTGTCCATATATTGGGCACGGGCCTTGCCGATGGTCATGGTGCAATTCACCGGCGAGGATGGCGCGGAGGAAGGGGTTGGCGCCGGATCGTCGACTACCATTTTCTCCATTGGGACATCATCGTCCTCCGGCTGCCTGCCGGCCAGCCGGTCGGCAGCAATGGCTGCCATCTCCTTGTGGTGCGTCGTTCGCCTGTCCCGAAGAGCGCTGGAGCGCGAGGAAGCCATGGTGGGTAGTAGTAGTGTGGACAGGAGAAAGGGAACGGATGCGGATGACTGCGGCTATGGCCCGCGCAGCAGTATATATAGCAATGGTGGGCGGCGGAGGGACGGGCGTGTGGCGCCGGAGTAGCCACCTCGGCAACCGCGTATCATTAATGTGGGTGGCATATGGATGGATGGACGGCACTTGTGTCGTTTAAAGGCGGAGCAATCGCCTGCACTAGGAAGCGAGGCGGGCGGCGCTAATTGTTTCGGGCGGAAAGCGCGCGGGTGAGGAGATGACTTTACTTGGAGAGGATGACAATAGGGACCCACCAGGGCAATAGCCTCACGTACGCAAGTGCCTCC
>NC_041383.1:325871382-325875120 GCF_002162155.2 Triticum dicoccoides | reverse complement strand
CTTTTCTTCTTCCTGGTTTCCTGACATCATGGTCCCACACCATTGTCAACCTATGTACTCCCTCCTTTCCAGTTTACAGGGCTTATCTCAAAATTTTAGTTTTTCCATTTTATAAGGCTCAATTTGGTTGTTTTCCATCACATGTTCAGATTGCAGGGTGCATTAAATCATTGCATGCAAGTATTAAGAGAAGAATGACCAATGCATGTACTTTATGCATGCATGCATTGCAATTAATGCATTGATAAACATAATTTTTTGAGGACAACAAGAGCATTAATTAGGTGCTTTTGCAAAACTACAAAAAGTATTCCACCACTCGCCATCTACCTTGATTAGTGAGATTTTTGAATTGAGCACTATAAACCGGAAAGGAGGGAGTAGTCAATAAACGAGAGAATTGCACAAGAAGCGGCCGACAGCTGGGACCAAGCAGCTCGAGTAGTATTTGTGTTTTTGAGGTGTGAGCACTGTAGAGTTTTTCGATGTTTAGCCCAGATATTAATTTTTATCCTCTGAACAACAACGAAAACATCGTTGCAGGTATTAACTGGGTGGGCTATGGCCCTTCTAGCCCAGGCCAGATATCCAGCCCAGATATTAATTTTTTTCAAGCTCAAAATGGCTAGCCTAGCTATACTTTTTTTAGGAATACCCACGCAAGGTAAAGTTGTTATTCTCCGCCCTGCTGGGCTGCAAATCTTTCCTAGGAGGGATGCATTAGGCTTAACAAGAAAATCGGTTTTAAGAAATAATAAATGGGATGTAATTATAAAAACTGGGCAGTAACTATAAAAAATGCACCAAACACATAATTACTTTATAAAATATTATTTTTGGATATTGAAAATTTTAATTTCATTAATTGTTGCGAGCGCAATGTTTTGTTGGATTTCTACGTAATATAAATTTATATTGACATTGTATTTAATCTAACTACAAATTTCGGGATAAAAATATTTCGGATCCCATCAAAATGTGGGAAAATTTATTGAATTCTGTTTTAAACGGTTGGTTGAAATGGGCTGTACTTTTAACAAACTGTAAATGGGCTGTAGTAAATTCCATTAGAATTCAAAAATGGGTTGCACATTCTTACAAATCTCAAATGGGCTATAAGTTCTCTGCCACACACTTCTGGCCTTACTAAGTTGACGCGTCCCCTAAAAAAAGAGAGTTGACGCGTATGCAAGGCTTTGTCAACTTATAGTCAACACACGGTTCTAGCAGCAGTGGCCGTTGGATGTCCATCCAACGGATGCCGTGCTTCTTCTTCAATCTCGGATATTCTAGCTTCACCCGCCCAAAAAATGATTCCTCCCCCTGACATCTGGGGCGCACTGTTTCGGAAGCTGACATGTGGGTCTACTAAGTTGATGTACCAAGGGCTTTGTCAACTTAGTCAATATAAACGATTCTAGCTGCAGTGACCGTACGATGTCCATCCAATGGCCGTTGTGCTTCTTCAACCTCTGGTCTTCTTGCTCCAGCTTCCCAAAGCAGCGTCGGTCATGCTGCCTGCTCCTGCCTCCTGTGGCCGGCTATGCTGCCGCGGAGGCCTCACCGCCCCCTACTACTCCCACCACTGGCCAGGCCATCCCTCCACTCACCCACACCCCCTGTTATTCTGCGGCGACGGCAGCCTCACACCGCAGCCGAACCAATGAACCCTCATACTCCTCTCCGCGTGTGCATCCACTGCCGTGTCTTCCCTAGCTCCACGTCGTCCCCTTCCTAGGCCTCGCCGTCGTCCACCACCGTGGTGCTCTCGGCGCGGCGTGGTCAACGTGGTCAAGGAACGACTTCCATTCGGACATGGACTGTACGTGGAGAGGCTGACAGCTGGATCCACGGCAGCCGCAAGGAAGTGCCTCCTTATTACGTGCAAAATAATTATTCCTCCACCTGACAGCGGGGACCCACCGAACGGGCCACCGTATTTCGTGAAAAAAATGATTCGCCCCTAACTACTGGGACCCACCAGCTACATCTTCGCACGCAAGGAAGTGCGTCCGGGAAAAAAGATTCGCCCCCCTAACTGCTGGGACCCACCAGCTACATCTTTGCACGCAAGGAAGTGTGTCCAGAAAAAAAATGATTCGCCCCCTGACTGCTGGGACCCACCAGCTAGACCTTCGCACGCAAGGAAGTGCGTCCGGGCAAAAAAATGATTCACCCTCCTGACTGCTGGGACCCACCAGCTACATCTTCGCACACAAGTAAGTGCCTGACAGTCGGGACCCACCTGGTCGAAGCGTATGTAGCATTGTCATTCTGGTCGCGAACGTGTACGTACATACTGGTCGATGTAGAGGCGCACACGTGTTGTAGTAGAGGCGCACACGTGTCGTAGTAGAGCCGCGCACGTAGCATGTACACGTACGTACAACGGCCAGGGTGCAAGAAAGAAAATACAGCCACGTACGTACATACAGGCAGGGTCTCGAACGCCTACTCACGCATACATACGGCCAGGGCTCGTGTACATGGCTGGGTTGGAACAGAGAAACAGCGTCGTCGTCGTGTTCATGGGGAGCCAACCGGCTGGGTCGGAACGGAATGTGTCGTCATGTTCATCGGGAGGGCTTGGACGGAACAGGCGATGGAAACGAGGCTTGGCATACCGCAAAACGGAGGAAACGTCCTTGTGTTCGACCGGCCACGTTCGAAATGGGATCTTGTTCATCGAGAGGGGTCTGGCTTACCGCAAAACGGAGGAAACGGACCTCCTACGATCAAAACGGGGGTCCTGTTGATCTCGAGGGGTGTGGCGTACCGCAAAATGGACGAAATAGGCTTGTGTTAGAGTGCAACGATCGAAATGGGGGTCCTATTCATCGGGAGGGTGTGGCGTACAGCAAAACAGGGCTCCACAGGATACTGTTCATCTCCACCGTCGACCTCCTCCAGCCTCCATGGGCTACCGTCGACCTCCTCCAGCCTCCACGGGCTCTTGTTCATCCAGCCTCCACCGCGCGCTACTCCACCGGCTACTGTTCAACCACACCTCCACAGGCACCCCTCCACCATCTACTGTTCATACAGCCCTCCACGGGGTCGTCCTATTCATCCATCCCTCCACGGGGTCCTGTTCATCCAGCCCCAACCGGCTCGATCGATCGGGGTCCTATTCAGACATAGGTCATCATATGCATATCATATTTTATAGCATTTTCGTTGATCCTAGAAATTCTAAGCAACTCAAGGACCCATGGAGAGAGTTGGGTATTTCGTTTATTTTCATATTTGAATTTTCTCAAATTTGAAAAGAGGATCATTTTGGTTTTAATTAGTTTTCCTCTTCAAAAATATTTGCAATGAAATAAAAGAGAGGGGATAAAATGACATCTCCAAAATAAAAAGAAATATTAGAGGAAAATGTAAAAATAAATTAAATTTTTTGTTTGGATTTTATTGCTATTTAATTTGAATTAGAAAAATATGCATATTTTCAAAATTGCATTTTTAGGCCAGAAAAATGTTCACTTTGTTGTAAATATTCTATTTAGACGGTGAAATTTGTTTTTGGCATTTTTTAGAACTTCTTTATATATTTTATTAGGATTTTTTTCTATTTCGGCGGAACTATTTAAAAAACATATCCCGCGGACCGAACCGGGCCATCGGCCCAGCCGGCCCACCAGCATCGCCGCCTTCGCCGGGCATGCCCGATCCGGATTCCCGCCGGACTCCGGGCTGCTGCCGCCGCCGCCGCTCGGGGTTGCCCCTTCCACAAGT
>NC_041383.1:325823661-325871138 GCF_002162155.2 Triticum dicoccoides | reverse complement strand
CCGGAGCCGCCGAAGCCCCGCCGATGCCGCCCCGCCCCGCCGCAGCCCCGCCGGAGGTAGCTACCGCCGCCGCCGCCGTTTCGTTTTTTTTTCGTTTAGTTGTTGGCGGAAGTTCGTCCGTTCGTTGGTTTTAACGAACGCAGTTCACCGTTTAGGTTCTGTTGATGAACGTTCGTTCGTTAGCCTTTCGTCTCGTTTTATTTTCAAGGGTTTTATCCGCGATTATTTTCGATCACGGTTTCTGCCCTAATCTTCGATCTTGTATAACTTTTTGCCCGTTAATCCAAATTAGATGAAACCAGCGCCTAAATCTTCATCTCGAAGCCCTCTTTTTGTTTAACCAAGTTGAACATGATTTTGGTACTGTAAAATTTGACTTTACTCCAGATTAGTAAACGAATCTTGTTTCGCTCATAGTTTGAGTTTCGTTGCTCCGTTTGAGTTGATTCTTTTTGCATACCGGAGTTCTTTAGTTGAAATTTTTGGTTAGATCTTCTTATTTGAGTTTTACCCATGCTTATTGTTTGAGGGCTTATTTATTCTTTTGTTTGTTTGTGATAGAATTCCTGGAGTGTGAAGCATGCTACTATGAGTCTCTAGGTTTTGCAGATCATCAGCAAGGCAAGTAACACTTCGATCATACCCCTTTATTACCAGTTTTTATGCATTAGTTACAATCCTCAAACATTGCCTGGTTAGGATCTGTTTAACATGTGGGTTTTGGAAGTTGATGATGAGGTAGAACCTATTGCCCTTTTATTATCAGACCTTTGGGAGTTACTTCTACGTTATGCTCAGGATTGCTATGCTATGCTAGTAGACGTGGATTGGGTGAGTGTATTCATGACAGATGTGAGAATTGTTAATTAATGGTTAACTTAAGGTGGCTACTTAAACACACATCTGAGTGGATTGGTTGCGGGCACCTGGAGAATCCAGTGTTGTCCTAGGATATCCCGGAGTACCTGCCACCCAGGCTCAAAGGGATCATAAGATTATTCATGCTAGAAACTTCCGTGTGCAGCCACAAGCTATTATGGGCTCTAGCATAGTTGAGTATGTAGCATGACCTCTTTCTGTGGTGGGCTAGCAGATGTAGGGGAAAGTAGGTGTAACTGTCCATCCAGAGTAGTAAAGAGTTAATGTTTCTGAAAGACTGTGTCTCGGTCATCCATTTCTCAAACACCATGTAGTGCGAGAAATCTAACGAAGGAGATCAAGTCTTGTGGGGAAAAGTGCGCAAACCTCTCCAAAGTGTACAAACTAATCATGGTTAGCCGTGTCCCCGGTTATGGACATCTTGAGTATCTGGTTCTTGGATTATCATGTTGATCTCATCACTCTAAATTAATTTGTTGGGTTAATTGATATTTCTTAATTGGGATTGAGTTGGAGGAACCTTCTCAATGTTTAACAACCACCATGATAGTTAAATAAAATTTATTCCTTTGATGTAGGGAAAATTGGCTTTATGCAAAACTTTAACCATAGAGCTTTCCACGAGCCATATATGCATGTTGTGATAGCATTTATTTTGTTCATTACTCTTTGGTGTTACATTGCCAGCATATTCCATGTGCTAACCCGTTTCGGGCTGCAACATATTATGTTGCAGACTTTTCAGATGACGAGTAAGGTGCCCTAGGTCATTTTCGTTCACTCAACTATGCCATTGGAGTTGATGGACTCACTTTATCTTCCAAGTCTTCCGCTGTTATCTTATTTAGATGGCCTTAAGCCATATTATTGTAATAAGTTCTCTTTTGAGATGTAATAAGTGTGTGATTTAGACTCTATTATAAATCCTTGAGTATTGTGCATGTCAGCATTACCGATCGAGGGATGACACTGATGCACAGAGACTAGACTGTTTGAGGTCTGGTCCCTACAAGATGGTATTAGAGCACCTAATTGTAGGGCACGACCACTAAGTTAAACCATTGGTCACTCTTCTCTACTCATTTCTGACTCCTCTCCCTTTTCCACTCTATAGGATGGCGGACTCAAGGAACAACTTTACACAACCGGATGAAGATACACCTTTTGGATGACACTTGAAGGAAGTTACTAGGTACCTGAACATCAGAATACCAAGCTTCACCGGACCTACATCGCCACCTTACTAGAAGAGGAGCGTTCGATGATTCGAGTTCAAGTTCCAGGAAGGACATTCGTGCCAGTCACTAAGCCCATAGAGTTTTCCTTTGATGGACCAACCTGGAGTCTAGGAAAGAGCATGGCAGCCCACATCGCCATGGGATGCATTGGATAAGGTTTATCACAAGGATCCTAAGGACACTATTTACCAGATATGTGGGCGCCGAGATGAGCAATGGGAGATGATCAGCACCAGGAAGGACAGGTCCGTTGCAGCTTTCATCCCGGAGTTAAACCAGCACATTCATCGCCAGGAGAACCAGATGTGCGCAAGCATGATAGATCTGAAGAAGGCATTGACCAGGATTATGGAGCTATAGGAGGAACTCAAGTCTACACGCGATGGATATGAGGAGGAAATGACAATACTAGTGGAGAAGAACAATGACTTAACAAGGAAGCTAGAGTATTCATGGGAGACCCCGTGCCAGGAGGAGATGACGACCATTCCAAGGACATTCATTCAAAGGACTAAATCATCATCGACGACACCGATTCTGACCCCGACTATAGTGATGATGACTACGTTGATGAAGTTGGAGGGGATATCATGGAGTCTTCCACCGATAAAAACTTCTAGTCGACCACCATATCAGTAGTAGTATTCCCCCATGTATATAAAATAGTACGAGCACTTGTAGCGATAGTTATATCGATTGTAAGCCCTTGTTTGAAGTGATTGAAGTGATATGATTGTGTTTATCTCATGAGCATATGGGTAGTGTTTTATCTTTAGACCTCATTCTATTCTGTTTTCTCACCTTTTCTAAACCCATCAGATGCCTCCGAGATGTGACAATGGATTTGCTCCAGAGCTCAATCAGTTGATCCAGCAGCAGAATACCTTGATGCAGCTACTAGTTTAGAATCAAAACCAGGGCAACAACAACAACAACCCACCACCACCACCACCTGTTGATCACTTAGCATGTTTCCTAAGGCTGAATCCGCCAATGTTCTCTAGTAACACCGAGCTGATTGTTGCAGATGATTGGCTCCGCAAGATTGGAAGGGAGCTGACCACTGCAGGATGCACAGATGCGAAGGGAGTGTGTTTTGCTGCACATCAGCTTGATGGACCCGCAGCATCATGGTGGGATAATTTCACAGCCACTTACCCCATTGACACTGTTACATGGGACTAGTTTCAGCAGGCTTTCCTCACTGCCCATGTTTCAGCAGGAGCTATGAACATGAAGAAGCGCGAGTTTCGCAACTTGCGCCAAGGAGGACGCACAGTGGGCCAGTATGTGAATGAGTTTAGTAAGTTAGCACGCTATGCCCCTAATGACGTAGCTACAGATGCTGCTAAGAAGGAGAAGTTTTTGGAAGGACTGAATGATGAGCTGAGCATGCAGTTGATGCTGGCAACATTCAACAACTACCAGGAGTAGGTAGATAGAGCTCTTATGATTGAAGGGAAGCAGCAGCAGATAGATAGCTGCAAGAGGAAGTATGGACAAGGGAAGTACAATTCAGGAGCTCAGCAGAGACCTCGTTTTACCCCGAACTCAGGAGGACACATTCACCATAACCATGGAGGCCATAATTCCAATGGAGGAAGTTCGCATAACCATAGTGGCCCCAAGAATGGGAACGGAGGAAGCAACGTCCAGAACCGTTCTAACCCAGCAACGCCCGCCAAGAAGGATCTAAGTCACATTGCTTGTTTCAAGTGCGGGAAGAATGGACATTACGCCACTGAGTGTTCTGAAGCAAAGAATGGAAATGGCAATGGAAGCTCTGGGAAGAAGCCCAACCCTTTCAACAGGGGACAAGTGAACCACGTTAGCGTGGAGGAGGTTGAAGAGCAGCCAGATGCAGTTATAGGTAAGTTTTGGTTAAGTCATTTACTGCAATCGTTATTTTTGATACTGGTGCATCGCATTCATACATATCAAGGGGATTTGTGGATAAGTATAAGTTGCCCACCAAAGTTCTTAGGACACCTATGTTAGCAAGCTCTCCAGGAGCGGAGCATATGGCAAGCCAAGGATGTTTTCAGATGCCATTGACCATAGGTAGGCATGTTTTCCCCTCAGATCTGATAATTCTGGAGTCGCAAGGATTGGATGTGATTTTGGCTATGGATTGGTTATCGATGTATGGAGGAATCATCGATTGCGCCAGTAAGTCGATTATGCTCACCACCCCAGAAGGAAGAAGGATCAAGTATGTATCCCAGCATGTGCCGAAGAGGACTCAAGTGAATTCCTTATCAGGAATTGTACAGGAGGAAGTACCAGTAGTGAAGGATTACCTCGACGTATTTCCAGAGGAGTTGTCAGGCATGCCACCGAATAGAGACATTTAGTTTTTGATTGAGCTTTTGCCAGGCACCGGGCCAATATCTAAGAGACTGTATAGGATGCCCGCAAAGGATTTGGAGGAAATTAAGAAGTAGATTAAGGAGTTACTGGATAAAGGCTACATTCGACCAACTTCCACACCTTGGGGAGCCCTAGTACTTTTTGTGGAGAGGAAGGATGGATCATTGCGGATGGTTGTTGACTATCGTGCGTTGAATGAAGTGACGATCAAGAATAAGTACCCACTGCCGATGATAAATGAATTGTTTGACCAGTTGCAAGGATCTAAAGTATTTTGCAAGATCGATCTATGATCAGGGTACCACTAGCTGAAGATTCGAGAGCGGGATATACCTAAGACAGCTTTTACCACAAGGTACGGGATATATGAGTATACCGTTATGTCATTTGGTCTGACTAACGCACCTGCCTATTTCATGAACATGATGAACAAGGTGTTTATGGAGTTTTTGGATAAGTTCGTCATGGTGTTCATTGATGATATATTAGTCTACTCGAAGAATGAAAAGGAGCAAAAGGAGCATTTGGGTTTGGTTCTCGAGAAGCTCGGGGAACATCAATTATATGCCAAGTTCAGCAAGTGTGAGTTTTGGTTGAAGGAAGTTGGATTTCTTGGACATGTTATATCCGGAGAAGGGATAGCAGTAGACCCCACCAAGGTTGTTTCTGTGACTAGATGGGTGGCACCCACCATAGTTGGAGAGATCAGGAGTTTTCTTGGACTCGCGGGTTATTACCGGAGGTTCATTGAGAATTTCTCCAGGATTGCAAAGCCCATGACAGAGTTGTTGAAGAAGGACACCAAGTTCAAATGGACTGAGTGTGAAGCTAGTTTTCAGGAGTTGAAGAAACGTTTGGTTATAGCCCTAGTGTTGATTCTTCCAGATCAATGAAAAGATTATCAAGTGTATTGCAATGCTTCACATCGAGGACTTGGAGCAGTGCTCATGCAGGAGGGAAGCATTGTTTCATATGCCTCACGACAGCTCAAACCTCATGATTTAAATTATGCTACTCATGATTTGGAGTTAGCAGCCGTAGTGCATGAGTTGAAGACATGGAGACATTTTCTCATCGGAAACCACTGTGAGGTATACACGGATCACAAGAGTTTGAAATATATCTTCACGTAGAAGGAGTTGAATCTCCGGCAAAGGAGATGGTTGGAGCTCATTAAGGATTATGATATGAAGTTGCACTATCATCCCGAAAAGGCTAACGTAGTAGCCGATGCGTTGAGTCGCAAGAGTTATGTTAATATGCTCATGACTGGAAAATTGCCCAAGGAGTTAGCGGAAGATCTTCGTGAGCTATGTTTGGAAATAATTCTGAGAGGTTACGTAGCAGCATTGGAAATTCATTCCACTTTGATGGATAAAATTAGAGAGGCCCAGAAGACAGACAAGGAGATTGCCGAGATAAAGGAAAGGATGAGCAAAGGAAAAGCTAAAGGATTTTCTAGGATGAGCATGATACTTTATGGTTTGAGGATCGCATATATGTGCCTAATTACCCCGAGATCAGGAAGTTGATTCTGCAGGAGACCCATGATTCACCATATTCGATTCACCCAGGAAACACTAAGATGTATCTGGATTTGAAGGAAAGTTTCTGGTGTAAAGGAATGAAGAAGGATATTGCCGAGTATGTAGCAGTATGTGATGTATGTCAGAGAGTTAAGGCAGATCATCAGAAGCCAGCAGGATTGCTACAGCCATTGCCGATACTCGAATGTAAGTGGGACAAGCTTGGCAGGGATTTTATCACGGGATTGCCCAGGACTCGTTCAGGCTATAACTCTATATGGGCTGTAGTCGATTGGTTGACGAAAGTAGCTCATTTCATCACAGTGAAGACCACTTATACAAGTGCGAAGTTGGCAAAGATATACATGACCAGGATCGTATGTCTGCATGGAGTTCCAAGGACCATTGGATCAGATAGAGGAACTTAGGTTACCTCAAAGTTCTGGAATCAGTAACATGAGACTTTGGGTACTAGGCTAGAGTTCAGTACAGCCTTTCATCCATAGACAGATGGATAGACCGAGAGAGTCAATCAGATTCTGGAGGACATGTTGAGAGCTTGTGCGCTAGATTATGGATCTAGTTGGGACGACAATCTGTCGTATGCAGAGTTCTCTTATAACAACAACTATCAAGCCAGTTTGAAGGTGGCCCCTTTCGAAGCCTTGTACGGAAGGAGGTGCAGGACACCGTTATTGTGGGATGAGGTTGGAGACCGTCAATTGTTTGGACCAGATTTGATTAACGAGTCTAAAGAGAAGGTTAAGTTGATTCGAGATAGACTCAAGGTAGCCCAGTCCAGGTAGAAGAGTTATGCAGATTCTAAACGCAAGGAGATAGTTTACGAAGACGGAGACATAGTGTACCTTCGAGTGTCTCCGCTTCGAGGAGTTAAGCATTTTGGAGTTAAGGGAAAGTTAGCACCACGTTTTGTGGGACCACACAAAGTTTTGGAACGTATGGGAGAAGTTGCTTACAAGTTGGAATTGCCAGAAGGATTGTCAAGAGTTCACGATGTGTTTCACGTTTCCCAGTTGAAGAAGTGCCATGCGGAGATGGCCGGTATTCCTCTGAGAGATACTGTGCCACTCGAAGTGATTCAGCTAGATAGTGATTTGACCTACAAGGAGAAACCAGTGAAGATTCTCGAGTTTGCCAGCCGAGTCACACGCAGCAAGGTTATCAAGTTTTGCAAAGTTCAGTGGAGCCACCATACCGAGGATGAAGCCACCTGGGAACGAGAGGAAGACCTACGGAAGGACCACACGCACCTATTTTCTAACCAACCCGAATCTCGAGGGCGAGATTCATCTTAAGGGGGGTAGGTTTGTAACATCCCAAATTTTCAATTTGGAATGTTATACATAGGTCATCATATGCATATCATATTTTATTGCATTTTGGTTGATCCTAGAAATTCTAAGCAACTCAAGGACCCACAGAGAGAGTTGGGGATTTCGTTTATTTTCATATTTGAATTTTCTCAAATTTGAAAAGAGGATCATTTTGGTTTTAATTATTTTTCCTCTTCAAAATATTTCCAATGAAATAATAGAGAGGGGATAAAATGACTTCTCCAAAATAAAAGAAATATAGGAGGAAAATGTAAAAATCAATTAAAGTTTTTGTTTGGATATTATTGCTATTTAATTTGAATTAGAAAAATATGCATGTTTTCAAAATTAAATTTTTAGGCCATAAAAATGTTCACTTTGTTCTAAATATTCTATTTAGACCGTGAAAATTGTTTTTGGCATTTTTTAGAATTTTTTAATATTTTATTAGGATTTTTCTCTGTTTCGACGAAATTATTTTAAAAACAATCCTCCGGACCGAACTGGGCTAGCGGCCCAGCCGTCCCACCATCGCCGCCGCCTTCGCCGGGCATGCCCGAGCTGGACTCTCGCCGGAGTACCGGCTGCTGCCACCGCCGTTACTCGGGGTTGTCCCTTCCCCAAGTCGGACACCCCCCGACCCCCCATAAAGCCGCCCGGCCCGCCTCCCTCTCCACCAACCACCGCCGCCCCGCACCGAAGCCTCCGCCGCCTACGTGCCTCGCCGCTCGCGCTGCTGTCGTCCCTCGGTGCCGCCGCCGGAGCCCCGCCGACGCCGCCCGCCCCGCCGGAGCCCCGCCGGAGGTAGCCACCGTCGCCGCCGCCGTTTCCTTTTTTCGGTTTAGTGAAAAATCGTACGGTTTTTTTAGAAACCCTAGATCCATTTTTTTAAATAGATTGGTTTGATTTTTTCAGTTTAGTTGTTTAGCGGACGTTCGTCCGTTCGTTCGTTCGTTTTAACGAACGCAGTTCACTGTTTAGGTTCTTAACGATCGTTAGCCTGTTCGTCTCGTTTTATTTTCCAGGGTTTTATCCGTGATTATTTTCGATCGTGATTTCTGCCCTGATCTTCGATCTAGTATAACTTTTTGCTCGTTAATCCAAATTAGATGAAACCAACGCCTAAATCTTCGTCTCGAAGCCCTCTTTATGTTTAACCTACTTGAGCATGATTTTGGTACTGTAAAATTTGACTTTAGTCCATATTAATAAACGAATCTTGTTTCGTTCGTAGTTTGAGTTTCGTTGCTCCATTTGAGTTGATTCTTTTTGCAAACCGGAGTTCTTCAGTTGAAATTTCTGGTTAGATCTTCTTATTTGACTTTTACCCATGCTTCTTGTTTGAGTGCTTATGTATGCTTTTGTTTATTTGTGATAGAATTCCCGGAGTGCGAAGCGTGCTACTACGAGTCTCTAAGTTTTGCAGATCATCAGGAAGGCAAGTAACACTTTGATCATACCCCTTTATTACCTAGTTTTTATGCATTAGTTACAATCCTCAAACATTGCATGGTTAGGATCTATTTAACATGTGGGTTTGGGAAGAGGATGGTGAGGTAGAACCTATTGCCCTTTTATTATCAAACCTTTGGGAGTTACTTCTACGTTATGCTTAGGATTGCTATGCTATGCTAGTAGACATGGATTGGGTGAGTGTATCCATGACAGATGTGAGAATTGTTAATTACTGTTTAACTTAAGGTGGCTACTTAAACACACATCTGGGTGGATTGGTTGCGGGCACCTGGAGAATCCAGTGTTGTCCTAGGATATCCTGGAGTACCCGTGTGATCATCCTACGGTTCGCCACCCAGGCTCAAAGGGATCATAAGATTATTCATGCTAGAAACTTCCGTGTGTAGCCACAAGCTATTATGGGCTCTAGCATAGTTGAGTATGTTGCATGACCTCTTTCAGTGGTGGGCTAGCAGATGTAGGGGAAAGTAGGCGTAACTGTCCATCTAGAGTAAAGAGTTAATGTTTCTGAAAGACTGTGTCTTGGTCATTCGTTTCTCAAACAACATGTAGTGCGAGAAATCTAATGGCGGAGATCGAGTCTTGTGGGGAAAAGTGTGCAAACCTCTCCAGAGTGTACAAACTAATCATGGTTAGCCGTGTCCCCGATTATGGACATCTTGAGTATCTGGTTCTTGGATTATCATGTTGATATCATCACTCTAAATTAATTTGTTGGGTTAATTGATATTTCTTAATTGGGATTGAGTTGGAGGAACCTTATCAATGTTTAACAACCACCATGATAGTTAAATAAAATTCATACCTTTGATGTAGGGAAAAATTGGCTTTATGCAAAACTTTAACCATAGAGCTTTCCACCAGCCATATATGCATGTAGTGATAGCATTTATTCTGTTCATTACTCTTTGGTGTTACATTGCCAGCATATTCCATGTGCTGACCCGTTTCGGGCTGCAACATATTATGTTGCTGACTTTTCAGATGACGAGTAAGGTGCCCTAGGTCATTGTCGTTCACTCAGCTATGCCGTTGGAGTTCATGGACTCACTTTATCTTCCAAGTCTTCTATTTTTATCTTATTGAGATGGCCTTAAGCCATATTATTGTAATAAGTTCTCTTTTGAGACATTCGATGTAATAAGTGTGTGATTAAGACTCTGTTATAAATCCTGAAGTATTGTGCGTGTCAGCATTACCGATCCAGGGATGACACTGATGCACAGAGACTAGACTGTTTGAGGTCTGGTTGCTACAACTAGAAATGACGATGAAGACATTGAAAGTGATAGCTTGGGAGAGGAGAATGATCATTCCAGTGTTGCAACTGGTCTAGGCAAGAATGCATAAAGAGAGGAGCATGCTTCTCTCTTCTTTTCCCATCCTCATCCCTTTTATTGTTGGTTTTAGTCCATGATATCTCTATGTGCTGCATGTGTGGTCCAAGTTGAACTTTTGGTTTGTGCATTGTTGTGTGGTTTGTAAATAAAGTGAAGTGGGGCTGCTTTTATGTGGGGGATGGTTTGTAATGCATGGGTTGTGATGTTTATAAACCTCTGGTTTTATCTGTTGGTGTAGCAGCTGAGATGTGCTTGTGTTTGTTTGTTGCTCCTGTCGTGATCTGTGTTTGTATGTTGCTCTTGATTTATATTCTTTTTGCTGAGCGGATAGTGAACTTGCTGTCGTCCGTAAGAAGGTTGATGACTTCTATTTCAGTGTAACTAGGCTTAAGAATGACCATTCTAAAAGTTGAGTGTAGCTGGTCAGAATTTATATCCGTCTAACTTATGAACTGCCTGCAGTTTTATACCTAGACTTCTTTACTTTCTGTTGTTGAACTTCTTTGCCTTCTTGTTACTGAACATCTTACTTTTTGTACTGTTTGTTTGTGATGTAGTTGAACTTCTGTGCTATTATATGCAATGAACTTCTTGAGTTCCTGATGCTGAACTTCCTTTACTTTCTATTGCTTGTTTTAAATCAAAGGTTATGTTGCAAAACAACAAGTGTGAAGCTACTGTTGAAGATGTCGCAATATATTTTTCTCCTTGTGGAATGCTTCGACCTAATGTAGCTGAGGCTGCATTGTATTGTCTATGTCCCAAATACCAGGGATCAGACAAACTCATCCTGTCGTATTGGGTTTGTGTAAGTCAACCCTATAGTAATTTATTTTCTATTTTGTTCTTTACCATGTTAGTTAAAACTTGTTGGTCTCATTGTATTTCATATGTTGCTGTTATCTGCATTATATTAGGACAAGATTTTCAGAGGGCAGTTTGATTCCCGTGTGAGTAAGTACTTCTTGGCGACTGGTCCCGATAGCATGGATCGCATGATTCTATAAGCAATATTTTGTTCTTTGTCTCTATATTTGTTTCCACTATGATCCAATCTGATTGTATTGTTATATTTTCTTGTACCATTAATATTTCATTTCCTATTTTTAATTATTTGTGTGTTTATCTTGCGTCAGGTTGTTTTCCCCACTTTTGACCCACCTAAAGTTCCTGCTCACATGGGTGGTGTTGATCATTGGGTTTCCATCTTTCTTGGCCTGAAGAATTCAAGGTTCCAGCTTCTCCACTCCTACTATGGACCAAATGATGAATGTGTGGTACGCCTGTTTTGTTGGATGACTCATAACATCAAGAAGCTTTGGACTGATGCCAGCAATGACAGGGAGACACCCTTCAGTCCTCTTTCTATTGACCATTTCCCTTTGGATTGGATTGATGTCCCCCAGCAGACTAACAAGTATGTGTTCCACTTTTCTCTCCATCACTTCTGCTTAACTGTAGTTGTATGTAAGCTGCAACGTCTTTTATTCTTTGGCTTTCTTTTGTCTTAACACTGTTTTTTTTTGTTTGATGATAGTATCGACTGCGGATTCTTCATGCTCACAAATGTTAATTCGTTTCATGAAGGGGTTCTTGCAAACTATTCCCACGAAAATATCTCAGATATCACGAAGACATGGTTGTACTCAATTGCATCATCTAACTTGTTTGAGATAGACTTCCATGATCTATTTGGATACTATACATGTAAGTCTTGAAACTTGGACTGCATCTTTTATTCTACATGAACTTCATTCTCTTTTTTATTTTGCCTGGGTATTTTGTTTCAGTATTTTTTCCCTTTCATTTCTTACTTGGACAGCAGCACTTTTTCTACTTGAACTTCAGCGATGATATCTTTTTATGCTTTTGTTAGCTATAGTTGAATGTTTTCCATTTCATCAGTTTATCTTGAAGTGTGTCTTGGGTTGTGCCTGAACTTCATTAGTTTTTAAATGCAACACATATTTAAGTCAACTTGAGTAGTTACCATCTCATCTGTATTTGTTGCATTGTACATTGTGATGTACCTGAACTTCAGTTATATTTAATGGTCTTTTTCCCATTTTTTTGACAGTGGAGCCATTGGACTTGACCGATTACCACTACTCATTCCTCGGGTCACAGGAATTCCATCCTGGGGAGGAATCGATGAGTACAACTCTAAGAGAAGATGATAGCTCTCGAACCCTTATTCCTTCCTATTTGGGGAAGAAGGCTGCCGATATTTGTGCTGCTCCAAGAACTCCTTGCTCCAAAAAGGCTGGTGCAGTCGAAGAAGAGGTGATTTCGTCGGATGATGATTTTGAGAAGATTGCTTACCCGAAGAATTGTAAATCTGCTGCTGGTACTATTGTTGGGAGAGGTGGGAAGAATTCTATCATCACCAGGAGGAATCCGGCAGTTGAGTCTGGCAACATAACTTCCTCGAAGAGAGCAGCAAGATTGCCTCTGAAGTGGCGTTCTCCTATTTCTCCCCTAAAAAATACAGTTACCCTCATCTATCTGAGGCCCGGAGGTTGAAACAATATGTGCTTAGTGAAGAGGGTCTTAAGAAGTATTCTGAGTGAGTATTTTCTTCTTATCTTTTTTGCTACCAGACATGCTACTTTTTGTGAACTTCTGATGTTATAGTATCTGAACTTCTATTCATTCTACCAGGCAAAGCTACTGCATGTTTAGCGTCCCTCCTAAGAATGTCATTGACCTCACAGAACGTGTCCTTTATACTCTTTTCGGTCAAGGGCAGCAGATGGAAGGAGATGTAATGGGCTTTGTCATAAACTTGTGGAAGGATAAGATGGAGACCTCTGAGATCTTATCTTGTGCTGATAGGGTTGTACCGAGTCCCTACTTCATACAGGTTTTTGTTCTTGTAACCCTATCTCCCTTTTTTGTGCTAGTATTGGTGTAGTGGCATTGGGAGGTGTTTTAATTTTGTCGTGATTATTTTTTGTTCTTAATCTTTTTTATTTATGGTCTATTTTGCAAATGTAGTACTGCCTAGAGTATGATTTTTTTATGCATCAGTTCCAAAATTCGATGCAAAAAAATCAACTAAACTCCTCCCAATGTTTGTTCGCGAGGGAGAAGACCTTCTCAGCGCAATGCTGGTTAGGTTTTTATAACTCTTGCTTTATTTTATTTTATTAACATCCTTTTTTCTGAGTTTGTCTAGAAGTTTTTGTTCATCTCTATTGTTCAATGCTTATACTTTATAGTTTGTGTTGAACATTTTTTTCAGTCTTGGCAGGTTTTTTTTATACTTTTAAAGCCAATTGACAAAATAGCGCACTACAGTGTGTATGTGGTGAATAGATATCGTGGGAGCATTGACATCAATGATTAACTTCCTTACTCTAAAAAGGGAATTTCACGCACAAGTTTTCACGGAGACTGCCAAAATATCGTGAGTGTTTCTTAGCCTGAACCTCCCGTGATATTCTCTTTTTGACATGAAGTTTATTCTGCCTTCTGTTGACAAAATATTTTTTGTCTCTGTTTGGTAATACTGGTTGAAAGTTGTGTGCTTGAACTGACTATCATTTGACAGTTGAACTTCTGGTATCGTTTAGCTGGATTTTATTCAAGTGTCGCTTTATGTATGTGAACTTAAGTATTTTGGTTAAGATGTTTTTGATTTCATCTTATTTGTCATTTCTGGTAGATCAAAAGATTTGTTGGGTTGCTGGAGGAGATGTATGGCAAGGCAGCGTACAAAGTGAGCAAGCAGCCAAACTGGGTGAATATTACAAAGAGGCCGACTTTTATTGATGTTCCAAAGCAAGTGAATAGTGATTGTGGTTTCTTTGCCGTGAAGTTCTGCTCTACATATGATAGCGATGAACTTGTTGAATATTTTGGTGATGTGGAAGTATGTTTTCGTTCTTGTTCTTGTCTCAACATCCTTTCATTTTTCTTGTGTGTTTTTGCCGACACGCTCCTGCTGTGGTTTTTAGTTACCCATTGCTATTTTTTTATTCTTCATTCTTTTTTGTTTGTAGGCTGCTGCAGATGACTGGAAGGCCGAGTTCATGCACACTCTAGTCTTTAGCGAGAAGAATGAAATTGTGCATGGAGAGCTTCCTGCCGAGATCCAGTCCTTGGGCCCATGAATTCTGCTTGTAGAAACATTGGTTTTAGTGTAGATTTGATTTCGTATAGATTTAGGTTTGATAATGATTGGAACGATTTCGTAAAGATTTGGTTGTAAGAATGGTAATTTGTGTATCTATAGCTGCAGCACTGTTATTTATTTTATTGAGGACAAATGTATCTGGTTTGAAGAATGATTGGCTTGTGAATTTCAATGTATTGCATCGTTTTTAGTATTCCAGTATTGTATGTTTTTTCCCTAGCATATCTACCTGAACTTCTGTCTGGGTTAAGGTTGAACTGTTGTTTTTTTGTTGTTGCCCACAAATCCAGTGTTGTCTAATTTTTGGCCCCAACTTGAACTTCTGCTTGAGATCTGGCTGGGCTGTTGGTTTCAATGGAGATAATTTTTGTGTTGTATAATGTATAATTATTTTTCAACTCAACCAAGATGTAGCCTTTTTGCATAGGATCTATATGTGTTTTTTGTGATTTTCAAACTGCGGATAGTTTTCAACTCTAACTTCATGTAAAAATATTCTCATACACTCCTTTATGTTTCATTATCTTTTGTCGGTATTCTACGTGAACTTCTCCATGTATCCAAACAGAACTTCATATCTGAATGCGTCGTCTTAGGCTTACTAACCTTAGTTTATAAGGCAATACTTATTTTGCCAAGCATTTTTTTCCTACATCGATTAACGAACCAGAAATTCTTCTGTAAGCTGACCTAAACTTCATACTGTATATGTTTCATTATGTTCCTACTTGCTCTTTTATGGAATACAACACCAGCACCTCCCCTCATAATATACCAGGACTTCTTGTGTAAGCTAACCTGAACTTCATATTGTATATTTTTCATTATGTTCATGCTTGCTCTTTTAAGGAATACACCACTAGCACCTCCCCTCATAATATACCAGGACTTGTTCTCAAAGCTGACCTGAACTTCATATTGTATATTTTTCATTATGTTCCTGCTTGCTCTTTCATGCAACACATCACCAGCACCTCCTCTCATAATATACCAGGACTTCTACAGTAAGATTACTTGAACTTCTACTATATAATTTCTTTGAAACTTCTACAATAGAAGTTCAAGTAAGGTTCTCCTAAAATACTGTTCAATAGTGGAATAACATTCTGTACACTGACATGACATAAGTTTTCTTTTGTTTAATCGACCTAGTCTAATTGTTCTTTAGCCTTGCGCTCCTTCTAGGCTTTGCTTGTAATGGTTTTTGTTTGACATGTACCTCTTCATCTTCATCTTCCTCTTTTTCTTCATCTTCGTCTTCCTCTTCGTCTTCATCTTCTTTGATGATGTCTTCATCTTCATCTTCCTCATCCTCCTCTTCATCTTCCACCACTTTCTTGTTGCTGGCTCTAGGTTTCGCTTTCTGTTTCTTTTTTGGCTTTTGGCTTGTCTTTTCAGCATCTGCGCGCTTCAGGCATGTTCTTGCATTGTGTGGTTCATACTCCTTGCATATGCTACAAAGCCTGCTGCTAGCTTTCTGTGGGTGTGGTCCCTTGTTTTGTTCTAGAACTTTGGGTTGTTGTTTTTGAACTTTTGGTTGCCTGACCTCCTTGACATTGTTTCTTTCTATGAGTGTTGGACGAGTGAGTTTGTTGTGGCCTGCAACCTTTTTGCACACACTACATTGCCTGTGTCGAAGTGGCAGTCCATTCTCATCCAGGATGATGACTCTATCTATAGATGGTGCCTTTATTTGAGCTATCTGCTCGCTTTTCTTTGTTATAGAAAGTTTCTTCCTACCCTTTGTTTCAGAGTACAACAGCAAATTTATTGTTTCTTTCTGCTGCCGCTGCTACATTAATTGGTCAACATCTTGCATTCATCAGTTTGCTTGAGCAGCGGTCTGGAGCATTTCAGCTGCATAAGAATGAAGGTCATCTTCAATTCTAGCATCCTCTTCTGCCATCCTTTGGCCAGCATCCGCTTGATTTGCTAAATGTATTGCATCAACCTCTTCCACGAGCCTCTTGAGAACATAGAAGGCTCTGTCATATTGTTGGTCACATCTCATCGCTTTCTCGTTAACCATCAAATTTAGCTGCAGCAGGATGTCTTGCTTGGATAGTCTTGAGTTGCCATCTAATGCAATTGTGTTGTAGTCCCTTGGATCAAATGTTGGTTGTGATTTTGCAGTCTTTGTGTATCCTTTGAGGATATGTGTGGCTGGAAATTTGTCAGGCTTCAGGTAGTCCAGTATGTTCGTTATGTGAAGGCAGAACAGACCTGCATTTTTGTGATGAATGCAGAATACATAGTTTGTGAGCCAGCAATGAGTTTCATATATTGATACGATACTACTAGCTTAGCTATTTAATGAGTTTGTTTTTCCGCTCACCTGTGTGTGTTCAAAGCTTGCATTCACACTCATATATTTCATTATCTGGGTCAACTACAACCTGGAATTCATGCTTTGACCATCCAAATCTTTCTTCATCATCATGGCCAACCTTGTTGTGGTAGTACACAAGGTACTTAGTGGGCTCTGCTGTAGGCTTTGCGTGAAATAGTGTGGCTTTTCTCATCCTAGTTCTCATCTCTCTATACACGGCCCTCGTGTACTTGATAGCCATGTCTTCCTCGTAGCCGTAAGTTGTTTTTGTCACAGGATTGCTCTGCACACATGTCAAAATATAAAACATTAGTCGAGCAGAGTCATGGGTTTCATTTTTTAAATACCAAGTGCACATGTTCAAGGAAGTCACAATATGGGGGTGTTTTTTTCTTAATACCATGTTGGTCATTGTTTGCTCGTTCTCCTTCTGCATCCGAGTTTGTATGCAAGCATTTACCCGCCTAGCAAACTTGTGTAGGTTCTGGGTCCCCCTGACAAACCCTTTCTTGAGAACATGATTCAAGCTCTTGCTTCGTTGTGTAGAAGTCATTCTAGTACAGTAATGTTCTTGTAATATGCTAATATCCACAGTTTCTTATCACTCCATAGCTGTATCATCATCTGGTCATTTTGTAGGTTGTACTTCTGCACGAGTGTAGCCCAGGAAGCTTCAAACTCCGTTGGCATTAGCGGCCAGTTTAAGATAGTTGTGAACTCCTTTTTGAATGTTTTATACTTTTTATATAGCAACGCGAGGTATTCCTTGAACTTCTTCAGGATGTGCCAATGGCATAGCTTGTGGATGGTATTTGGGCATGATTGTGGTACAGCTTTTGCCATTGACGGGCACTGGTCTGCATGAATTAAAAAAATTAAATTTGCTTCTTGCACTGATGGTGAACTTATGTTGTAAAAGAACTTGAACTTCACATGTAGCAGTAGGACTACCTAGTAGTGTCACACAAATTTTTCTTATAGCAGTGTTGTTGAACTTTTGTGGTTCTAGTGCTTGAACTTCACAGGTAGTAGTAGGACTATCTAATAATGTCACATATATTTTCCTTATAGCAGTGTTGTTGAACTTTTGTGGTTCTAGTGCTTGAACTTCACAGGTAGTAGTAGGACTATCTAATAATGTCACATATATTTTCCTTATAGCAGTGTTGTTGAACTTATGTGATACAGGTACTTGAACTTCACATCCGGATCTATATTTTTTAAACATGTTACATATAATTTTTCTTACAACATTGTCCTTGAACTTCTATGATTCCTGTAGTTGAACTTCACATCCAGAACTATATTTTTCTAAACATGTGACATATAATGTTGCTTCTTGTACTGTTTGTTGGACTTCTGTGCTAATAGTGCCTGAACTGCTTGGTTTACATTATTTTCAGTAAAAACCAGTGTACCCAATATAGACCCAAAGACTGAAAAGATGATGAAACCTGTAGATTTTTTTTTTGAACTTACTTGTTAGAATGCAAGTTGGGTGTTTGTTGTTCATCCACCGTACAAATGTATCGAACAACCACTTGAATGACTTTGCATTTTCATCTTTGATCAAGGCAACAACAAATATTGTTGACTGCAAATGATGGTTTGTTCCAACAAACACTCCCAGAGGCATATGAAATTTGTTGGTCTTGTAACTTGGTGTTGAATATTACGCAATCGCCAAAGTCTTGATACGCTCCTCGGCAGCTTGTATTAGACCAGAAAATGTTTTAATTGATTTGTCGTTGTCTACTTGTATGTCATAGAAAAACTCATCATTGATTGCCTTCATGTCTTTAAAGAAATATACAAGTTTCAATACATCACCCAAATCATCTTTCCTTGCATTCATGGCTTTCCTACAAATTATATGCAAACATGCGTTTGTTATTTTTGCTAGCAAAGGGTGGTGACTTAGGATGCTATGTACATTGCAGTATGTGCATTTTTCAATAATTACTGGTTTAGTAGGTCCACTGGTACAGCGAGGTGCTATACAAACGTTTTTTAACCCCTTTTCGCGATGGCGTTCGGAACTGTCACCTAGTGAGTGTGGGCGATTAGGGGGTCCTTCCCACACGACCCAAAAACTGTCGGGGATATGCCCTCCTGGCACACATGCTCGGCAAAATGAGGTCGTGTGCGACCAGCGAGCGAGCAAATACGGTTATACGTACAGTAGTGCTAAAAAAATACAATTATACAGGAGAAATCATTTCCGGTTGTAAGTACATCCCACACAGTCAGTCCTCACGAAATGTTTCCGTTCGTTTATACATCACACACAGTCGCTGCAAGGAAAATGTTTCCATTTGTAGGTACATCACACACAATTTTCCCCGTTAAATCGTTTGTGATAGCGTTCCCATCGCACACAATATTAAAAAAGTTATCGTTTTTGTTATTGAATGCATCACACACGGTGCGTAGAAGAAAACGTGTGGCAAAGGATGTCCATCACACACAGTTTTTATGCGGTAAACGTTTACGCAAGGTGGCCTAACGCAAACAGTTTTGAAGAGAATGTCGTGTGTGATTGTTCATCGATCCAACACGGTTTATTCCTAGAAACTATGTGCATTGCCTTAGGTCATCGGCCATGGTATTTCAATAGCCGTTTGCAATAGCAAAAACCAATTAGCAGGCTAATTTGCCATTAGCAGGCTAATTGCCCTATTATTAATAATCCATTTATTAATCTAATTGACATTCATATTAAACACATAATATATTTCATTCCCATATTAAGGAAGCAAAATTTCATAATTGAAATACATCAGAGTACAACATGATATAGCTTCAGCACTCAGCTACCCCATTACAAAACTGCACCAGCACCAAGTTTCACATGACCTTTCGAAATTAGCATCATAGATGGTACATAGACAGATGCATCTCATAGGGAAAACTGCTGAAGCGGAAGGTGAGTATTGAGCCTTCATTGATGTTGAAGGTCTTTGCAACTTTAGGCCAGTGCCTGTGGATGATTGACCGTCCATCCTTCATCCTCTTCAGGAACACTTCAATATTGAACCGTGGGTGTTCTATGAAAACCTTCCTCGCCTCCTGGCCATAGAGGTGGTTTGAGAGGTAATCATCAGTGAACTGCTTTGGAAAGGCCTGAAAACAAGGATGTGCATAAATATCTTCTCTATATTGGAAATGGGGCAAAGGAATAAAAAATGGCAAGGTATAATAGTTAGTACCATCGTGTAGTGAACTGGTGTCTTCTTCATTGTGTAGACAAAGATCTTGTTGTTTTTTGTCACCAATTTCTTTATCCTAACAATCTTTCTGAGTTTCTTGACTTGATTGATATTCATGGACAACTCATTTCCCCATATGCAAAAAGGGTCGAACAATGGGTCAAAACCTCTGACAGCAGGACCTACATGTGCAAGACCAAATTGTTAAAAACCTAAGTATTAGAATGGTTCCTACAATTGCACAATAATGTGCTACTAGATAACGGACCATGCACGTGCTAACCTCGATTGTAAACCTCAGTGCTTCCCATTGTTTCCCTGCAACACATCTAAGGTAGTTAGTCATCAGGTTAAGTAAGGGTTCGCATGCTATCAGTAAAATATGTTGATGAAAAATAAGCACATTGTAGATTCATCAGATTAATTCAAGCCACATTGAAACCCCATTTATCCAAACCAAGCATGATTAAGAACTAGGAAATATAGCACTTGTATATGTTTCTCATGCATTAAGTGCAGCCAAATTCAATTTATTCCTCACATGCACAACAATACAAAATTCCACCCACGACAATTGGACATCGCATTGCAGAATTGAACCAAGCAGTTAACTAAACACCACAACAAATGAACCAAACATTAACTGAGCACCACATTGCACAATATAACATACTCCTAATAGAAGATCGGACAGTTAACCGAACCAAACATGCTTAACAACTTGGAAATATAGCAATTGTATTTGTTTCTCATGTATTTAGTACAGCCAAATTCAATTTACTTCTCACATGGTATACAATAACAGAATGCACCCACAGCTATTGAACATCGCATTGCAGAATTGAACCAAACAGTCAACTAAACACCACAACACAAATGAACCAAACGTTAACTTAGCACCACATTGCACAATGTATAACCAAACCAAGCATGCTTGACAACTTGGAAATATAGCAATTGTATTTGTTTCTCATGTATTTAGTATAGCCAAATTAGATTTACTTCTCACATGGTATACAATAACAGAATGCACCCACAACTATTGAATATCGCATTGCAGAATTGAACCAAACAGTTAACTAAACACCACAACACAAATGAACCAAACATTAATTGAGCACCACATTGCATAATGTATAACCAAACCAAGCATGCTTCACAACTTGGAAATATAGCAATTGTATTCATTTCTCATGTATTTTGTAAAGATAAATTCGGTTTATTTCTCACATGGAAGACAATACAAAATTGTAGCCTGAAGAATTGAACATCACATTTGCAGAATTGAACCAAACAGTTACCTGAAGACGCCAACTAATTAATCAAACAGTTAATAAGTGAGCACCACACTACACGTCATATAGAACATATACACAGGAGCAACAAATTGCATGGTAAAATTAGATAGCACAATTCACTAGAATTTGTTAAGGAAAGGCAGGAGCAGCACATGCAACGGGTAAACCGAGCATGCTTGACCGGCATAGCTAGCAAATGGCAAGGTGCTCCTTCAAGATCTGGGGGTCGGCACGAATGGTAGCAATCACGAACTCATCCGCCCGTGCGGCCACGATTTGCTTCTCCGCTACCAAATGCTCCTTGAGCTCCTGGCTATACTACATGCACCATGGCTTAGGGCGGCACTTATTTGGTGGATGGGTTGGTGATTTGGGTGGATGGTGTCGCGCCGGTGGTCGGGGCATGTGGGATGTGGAAGGAGGAGGAGGATGGGGGTCTGGTGTGGATTACCTGCTTGGATAGACGAGGCCAAGCAGCATGAAGGAGGGTCACTGGTGAGGGGGGCGGCGCTGAAAGCAAGGAGTGGAGGTTTCAACTTGGAAAGGAAGGCAAAACAGGGGAAATGTGGCTTTTGGTAAGGGGGAGGGGGTGGGGAGGTAGATATTTCCGCGAAAGCCAAAAATTTGGAATCGCTTCAGCGAAAAACTGGCGTGCAAAGTGTCATCAGACACGGTCTCTTATTCAGAACTGTGTACGATATGTCAACATCACGAACGGTTAGATAGCTTAACCCGTATGCGATGAGTTTGAACATCAAAAACTTCGGTTCCAATTTCCCTGGTTACACTGCTCATCCACGTCATTGCATAATTTGGCACAAAGGAGACTACAGCACACCCACATTTCTTAATCGAGCAAGTTCAGCAATTAAACAGAGCTAGCTCGCCTAAACATTACTCTAACAAATTAAAGACCGGAGCTCTTAATTAAACAAAACAAAGAGTACTGCTACGGCTGGTGCTCGTCGATATCCGCCGCCTCCTCCATGTCCAGCTCACGCCCGACGGTCTCCTGGGGAAGGCACTCCATGGAATCCATCCCACCATATTCGGCAAGCATCTCGCCATACGCGTCCGCCATCTCTTTGGAAAAGGCCGCCACGAGCTGGGAGTGGGCGACCGCGATCTAGGCTCGTCGCAAGGTATGTGGCGGAGGAACGGACAGCTGCTCGAACGCTCTCGGCGATTGCCAACTCTTCGGCCGTGGGTTGTCGACTGTTGTCGGAGAAGCTTTGTTAGATTTGTGCAGTAACCGCCATGAGCTGGGTGTGGGCGGCCTCGACATGGTCATGGGAAGCCTCCATCAGGGCTAAGGCCGCCGTTGTGGAACGGACAGCTGTTGTGCCGCTCTCGCCAGCTGCTATCCCCGAGGTAGATGTTGTTGCCGCCACCTGAGAAGCAACAACGGTCGTTTGGGCTGCCATGGCCACCTGGTCGCAGATTGCGGCCGTGCTCATGCACCTTGTTAGCATGCGCTCTCGCCGGAGTGGGCCGCCGAAGTTGCCTTCATGACGCGGGTCCACGTCCCCATCTTTCACTGGCGACGATAGAGCAGTGAAATGATATTTGGGGAGCGAGCTAGTGTGCTTGACATGCCGGCTGTGAACTGTAGCCGATGCACCTTCTCGCGTAAGCCATAGGCGTACTATACACCGACGGTGCTCCAGAATATTTTGTACTGCATCTCACACGGTTGGTGATAATAAACTGTGTGGGATCTACTTGATTTTTAGTTTTGATTTGAATTACATAATGGGGTCACAGCGGCAATGGACGGTGTTTGAATTGCTACACCTTTTATCTGCAGTGCACATGCAACTATATGTGTGTCGTAAAAAATATGGAATTGCTCAGGGTTCCTTTGGACATTTTTATACGGTAACTTGGTTTTCTAGGCATTTCAGGTACACAATTCAAAATTAAACCACATGCTCCAGTCCATAAAAACAGGTTGCAAAATCAAATGATTGTCCTTGGTTGCAAGCTTAGGTCACATGCAAGAAATGAGAATGAATGTCAAACACCTTGACACTGTCGCTCAGCCACTAACATTGAGATACATGCTTTTAACATTCTAGTAAATCGAAAACTCGTCTGAAATTCATGAAACTTGACATGATATCATGGAACGGCAGTGACATGCCGTGGTAAAAATATTATCCCATTTGGGGCAGGTGTGGGTATAAGCTTCTCGCAAACCAGAGCTTCTCTCACAACAAGCCTGATGGTTTCAGTAGGGTACGTGCCACCTTGGGGGACGAAACGATATATGTTGCCTCTTCTTACTTTCAAAATGTTTTCCCTGTCAACATAGAACAACACGAGTGTTGTGTCAATTTTTGGGATTTTGGGGGTTCGTTATGACATTTTTATGCATTAATTGCGTTTTCAATGCATTTATGAGCACAATTCAAATTTGAACTACATGCACATGCTCTAATGAATATAAATTAGTTGAAAATTCAAATATGTGGCCTTGGTTACATGCTTAGGTCCCATGTCAGAAATGGGAATGAATGTCAAACACCCTGCCACCGTCACCCGGCCGGAAACATTGAGATTCCTAGTTTTTAATTCTAGTAAATCCAAAACTCATCTGAAGCTGATGAAACTCGGCATGCTATCAGGGAGCGGCATCAACATGTTGTGGTAAAAATATTGTCCCATTTGGGGTAGGTTTGGGGATATGCTTCTCACAAACCAAAGGCTCTCACAACAAGCCTGGTGGTTTCGGTAGGGTACGTCCCACCTTTGGGGACGAAATGATATCCGCTGCCTCTTATTGCTTTCAAAAAATTTCTAGTGTCAACATAGAACAATAGGAGTGTTGTGTCAATTTTGGGGATTTTTCGGGGTTCGTTTGGACATTTTTATGCATTAATTGCGTTTTCAATGCATTTATGAGCACAATTCAAATTTGAACTACATGCACATGCTCTAATGCATATATATTGGTTGAAAATTCAAATATGTGTCCTTGGTTGCATGCTTAGGTCCCATGCAAGAAATGGGAATGAATGTCAAACACCCTACCACCGTCACTCAGCCGCAAACATTGAGATTCCTGGTTTTTAATTTCTAGTAAATCCACAACTAGTCTGAAATTCATGAAACTTGGCATGCTATCATGGAGCGGCATCAACATGTCATGGTAATTTTTTTGTTCCATTTGGGGTAGGTTTGGGGATATTCTTCTCACAAACCAAAGGTTCTCACAACAAGCCTGATGGTTTTGGTAGGGAACGTCCCACCTTTGGCGACGAAACGATATCAGCTACCTCTTATTGCTTTCAAAAAATTTCTAGTGTCAACATAGAACAACAGGAGTTTTGTGTCAATTTTTGGGGTTTTTCGAGGTTTGTTTGGACATTTTATGCATTAATTAAGTTTTCAATCCATTTATGTGCATAATTCAAATTTGAACTACATGCACATGCTCCAATGCATATAAATTGGTTGAAAATTCAAATCTATGTCCTTGGTTGCATGCTTAGGTCCCATGCCAGAAATGGGAATGAATGTCAAACACCCTGACACCATCAGTCGACCGCAAACATTGATATTCCTGGTTTTTAAATTCTAGTAAATCCAAAACTCGTCTAAAATTGATGAAAATTGGCATGCTATCATGGAGTGGCTTCAACATGTTGTGGTAAACTTTTTGTCCCATTTGGGGCAGGTTTGGGTATAAGCTTCTCACAACAAGCCTGATGGTTTCAGTAGGGAATGTCCCACCTTTGGGGATTAAATGATATCAGCTGCCTCTTGTTGCTTTCAAAAAATTTCTAGTGTCAACATAGAACAATAGGAGTATTGTGTCAATTTTTGGGATTTTTCGGGGTTCGTTTGGACATTTGTATGCATTAATTGAGTTTTCGATGCATTTATGAGCATAATTCAAATTTGAACTGCATGCACATGCTCTAATGCATATAATTTGGTTGAAAATTCAAATATGTGTCCTTGGTTGCATGCTTAGGTCCCATGCAAGAAATGGGAATGAATGTCAAACTCCCTGCCACTGTCACCCAGCCGCAAACATTGAGGTTCCTGGTTCTAAATTCTAGTAAATCCAAAACTCGTCTAAAATTCATGAAACTTGGCATGCTATCATGGAGCAGCATCAACATGCCGTGGTAATTTCTTTGTCCCATTTGGGGCGGGTTTGGGTATAAGCTTCTCACTAACCAGAGCTTCTCACAACAAGCTTGATGGTTTCGGTAGTGAACGTCCCACCTTCGGGGACGAAATGATATCCACTTCCTCTTTTTGCTTTCAAAATTTTTCTTGTGTCAACATAGAACAACAGGAGTGTTGTGTTAAATTTTGCAATTTTTGGGGGTTTGTTTTGACATTTTTATAAATTAACTGGGTTTTCTAGGCATTTATGTGCATAATTCAAATTTAAACTACATGCACATGCTCCAGTGCATATAAATTGGTTGAAAAATCAAATCTTTGTCCTTGGGAGCATGCTTAAGTCCCATGCAAGAAATGGGAATGAATTTCAAACACCAAGGCACTATTGATTGCCAGCAAAACATTGAGATACTTTGTTTTTAAATTCTAGCAAACCCAAATCTCGTATGAAATTCATGAAACTTGGCATGCTATCATGGAATGGCACCCGACATGTTGTGGTATTTTCTGTGTCCATTTTGAGAGAAGAAGCACTCGAATAACAGCCAACAAAGGCATTTTCAAAGAAATAGCTGCCACTTTAACCTTGCAAACGTTTGTATAATTCAAATCGTGTGCATTATGTTAACCATTCACGTGACGCCACGAGTCTTCATTCTAATGGCTATAGGAGGTGTCGTGCAGACAGCTACTTGACTGAACAGGAGGCGTGCGAGCGTAGTCCGGTGCGTAGGCTGATCGAGAGGCATGCAAGTTGTCCTCAAATGCGCAGGCTCATCGGGAAGCGTGCAAGCTGTATGCTACATAGGCTCGCTGGGAATCGAGCCCTTTGACTTCCATGGCCACTCGCCTTCCTCTCCATTAATGGCGCCCCAGCCGCTGGTTAATACGGGCGGGCTTACTGTTCTCCTCCCTTTCCCCTCCCTCCCGCAGACCTCCACTAACGCCATGGCGTAGAAGGATCATATGCCACTAGTCTTCAAGTTTGGTGAAGTTGACTCTGAGCCGGAGGAGATAGAAAATAAGGAGGAATGGGGCCTCATGGACATGGCCCAAAATGAGCTAGCCGTGGCAGTTGCTGCCCCCGCTCCCGTCCTAGCTCCCATCCCCGCGCTCACGCCAGTGAACATCCCCGTAGCATTGACGGGCTGGTCACCGAGCACTATCGCAGAGCTGGAAGCCGCGGGCGTCACCGAGGCCTCGCGGACCTGCACGAGCTCGTGTACATGCCAGCGCCAGCGCCCGTGAACTCCCCTTCACCCACTGCGGCGCTGGTCCTGTGCGTTTGGCTGCACCCACCGCGCCCGTGCCCGTGCGCCCCCCCCCCCTTATCAGCATGGGACACCGCCGTCGACCACTACCTCTCAGCGATGCGAGCTGCCGTCCTCCCGCACCCCGCCCGTTGATCGCGCGACGACATGATGTTTGATTTACAAGTGAAGAACATTCTGAGCTGGCTTGAAGACTTCAACAACGGCATCACGGAGGACGACAACGACAAGGACGGCGCGGCACGCTGCCTCCACCATCGTTGGAATTTTTTTTCTGGGGTTTAATATTGTATCTCGATCGCAAACGTTTTAGTTAGAACACCCGTATGCAAACCGATAGCTTCCCCGAGAAGCCAAGGGAAAATGTGCCGAGCGGGATTTGTGGAGCTCTTGATCGCAAACGTTTTAGATAGAACACCCATATGCAAAGCAAGAGCAGGATTTGTGCATCTCTTCAACGCAAACGGTTGTTTTGGATAACCCGTGTGCAACCACTTACAAACAATTTGGTAAGATTCGCATCTATCATATTCGTTATGTTGCCATTTATCAAACTTGAAAGATTGACATTTGTTGATCTAGTAACATTGCCATTTGTCCACCTTGTAACACTGCGATTTGTCAAAATATGCAGCTATAAATCACTAGCACTATCTAATTTTTGCAACTAAAATTCAGTAATTAAGCATATATTTCATTCATAGATTAAGCAGTCGTGCTTAATTTATACAAACAGTTCAACTCAACAGCTGAACCGACCAAACTTTTCCCCAATTGTTGCCAACCACATACTTAAATAGCTAGTTCTACTTTATATACCAGCTAATTTTAAGTACGTTGTACAGTTCCACCACATCTATAGTCAGATGAACTGAACAAAGTAGCCCCTAAATACTAGTATACTATGGAGGGGCTTTGTACTACTTTCGGCAGCCTCTTCTCTGCCGAGCACGCTCAGTAAGAGGCAGAGGAGGAGGACCAAACCGACGAGCTGGACAAATGCAATACGGTGTCTGTCGCTGCTGCACATTCGGTGATGCTCGCCAGCTCGAACGCCTACTGCCGCTCCAGACGGTCCCTCTCGAAGTGGTGGTTCTCCTTGTACATCTCCTAATTCCTTGCCTCTGAGGCGACGTGTGTTGTGGCCCCGACGGCAGTAAGGCTCTTTGCGTGCTTGATGAGGCGCTCCTCCTCCTCCCGCAGGAAGTCGGTGTAGCGCGCAAGGTCGCTGACACACGTGACGGCATCCACCTCTGCCTCCCTCCTTCGGGTGGCGGTGGCGGAGCGGGTGATGACCCCGGCGGTCGACGGTGGGCTGGCGGCCATGGCGGCCGATGATGGGGTGGCAGCTACGACCACCACCTCCCGCCTTCGGGTCGCGGTGGCAGAGCGAGTGATGGCCATGGTGGCCAGCAGTGGGGTGGAGGCCACAACGGCCACCTCCCGCCTTCGGGCCGCGGTGGTGAAGTGGGCGATGGCCTTGGCTTTCGACGGTGGTGTGGCGGCAACAGCAGCCAGCAACAGCTAGTGACGGGCATCGGCGGCGGAGCATGTGGTGGGTGTTCCTCGCAAACCCAAGAGGGACGCCACGCGCACTGCACTACGCCGGGGACTGCACCGCTGCCGCGTTGTAGCCTCCTAGCTGGAGCTGTCGTCTGATGACGGTGGAGTGGCTGAGCAACCATGACGGACCGGTGACATTGGCGATTGTGGGAGAAGCGGACGAGATAAGCTACAGGGAGGGAGGGGAAAATGCGACGCAGGACTCACAGACCGTGAGGGTTTTTGTAGCAGGCCAGTAAGCATTGGGATTTTGAGGGATTTCACCCAGCCGGGCGGGAAGCTTGTGCGAGAACCTGCGTGGTTGCACGGGAATGGGCTCACCGATGATTCATTGGCGCCATAGTTTGGCCAAAAGAACGCACCCGCGCGCTGCCCAAGCTTGCGCTGTAAGTCGTCTTCAGCAGCGGGGTGACAAGACATGCGAGAGGAGGACGAAAGGCCACGTACACATACGGTTAATAAAAAACATTTGCGATTGAATTACCTACTATACACCCATCCTGGTTTATAAGTAGTATTTACCTAATAAAATATGAATGCATGTCCCCAAAGATTATATAGTTGGATTCGTATTTGAACATAGTTTCCAATTATATAATTTTTATAACATGTATTAACATTTTGTTGGTTAAATTTGAGAGCAAAGTATGGCACATAATATAAAGGGGACTATAGACCAAGACGGAGGTAGTAGCACACGGCCGCTCTCTACGCAGCGACACAAGTGTCGGCCGGCTTGTAGGCGACCATTTCCTGCGTGTTCAACTGCTCTATGTGTGTGGTTGCTTGTAGTTGAGGCGGCCGCGACGCACTCTGCTCGTGTCCCTCCGCGCATGCTCTGCCCTCTCGCGTCCCTCCGGGTGCTCTGCCCTCGTCCCTCCACGCGTGCTGCCAGTGTTTGGGGTCGGCGCACGATCACGCACGTTCGTGTGCATGCAGTTGCGCCGGGCGCGGCTCCACAATGTAGTTACTCGATGCCAAAACTGCCATGCAGACGCACCGAGAATCTAGGCCGCCCGGCCCCCATTTATTCCTGCGGCCATTTACCTTCATCTCCCGCATCACACGACACAATAAGCACCTCCACGACGACACATATAGAGAGGACATCCAAGGTTCCAATGGCGATCCCCATGGCTCCAATGGCGCTCCTAGCGGACGATGATGACAATGGCGGGAAGTTCACCACGCATCACGTAGTGGACACCCACGTGAGGGGGAAGGCCCTCTCGGTGGTGTACACGAACTATCCGGTGTTGGTGGAGAGCTCCATCCAAACTATGGAGCAGTTCCTTGCCGAGGACAAGTACCAAGTGGTCGGCTTTGACCTCGAGTACACCATCGGTCGTGCCGGGCACGATCAGAAGGTTGTCATCGCCCAGTTGTGCGTGCGACATGACGTCCTCGTCTACCACTACCACCTGGCCACAAGGCCTTGCGATCGTTTCTCCAGTTTTATCAACAGCTCCGACTACAAGTTCGCTGCGGTGGACACCACCAACGATCTAAAAGGGCTCAGGGTTTCGGGCTTGAAATGCCCGAATCTTGTCAACATCCAGGACCACAACAAGGCCTAGGGCAGCGCCAAGAACAAATTGAACTCCCTGGTTGACCTCGCCTCGGCCATCAATGACCCCTACTACATGAAGATGAAGGATGGGAGCAAGAAGGACAAGGACACCTGGCACAGTGTTTGGCATGAGAGACTGGATGAAGAACACGTCAAGTACGCGGCCAATGACGCATACACAAGCTACGAGATGTACAGGCGGATTGTTGACATGAGAAAGTGTCTTGTTCATGCCCGAGCCGAGGGATTGAGCCATAGAGCAGTGGCGGGAGCGTCACAAGAAGTACTCCCTCCGTCCCATAATGTAAGACGTTTTTTGACTCTAGTGTAGTGTCAAAAAACGTCTTACATTGTGGGACAGAGGGAGTAGATGATTAGACCATCATTTTTCGTACTTTAGAATGCATGCAATTGTTTATTGAGGTGTGTGCGATTGATTTGTATCGTCACTTACGTAGTTGGATGTTTATTGAGATGGATTTTCCCTATATAGGACAAATGTTTCCTACAAGCAGTGGTAGTTACCACCACTTGCATTTTGTATGTTGTATGTAGTATCTGTCAAAATTGAGAGTATGTACGTGTAGTATGTAGTATATAACAATGATTAGTTAGTATATATACTAATTTTTAGGTAGTATATACCATGTTTTGAGTATGCTCTTTTTTATGTACAAATATGTACGTATTTCACAAATATAACAAAAACTATGGGTTCATATATAATTTTTTTCATGTAACTTGCTTTGAAATATCTTAGATATAGTATATGAATATATTTAAAATGATAAAGTAGTATATATATAGTACCACATGGTAGTATATGAGATATATGGGGTAACTACCATCGGGTGGTAGGATGGATTTTCCCTATACACACACACACACACACAAACACACACACACACACACACATATATATATATATATATGTGTGTGTGTGTGTGTGTGTGTGTGTGTGTGTGTGTGTGTTATTCTTCTATAGACAGAGCAAATCGCATGGCTTATTAGCAGCAATGGTTTGTGTTATTATTGGTCTTCGCACACATTTCTAATCACAGACTTGTTTGCCGCGTATCACACACATATTGTTCGGTTTAACAGTTTCCATTGTGTTGTGCAATAAAGGCTGCAAAGAGGGATCTATAGCATCAAGGTCTATCGAGGTCTTTGTTTTGTAATTGACATTTCTTGTTTTTCGAACACATGTTGATTGGCTTGAAGAAGGTCTATCTCGTTACTTTTTGATAATTGTTTATAGGCAAGCAACTAGTTTGCATTTTTCAAAGTTTTTTGTACAAACAGAATCGCATAAGAACTTGCTATAGTAACTGTCTGTTTTATAATTTCTCATCGCAAACAGTTCATCCGAGTGGGCCGTTTGCTACGTATCACACACATCTAGTTTACACGAATCATTTGTGCTTTTGGCTGATGACAAATGTCGCATATCACGCACATCTTATTAAGATGAACCATTTCCGTTCTCTTGCCTAATCAAAAACAGTTTGTCCGAGTGAACCATATGCCGTATATCACACACACCTTGATCTGGCTGACCGTTTCTGTTACATTCCCTAATAACACACAGTTCATCGGAGGGAACTGTATGTCGTATATCGCACACACATTGATATGGCTGCCCGTTTCTGTTGTTCTTCCTCATCGCAAACATTTATGCTGGATCAACTGTATGCCCTTCATCGCACACGCAACTAAAATCTGAACCGTGTTTGATGCATCGGTGACAGTTCTCTGACACCACCGTTTGTGATTATTGCATCGCACACAGTTTCTTGAAGGGTCTGTGATTGTAGTGTCACGTTAGCAGCATCCTGCAGTAGTTGTCTCGTCCGGTCATGCTTAGGAAGTAGCTTCCATCTTCATTTTAGGATAGCATGGACATGATTGTTGTATATTTGACATCATGGTACTGCAAGAGCTTTACGTACTCCAAAATAGTGGGGTCATAATTCTTGTGTGGGTGCAAGAATACCAGCATGTCATCAGTTTGCATGAGGTGGTGATTATGATTGTACTCAATGTCCACTAACACACATGTGTTATCCTCCTGCACCTTCACCCTCATTCTTGCATTGCAGCTTGTCCTCTGTGATGTTTTGTTTCGCTTCCTGACAACCTATGAAACAGAAGTTGTGTGTTTCTCTTGGAACGCACAAACAAAATACTTGTGATTGTCAGTCCCTCATATCTTCCTGATTCCAAAACCAGAGTGTCTGGCATATCTGTTGTAAAATTCCCTTGCTTTCTCTACATTCTGGAATTGCATCTTTAATCTTGGTATTAGATAATCCGGGAGATCCAGCATCTACAGAAAAAGAAAAAATAATCCAAATGGCACGATAAATGCAGTTTATAAACTTGTTATCCTGTAGGGAGCAAAAAATTGCAGATCATACAAGATGCATATATAAATACTTCAATTTTGTTCACTTACATGCGCGTAAGATCACAACTCCACCGGAGTCTACTGCTGGCCCTCTGGGATGGGGCACGGCAGAGTTATCATAGCAGGATGCAAGAGTGGATCAACGAGGAGGAAGGAGTGCTGAAGATGGCCTCTCTCTTGTTTGTATCCTTTTTGCTTGTAGTGGTTGTGGAGGTATTGCGGTCCTAGTTTTAGTTTGCTCTTTTGTTGTGTGAAGCAATCCATCTACCTTATGTCTCGTACAATCCTGAGTTGTAGCAGCAGTAGCATCATCCAACGTAGTAGTGTGCAGAGCACTCTCCTCCGTGTGTGTGTTCCTGTTGGATTTGCCCTAGGATCCGGTTTGGTTGCTACCCTTTGGCATTGACGAGCCACACCAGGATAACCTCCAGAGTTATACGCAGGACTTGAGCTAACACCCTCCTCCATCGATGTGCTTGGAAGTCTACTGGTGGATACAAAAAATCCGCGGGGGATTTCTGGCGTCACCCAATTAGGTGGAGGCGCAAAGTGGTGCAGATACGGCTATGACCCAGCATCTTGGAAGTCCGCATGTGTTTCGGGTGTCATCTAATTTTGGTGTGGAGCAGGTTGCTAATGTTGTTGATGCGTTTGAGGTGTGACCCATTGAGGGGGTGGTGCAACGCGTACATGCTTAGGATTGTGTACTTGTTGCTGGGAACTTCTAAGCTTCTTTCTGTGTCTCTCATCTTGCTGGCATAAAAGAAAAGTATGTGTTAGCACACAGGTTACATCTGCCTATACCTGTGTAACTGGACCAAGCATTATTCACAGCCTGAACTTCTCATATAAAAGTGTTGTTCATGTACATATTTTTCCCTACGACAGGTATCACACTCTGAAGTGAGCTGAGCATCTGCCCATACTTGTGTACCTAAACCGAGCACTCTTCACAAAATGAACCTCACATTCTGAATTCTACAATGTTTGATTTTTTTCTGTACCTAAATTGAGCACTCTCCACATACTGAACTTCTTGTGTGTAAAGGGAAATACTGTCTACAGTTAAAAAAACCTGACCTTCATGAGTTTGATGGTTGAACCACTAGTGCACACCAACCTGACCTTCATGTGATCACATGTTGGTTTTATTTTCCTTTTTTCACACAACTAGGTACATATCAACCTGAACTCTAGAACACTTACTAGTTGAACTTCACATGGTTTTTTACATATGAATGCAGGCAGATTTTTTAATGTTTGCAGCTTGAACTGAGGCTCGCACACTACCAGAACTTCACATGGCTGAAAGAAGATAATAGACCGCAGGAAGTTCAACCATATATATAGGACAACACTATTATAATCCCAGGATTAAAATAGTTATTTGGATCACAACAACCTTATATACGGCCCTATATAGTTATTTGAATAGTGTTGTCCTACATATACATCTGGGCTATTCTGTTTCGCGTAACAGAACATTATTCTGTTACCCTACTTGAATTGAAGGTTTCAGGCGGTTTTATTGATGATTTTCATCTCGTCAAACTTATCGGCCTCTCTAGTTCAAAAAAAAACTTGTGAATTTTTTTGGTCGGAATGGGGTGTGTAATATATCGTTGGAAAGCTCTTGACAACTACATTACACATATATAGGAATTTTGCAAAATCATTACGGTCAAAGAGCAGTTTTGAAAAAAATCATTTTTACAAAACCGAAAACACGAATCTTATTTTGGACTTAGTTTTGAAACAGTTTGTCGAAATTGAGAAAATAAGATGGCATTTGAAATCTGGTGAAAATCCGCTTCTTTCATATATCTATTGTTTTTTCAAATTCTATGCGATTTAAAAGTAATTAGAAAAATGGTGAAATTCTGGGTGAAATATATATTCGCGTCGTTCGCAAATGGTTGGTCGGATTGACGCAAATGATACGGCATTGGAAAGTTATGGAAAGTGCGCAACTTTTTTGTATAGAAATATTTTTCTAATTCCTTACGGTTTAAACTAGAATTTGAATACGGTCAAATTTCATTTCGAACGTGATTTTTTTAAGCTTGTTGAAATGGGGCAAATAATATACCATTGGAAAGATATCAAAAATGCGAAACTTAGTCATGTTGAATATTTTCTCAAAAATGCGAAACTTAATCGATCGAAAAATGGAGTACTCGTACTGATCTATTTGTGTGTTTGTACTGGGGTATTTTCCACAGTAGTTCTGAATGGTTCCGAAAAAAGAGTACTTGAACGGATGTCTGTATGATTTTGTACTGAGCGTGTTTTCACATACTAGACTTTACTCTGTATTTTTTGTATAATTTTTCTCATAACTTCTCAATGGTATCCACATGCCCGAACTTGCATAGTTTATACCATTGAACTGAATGATATTTTTAATAAAACAAAAATATGTTGTGTTTTCTTTTGAACTCAACATTGTTTTAAGACGATATTCTGGACTTCTCTCATTTTACCACTTGAACTTTTACTGTTTTGAATTTCCATGGTTGTTTTTGTTTGAGCTTTTTTTTCAAACTTATCTAAGACGTCGTGTTCAACTTTTCCTGTACTTATATGCTAGTAATAATAGAACATTTCCCATATAATTTTTGTCCATTCATGGACATCAACAAAAATAGCCAGGAGAGAGCCTATCAAATATGTGGGAGCAAAAAATATCCTCACCACAAGAAATCAAAGAGGCAAATGTAACATATTTTTGCACATACAAGCATACAGAAATTTACAGAAGCAACATAGTATATCCTGATACAAAGTTGGATGGATGCTCTGGCATTTTTAGAACTAATGAGGATAAAACATAAAGAATCAGCTGGCATTTTTAGAGAAGTTCCAAACTATAATAAGAAAGTTCGACACAGTTCTATGATAGTCACTCTGTAGATCAACAAAACATAAAGCGTCCTAAGCTACCAAATGGTAACATTGGAAGGTTACAGTTTGACCTGTCTCAAACGTAGAAGATGACATTAAATGGCCACAACTTTTAGTGGCTAGTTGGAAGCAAAGTCATCTTATCAGTGGCTAATTGGTTAGCAGAACTTCAGAAGAAATATGTAAGCAGAGGCATTGGTGCCTTCGCGCACCCCATAGTGAGATCCTTGGCGCTGAACCTGGAAATGGGGTCGAAAAGGCTCATGTCGCGTGTGGCAGCCGTCTCACGCCCTACCTGGTGGCATTGCCTTGTGGTTGGCCCAGCGCCCGGCTTGCCAACAAGCACCGGGGGTAAACTAATTAACCATTGCTAACCCAAAGATCCTGCAAAATCCTGACCAAGAAATCAATTTTTTCATGAAACTAAACTCTTGAACTTGCTACACAGCAGTCTTGGAACCTCCTACAGGAACAGAATATATATCATACAGCATATACCATTTTGCAAACTTGGAGCTTGTACTCAATAAGAATCTCTTGTTTCTTGGGCACATATCAATAGAAAACACTCAATAGAATTGCTTGTTGTACTATATTTTTATAGAACAAATTGTACTGAACTTAACTAAAATTAGAAATTGTAGTGAACTAAAATAAGAAACTTAAACTGAGTGTGTCAGTAAAACTAGAAGTAGAACATGTAGGTCTGAGAAGGCATGGATGTGAACTTTATTTGTGCAATGAAACCAACACTCGGAGTCTCACTTTTTGATTTTCTCACATTTAGAAATTGATTTGCAAATGACAGCATGTGGACTCAGCTCATGAACATATCATCCTTGCTGCTGGTTTATCAATAACACTTTTTTCTGGATGAAGCCATGCAATCCCATCATCAATTGTAAAGAGAACTCCTTTCTTTTTCATTTTCCCATGCAATAACGCAAGCAAAAAAATCAACAAACCACAATGGTAAGACCAAAGCTACATGAAAATACCTTTTCTTGAGCTAGCTACTACATGTACTGACTCCTCCACCACTGTAGTGTCCCTGTATCCTCCTTGCGCGGGCAACGACTAGGGATCAAGCGTTGCTGCCGCTCGACACATTGAACCACTTGTAGGAATCAAAGTGAACAGAAGGTATTCGAACACATCGATGGACACATGTACTACACAACAATGTGCATCTATACTGTCCATAACAACAAACTAACAAAATACAATTTATGAAGGAAAACAGTTCTTGAAATTGGGTTGAGCTTACATTGTTTAGATTTTTTGAACTCCTGCAGCAGTTATACTTGAACTTGCTCGACACATTTTTGAAAGCATCTGATGTTCAGAATATGCTATATGAATAGAGGAAGGGGGAACACACTAAGATACATAGGCAAAAGAGAGAAAATCATGATCTATTGGCTAGGATATTTATGATACCAGGCAGTGACATACATGTCAAACCATTCCCACCAAGAAGTAGTAGCAGGGTTCTTCTACCAGTGAGGAGATGCAAAAGAAATGCAACTATACATTGAAAATTCCAATAAAAGCATTGAAAAATCTTACTATTGGTCGTTTCCAATGCAACTTAGTGGATTGAAATACACAAGCATCATGAAAGAACTAAATCAAATAAAGTACCTTTCTTCCTACACCTATCTATTATATGTTGCACGAACCCCACATTGAACAGCTCGTTACCATTGCTAAGAATAGTCTAAAGTACACACCCGTTGCCGGGCAACAAAAGGACGACCAAGGTGTTGGTCTGAGTTGAATTCCATCAACCTTAACCATACAGTGCATTGGTGGTGGCGATGCTTTGCCTATACTGCACACCAAACCAACCCAAACGAACTGCCGGACGAGGCAGTCGGATGAGGTGAACTAATTTTTTTACCTCATTCATTCAATTGGTTAAACATAAGTAGTTGAATTGGCCACACCGCTGCACCATGTCGCCCAGCTCCTTCTCGATGACCTGCTTCTTGTTATCGCCGACGAGCACCCTGGGCTTCAACATGAACCTGGTTAAAAGATATATGGGATTGGACCCAGTATGAAACAAAAAAGTTAGAACTACTTTCCAGAAAATACTCAGTAAACATTTTTTATCACAACCAAGACGCTGAATTTTGTGGACTTAAGTACTAATCCACCCAATGATCCACTCTGCATAGAGGCCAAAGATGCTTAATCAAGTCACTAACTGAGACTCCCAACTCAGACAAAACTACTATTGCATACTAATTAATAGAGCAGACACTAGTCTACAAAATAGTATAGTATATACTTTGGAAGCACTTAATAGTTCAAGTTAACATAACTTCCACATCCATCGAACTTCATATCCTGGAGTAACAGTATATACTTTTGTGATGCAAATAACTAAACTATGGAAAGCATCAGTACAAAGTAGCAATATCGGTAAAGCACTTAGGAAGGCATCATATAGTGCTCATCCACTAACAAATTGTCCAGAACACGAGGTTTTAGCAACACGATAAGTAGTAGTAGTATTTATCTAGGTGGCAAAGTAGCAGTGACAAAAAAGTAGGCAACTACTACTAATTTCCTCCACAACAACTTCAGTTCACATTTACTACAACTTTCAGTTGGAAAAGAAAGACAAAACTGATTGAAAATCTCCCAATTGGGGTAGTGAACCTTTTTACTGAATAATACAATTCTACCATATAGTAAACTGTTGTATAATTAAAAAACGGTCTGAATTTTTTGCACAAACACCATACTGTTTTATATGTTTTCCAAGAACTTGAGATAGCTCACGTACTGAACTGAGAACACCTAGTTTGTGTTTCAGGAGATAAAATAGACACCCTCTGCTTTTTTGTGATAATATTAGTGTGGACTTGGGAGGAGCGGCAGTGTGGATGGCCAATTAACCTCTCTTTTCTCTTGCTCCTGAATGCATGCAGCTGGGATCCAGGGCGACAGAGGTGGTCGTCGCGCGGCGGGGAGGAGCAGGAAGGGGCGGAGGTGGTTGTTGCAGATGCTCCGCCTTCCCACCGGTGGTCGCCCCTACGGAGGCAGATCCATGGCATGTCGCCGGGGGTGAGAGGCAGGGGCTCGGTGCGTCGCCGGAGATGGGAGGTGGGGGTGTGGCGCATCGCCAGAGGTTAGATGAAATTCGAACTAGATTAGATGAAATTCTACACACACAAAATGCATGGTGGGAACTAGGTTAGAAGAAGTTCTTTTTTCACATTTGAACCACTGAGTTTTTGCACAGTGTACTTATATAGTTTCATCTTTATAGCAAGCTATAGTAGAAATGAAAATATGTTGGAGGGAGCATGCTAGTAGTAGGATCACCATCGACCATCCTGTACTATCCTCCGTTGCTTATCCCTTCCTGTCGTGGTATTGTCATGGCAGATGTCCTAGTGTGAGGACTTAGTCGTGAGGCCAACGCATCTATGTGGTAGCTTGAGAGGGGTTTGAGCGGAATCGAGAAACGCAACACAAGACAAGGGTTTAGACAGCTTCGGGCCCTGGGAAACATCATCCGATAACAACCCTACATGTTGTTTGTGGCTAGGTATCATTATCATCGTGAGGGAGTCTCCGTAAACCGGCTCTCCCAGCTATGTCTAACCCTTAAGATTATCTCCCCCTCTTGGGGTGCCCTGCCCCCCTTATATAAGTTGAAGGGGCGGGTTATATGTAGAGTCCATCTTGGACTAAGACTTAAACTATCCTGACTTCTCTTCATGGGCTTCTTAACATCTTGAGCTTCTTAACGTCTCGGACTTATTAACCCCTGGTGACTTCACATCTACCGGGTTATCATCTGCCGGGTTGTCATCTGACTTAACATCTGCCGGGTTATCAGCTGACTTAACATCTGCCGGGTTATGATCTGACTTAACATCTGCCGGTTTCTGACTGTCTGTCGGGTTATGATTGTGTGTCGGGTTATGACTGTCTGCCGGGTTATGACTGTCAGCCGGTTAACCGTCTGTCTTAGCCACCTGTCTTAACTGTCATCCGGTTTATCACCTGCAAGTTTCCCGTCTGTCTTAGCCACCTGTCTTAACTGTCAGACGGTTTATCACCTGCCGGTTTACCAAGTCCCAGTCGGGTTATAACTCCGGCCGGGTCATACCGCGGGGTATATCCCCGGCATTAGCCCCCAGTTTAATTTGGATTTATCCATGTTAAACCGATCCTGATCATCCTTAAATCCTTGTCATTTCCTTCTTCTAGAAAATCCGGGTCAATAGGCCAGCTTCATAATCAATTTGCTGACATTTGTTTGTCACAGAGAAATATTACTAAGAATAACTCATTTGACTCGGCTCCCAATGCTTAACAAAAATATTGGTCCTTGAAATACTCATCTGATCTTCAGCCGGTTTAAGGATGTAGAACTTGCTGGTTTATTATTGCCAAAATTGCCGGTTTATAAATATTGGTGGCACCGAGTCATAATTGTAGTTAACATCAAGCTTGAAAATATACCTCTTATATGCCTATCACTTGTAGCCCCCAAGTCTTAAGAAGGTAGCATAGCAACAGCTTAAGATTTTGCTTCAATATAAATGTCACGACCTTGAAAACATCAGATTTGTTCATCTCAGTCACGAGTCATAAACTGAGTATTCCACATATGTATCCCCTAAGTGCCGGGTTGTCATCCTTGCAGCAACCTGGGAATTTGAAATTGCCTTATGCTCATAAAAACTTCAACCAGTGTAGCCCCCAAGGGGCGGGTCATTATGCAGTAATGAGTAAGGAATTTGTAAATATAATCATGTAGATTTGAGCAGTGATGTGTAGCCCCCAAGGGTCGGCTCAGTAAGATAATATTGAGTTGGGACATTATATATGCTTCTTTGAAAAGAACATCATATGATGTAACCCCCATCATGGGGCTTGAACCCACGTCCACAAGGTTAAGAGCTTTGTGCTTTACCAACTGAGCAGTGGACCCTTTAATATAATGGAATAAAACTTGTGTACCTTGAATTGTTGATAGGAGCAATTGGTAGCCCCCAAGGGCCGGCTCATTATGACGTGATGAGTTAGGTCTTCAATAAGGCCAGTAAAATGACTTTGCATTAGCCCCCAAGTGTCATGGTGCATGCTTGCAACGACATGACACTTGCACATTTGATGTAATCTCAACTTGAATAATGTAGCCCCCAAGTGCCGGGTCGTAAGCCTGCAGCGACTCGGGACTATTCCTTTGTAGAATAAATCATACCCATTGATAAAATAATATCCATTGCGCTAAAGTGACTTTTAAAACCTCAATCATAATATTGGTTATTGATAACCATAATAAAAATCCAGCCATGTTGGCTATTTAAATAATATAACCCAATGACTTATGAGCGCATGATTCCAATGGCGCAATCCAAATATATACTGGCGACTTAATGTCCAAAGCCAGACCGGGTTAATAAACACCGGATATTTTCTCATCATACACTGGCGACTTATAGTCAAAGCCAGGCCGGGTCAATAAACACCGGAGAATTATCTCATAGTGGCAACTTATAGTCAAAGCCAGGCCGGGTCAATAAACACCGGAGAATTACTATGCCACAAAAGAAAAAATCTCAAAAAGACATTCAAAGTAAAATCAACAGAAAAAATCCAATGCTTTCATAGGCCGCCGAGCCAAAATATCTTCTTCAAAGAAACTAGTATTAACCACTGGAAGGTACGCGCTTTCCTTGAGCCGGCACTCACACTACCACTTCCACATTTTAACCCGGATAAGTTTAGTTCTTATTTAAAGATAGACTTATCAGGAGTACGCGGGGTCAGAGTGCATCAAGCATCACAGGCCGAATTATCCAAGTTTCAAGAAATGTGGCTTTAACAGCCTGAGCTTCTCCTTGTTATCCGTAAACCGTGCCCTCTCATGACAAAACGGCGTTTTAACCTTAACAAGTTCAGGGTCTTTTCTGGAAAAAGATTGACTATTAAGAGTTCGCCAGGTCAATCAGGATTACCTGATGGAGAAGCTTCCAGAATACAGGCAGGATAACCCGGGGTTTTAGGTGAATACACCTGGCTTCCAAGCCTGTCTTTTAGCCTATCACAAGGGTTATAGCTACTCTTGTTCTTTAGAACAGAAAGAGCCCCCAAGCAATATTTTAGGCTGTGCTCAAGGGGCACCTATGTTTGAGTTGTGCTTTTGCAACAAACTCTCTTTGGTCCCTTTAACTTTTTCTGAGAACTCAAACTTTTGCGAGAGATAATATTCTTCCTGATCTGGAATTTTAAACCGGATATTGAGAGCTTTAGAGCTTTATGGGAGACATATTTCCCTTGAGCCGGATTGTAAACCGGACTCCTTTTTAAGTCGGAAATTTTCTGACGGCCTTTAAATTTGCACCAATATGGCGGTTTAGGGTCCTGCATTTAGATAACTTTGCAAGCCAGAGTAATTGCTCTTTTAAAGAAAGCAACATATAATATCAAAATATACTGGATGGATTTCACCTGATACACCAGGCCAGTAGTTATCCACCGCGGAGTTGATGATCACCATGGTGAAGTGGAAATCAATCATGGGTGAGTCCACCGTAGGAGCAGACAGATGAGTTGGCCGCGATATTATAGACCGGTGCGGACGGGCAAGTTGACCTCCACGTTGTAAACCAGTGCGGACGCGTGAACTGGCTGTCCGTTCATCAGGTAATGTGACACGGAGGAAAACGCCGTTTGTAGAACGTTGCCAGTGCGTGCTTTATACCCGCAGTATAACAATAATTTTACCTGTATATAAAAACACCAATAGGGCAGTGTAATGGTGCTCAGAGGAATAAAAATGTACTAATAAAATATATAGAAAGGATAGCACCTGATATTATTTTTTGGATGAACGCGGACGGTTGCCTTCCCCCCTTCTTTTTTATCCTTAGGTAGGTTAGAGAGGAGTCGTCCACGGGTGGCTCAGGAGGCCGTGGTTGATCCATTTTCCAAAGCTAGCTAGTAGCGAGTCAGTCAACTTGATTGACCGATTTCAAGTAGCCACACCATTCCTCTTCTCGCACACAAGACCATAGCCCGATTTTTTTATTTTTTCTTCCAGCATCTGACCACTTTGATTTTTCTTCAAACCAGTCCCCCTTATCCCTTTTAGTAGGAATTGGGCGACTCAGTAGTTGAAGGAAAGCAGCAGGCGACCAGCGCGGCAGAAACGGCCTGCGCGGACGCAGCAGCACTCGTCAGGAGCAGCAAAAACCACGGCAGCAGGGCGGTTCAAACCCATGGCGGCGGAGAGCGGGTTAAGGCCATCGCAGCAACTTGGAGCAGCAGGCGACTCGATCGGGTGGAGCCCCTGCAACCAGGCGGCTCAAGCCGTGGCCACGGCGGGTCATAACAATAGAGGTGGAGCTTTCAACCGCGGTTTAGAGCAGCAGGGCGGCTCGGCGACCCGGAGCGATGTGACTTGCCGACGGTGTCTTGAAACCGAACAGCAGAGACAAACAGAGGAGGCTCCGGTGGCAGCACCAGAAATCGATCTTAAGGCCGCGGAGACGCGCCGGTTTAACTTGACCAGAAGCCGATGGACCGGCGTTGGTGAGTTGGAGCAGCAAAAATGGGACCGCGGCGGTTTAACTTGAGGCCGCGGAGACGCGCCGTCTTAACTTGAGGCTGCGGAGACGCGCCGGGTTAACTTGAGGCGAAGCCGATGGACCGGCATTGGTGAGTTGGAACAGCAAAAACGGGACTACGGTGGCGAATCACAATAGCTCGACGACAGCCGCTGAAGTAGGGATGCTAGAAAGCACCACGGTACTAGACAGAGGAGCAGCGCCAGAGTCACCCGGTCGGGGCGGCACAGGCGAGAGGCGAACTGCTAAAAAGCACGAACGGCTCGTGGAGGAGGAGGCCTCAAGCACGGCCGGTTCATGCATCAAGGTTGGTGGCTTCAGAAGCGTGGAAATGGGTGGATCCCGCTCATTACGACCATGGTGGAACTGGCGCGGTGAATTGGCCACAACTGTACGTGACTCGCCGTTGTGGAATCAGGCCACAACGGCGGTTTGAGCAGCACAAGGTAGAGGCCCGTGGCAAGAGACTTGACGGCGGTGGCGAGTAGAACCATGGCAATGGGGCGACTTGACGTGCGGCGAGGTCGCGGGCGGTTCAACAGGTGTAGCGAGGCCATGGCGGCAGCTCGATGCAAGCAGGCCCGCAGTTGTACAGCGGGTGAACCGGCGTCGGAGTCCAACAGCCAGCGCTCATTAGCGGGTCCACAACAGAGGTAAGCCGGGCGGCTCAAGGAAGAAGCGCGAGACGCACGGGCAGCCAGCGTGGGCGGCCCGGCTCCGCACCGGCGGTGGATCTAGGCAGCTCGTCGCGCCTCTGTGGTCGTAACTCGGTAGGGCAACAAAAGAGGTAAACGGCGCGGCGGAGCCAGCAGGCGTAGCCGGTGGTGGGCTGTGTATGCGACGGCTCGGGTGCAATTGTAGATTGGGAATCGGCGAGGACGAGCAAGGGCATAGAGCGACTGCGGAGACACGGCCGGACCAAGGTTGCAGACCTGCGGTGACTTGGAACAGAGGGTGGCTCGGACGCGCGCCCCGCCAAAGGTAGAATCCCGTTTAAAGACGGTCGCCCCGATCTCAACTCATCACTTGTTGACCCGGACACAGCTTGACTTGATGTGGTTGCTCATCTCGGCGGATTGTAACAATTAACGTTAAACTCCACCTATTGTAGCGGTGAGCCGGCACCGGCCGGATCAAGCTAGATCATGGGTGTCAAAAGCACAGCTGCAGCTGAGGACCTGCATCACCGCAGGGCGAAGACTAACAACCCACGGCGGCGCAGGCGAGTCGGCAGGAGGAGCACGGAAACCGGGGTGGCCCGGACACGTGTGAGGCGACTTGCAAACAGTCGGCGGCTCAAGGCGTGGTGACCAGTGAAACTCGGCGTTGAAAATGGAGCGACCCGACGCGGCGGCTTGGTGAGCCACGTCCGGTTTCAGCTTGAGGGTTCACGACCCGCTCGAAGAAACAAAGGGATTCGCGGGCAATGCAAAGCGCGCGTGACCCGGCGAGTCCGAGGCGGAGACGGTATAGGGAGGCCAAAGCGCCAGGGTCACCACGGGCGGAAGACTGCCCAAGGTGAGCTGAAGCGGCCGGGGACCGACGAGGGCGGCTCAGCGCGGGGTCGAGGGCAACATCGTTGGCCGATGGTTGTTTTTTCAGAGTTGGCCACTCAGAAAGGCCGCCGGCTCATAGACAAGGCCGTAGCAGCAGAAGAGACTGTGGCGGTTCAACAGAGGTGACCCAGACACGGAATCGAAGGCGGAGGAAGTTTGTAACTGGTTTTTCCATCTTGGTCCATGTATGTTGATGTATAACACCTTTGTACTATTTATTGGTTTGATGGATGTAGTAGCAGCATGATCCTGACGTGGCTTCGGGACTTGATCTATCGTAATAAACAACTGATGTTTTGGCTGTAGTGAAAATACTTTGTTGATCTCGGCAATTTGTACCCCATATCGACTAATTTCGGTGAGACTCCGACCTGCAGCGACAATGCAAACTAACCCGGCCTCGACGGATCATCTGATCGTGTATGCTGGCACATAAACACAACCCTAGTTTTCTCTTGATCTTAAATCTTGTACATGTCACTTTGATTGCTCGCCGATGACGTTATCTTCTGCACCGACTCTTTTCCATCCAGCACCTCGCGAATTTCTTGATCCCTGAAGAAATCCCTCCAAGAACTCAACACCACCATGCGCAAGCCCCACGGTGGGCACCAACTATCGTGGAATTGTCACAGCAGATGTCCTAGTGTGAGGACTTAGTCGTGAGGCCAACGCATCTATGTGGTAGCTTGAGAGGGGTTTGAGCGGAATCGAGAAAAGCAACACAAGACAAGGGTTTAGACAGCTTCGGGCCCCAGGAGACATCATCCGGTAACAACCCTACATGCTATTTGAGGCTAGGTCTCATTACCATCATGAGGGAGTCGCCGTAAACCGGCTCTCCCAGTTATGTCTAACCTTTAAGATTATCTCCCCCTCTTGGGGTGCCCTGCCCCCCCCCCTTATATAAGTTGAAGGGGCGGGTTACATGTAGAGTCCATCTCGTACTAAGACTTAAACTATCCTGACTTCTCTTCATGGGCTTCTTAACATCTTGGGCTTCTTAACGTCTCGGACTTATTAACCCCTGGCGACTTAATGTATGTCGGGTTATCATCTGACTTAACATCTATCGGGTTATCAGCTGACTTAATATCTGTCGGGTTATCAGCTGACTTAACATCTGCCAGGTTATGATCTGACTTAACATCTGCCGGTTTATGACTGTCTGTCGGGTTATGATTGTCTGTCGGGTTATGACTGTCTGCCGGGTTATGACTGTCAGCCGGTTTATCACCTGTCGGTTTACCGTCTGTCTTAGCCACCTATCTTAACTGTCAGCTGGTTTATCACCTGCCAGTTTACCGTCTGTCTTAGCCACCTGTCTTAACTGTCAGCCGGTTTATCACCTGCCGGTTTACCAAGTCCCAGCCGGTTTATAACTCCGGCCGGGTCATACCACGGGGTATATCCCCGACACTTCCCGCTAAACAAAATTGCGTTAAACGGCCGATGTGTACGGTTTAATAGTGAACCATGGAGCTACAGGCGCTGCATTGCGCACGACAGAAGGACAGACGGAGGCATGACTGGAGGATGTAGGGGAGAACACTGGCGGACGGGAAGAAGGTAACCGGCCACCTTATAGCACACGCAACCGCCCCCAGCACCAACACAAATAACTAGCTGGCAACAACAACCAGACACGTGGTGGATTAGTAGCTGGGCACGGGTGGAACACTCAGCCTATTGCTTGCTTTTTTTTGTAGGCATTAGAACAAGTACGTATGAGGTGAAATAAAAGGAGTGCCACTGTGTAACAAATCAAAGCTAGATTCAATAAATCAGGTCATGGAACGAACATCCCACACTCGACCTACCCCATGGCTTGCCCCATCACTTTTGCCATCGCTCCTCTTTGTTGGTTGTTGTTTATCTAGTTCATACGTATAAAAGCAAGACAACATTCTCAAGCTATTTGGCATTCGCACAAACAGGTTGTGTGCAGATAAACTTACGCATTAAAAGCAGTGCATCGAATTCTCAATCGCTGGAGAAAATAACACAAGAGCGGTGCCAGCTTCCCCGTATCCATAAGCAGTGATTTATGACCACTTGGAAACTTCTATTTTGTTTATATGCAACAAGAGAGGGAAGTTTACAGAATAATATTTTTCTATAAACCTACATCACTGACCCTACTTGGATTGTTGGTGTTATTGTCACTACAATTTAATTTAGTTATTCAGTATAATTTCACTATTACATTTTTAGTGAAATGTGATTCAAAAACCTCATGAAGTAAGGTAACATCTGTTTCAAAATGGATTGTTATAGTTTAGACAGAAGTTAAGTTTCAACAATTCCCTTGCGGCAAAGCAAACTAAAATGTATCATTTTTCCTCAGGATTCTGCACATTTTTAAAGCATAGTGCACTGAAAAGAACACACAAGTTGAACTGAAAATCAAAATAAAAGTTGGGGCAGCATGCCTGTGAGGAGGGAGGTTGAGGGCAGCAGGGCGCATAGTGGGCGAAGGACGCACAAGGATGATGAGTTACCTCATCGCTAGGCTGCGAGACGACCTCCATCATGGAGGTGCTCGGGTTGGAGTGCATCAGCAGCGAGCAGTCGGGCTGCGACAGGGGACAGGTTGGAGGAGTTTTCCCCTGCTAACAGATAAAAAAATATATTTCTCCCTATCACCATTTCCCCTGCTAACAACTTCCCTTCAAGGCCATTCTTCAAGCATACGCACAAGGTAACAATTTTAACTACCGGATTCATTACATATGAACATTTTTTTAGTTTATCTATTGAACTTATAGGACTTGTTATCCCCAACAAACTACCCTTGAATGTTTTGTTTTTTCGAACTTCCCAAGTTTGCGTTTTCGAACTGATTGAATAGTAGTATATGAGCTCACCAACATGATGAAATTTCTACTGAACACTAAGGTGCAGAATATACACACAAGGTACCTGAACAATTTACTTAGCCTGGTCGAAGGAGAAGGTGCAGCAGCAGCAGCAACAAGTTGTCAAAGAAGAACTTGTCGCCCGTGGAGTGTTTGCCTGCACGCAGCTACTTGAGCGACCGTGGATGGAGCAAGCAGTTGGACTGCCAAGTTGGACGGCGCGTTGTGGCCACGGGATGCGGTGACACGATGTGACAGCCCACTTCAGGGGTGGGGGAAGGTCGCCAAAGCGGCGGTAGGGATAGTTGGCTGTGGCGATTGGTGGCGCTATGGTGGCTCCCAACAGTGGCGGTGGGTGGAATCACGGGGGCCGATGGTGGCGCATGGAAGTAGGGGGCGTCGGGAGCGAGGGAGGAGGTGGGGCCAGGGCAGCACCGGAGACGGGGAGGAGGTGGAGGCGGGGCGGC
>NC_041383.1:325821175-325823548 GCF_002162155.2 Triticum dicoccoides | reverse complement strand
GGCGGGGCGGCACCGGGATCCGGGAGGAGGTGGGAGTGGGGCGGCGCCGGGATCAGGGAGAAGGTGGGGCGGGGCGGCGCCAGGAGACAGGGAGGAGGTGGGGCGGTCGGCGCCGTGAGCCTGGGAGAAGGTGGGGAGCGGGTGGCGCCAGAAGCGGGGAGAAGGTGGGGGCGAACCACGCCGGGAGCCTGGAGAAGGTGAGATCGGGGGTGAGTCGTATGGGTGGGGTGGGTTTTTTTGTCCAGTACCGGGCGGGTTAATTAGCTGATATGAAAAAAAGATGCACGTCTATATAGGGTGAGGGGTAACAGAATAATATTATGTTACTAGTAACAAAATAGTTCATACGTCTCCAACGTATTTATAATTTTGTATTGTTACATGCTATTATATTATCCATCTTGGATGTTTTATATGCATTTATATGCTATTTTATACGATTTTTGTGACTAACATATTAACCTAGAGCCCAGTCCCAGTTTCTGTTTTTTCCTTGTTTTTGAGTTTTACAAAAAAGGAATACCAAATGGAGTCCAATTGACCTGAAAATTCAAGGAGATTGTTTTTGGACTAGAAGAAGCCCACAGAGCATCGGAGATGGATCAGAAGAGTCCCGAAGCCACCAAAAGGGTAGAGGGCGCGCCCCCTACCTCGTGGCTTCCTCGTGGACCCCCCTGACTTGTTCCTGACGCCAACACCTCTTATCTATCCCCAAACTTCCAGAACAGAACCTACATCAGGAGTTCCACCGCCGCAAGCCTCTGTAGCCACCAAAAACCAATCGGGACCCTATTCTGGCACCCTGCCGGAGGTGGGAATCATCACCGGTGGCCATCTTCATCATCCCGGCACTTTCCATGATGAGGAGGGAGTAGTTCACCCTCGGGGCTGAGGGTATGTACCAGTAGCTATGTGTTTGATCTCTCTCTCTCGTGTTCTTGATTCAGCACGACCTTGATGTACTGCGAGTTTTTCTATTATAGTTGGATCTTATGATGTTTCGCCCCCTCTACCTCTTGTAATGGATTGAGTTTTCCCTTTGAAGTTATCTCATCGGATTGAGTCTTTAAGGATTTGAGAACACTTGATGTATGTCTTGCATGTGCTTATCTGTGGTGACAATGGGATATTCACGTGATCCACTTGATGTATGTTTTGGTGATCAACTTGCGGGTTTTGTGACCTTGTGAACTTATGCATAGGGGTTGGCACACGTTTTCGTCTTGACTCTTCGGTAGAAACTTTAGGGAAATCTGAAGTTCTTTGTGTTGGTTTGAATATATGAATCTGAGATTGTGTGATGCATATCGTATAATAAAACCTGCAGATACTTGAGGTGACATTGGAGTATCTAGGTGACATTCAGTTTTTGGTTGATGTGTGTCTTAAGACGATATTTTACTACGAACTCTAGGGTTGTTTGTGACACTTAGAGGAATAGCCCAATGGATTGATCAGAAAGAATAATTTTGAGGTGGTTTCATACCCTACAATAATCTCTTCGTTTGTTCTCCGCTATCAGTGACTTTGGAGTGACACTTTGTTGCATGTTGAGGGATTGTTATATGATCTAATTATATTATCATTGTTGAGGGAACTTGCACTAGTGAAAGTATGAACCCTAGGTCTTGTTTCCAAGCATTGCAATACCGTTTTCGCTCACTTTTGTTACTTGCTACCTTGTTGTTTTTATACTTTCATATTACAAAAACCTATATCTAGCATCCATATTGCACTTGTATCACCATCTCTTCGCCGAACTAGTGCACATATACAATTTACCTTTGTATTGGGTGTGTTGGGGACGTAAGTGACTCTTTGTTATTTGGTTGCAGTGTTATTTGAGAGAGACCATCTTCATCCTACGCCTCTCACCTTAGGTCATTCACTTGAGGGAAATTTTCTACTGCCCTACAAACCTCTGCAGTTGGAGGCCCAACAACGTCTACAAGAAAAAGGTTGGATAGTAGACATCTGTCCAGCCATATATATATACAAATACACACACGTATATATATATATATGTATGTATGTATGTATGTGTGTATATATAGAGTGGGTCTATTCCGATAACACCCTTTAAGACTTATTCTGCTGACAGTAACTCTTATTCTGCTGACAGTAACTCTTATTCTGCTAACACTTCCACTGCAAAACCTCCCGGAACAAACCACAGCAAACAAATAAAAAGACCGAAGCCCAACTCTGCCTTCTTCCTCTCCCTCATACCCACCCACCCCCAACCCGCCTTCTTCGTCCCCTGCCCCGCGCCGCCCACCACCCCCTGCCTCGCTCGCTGCACCACCCCCTCCCCCGCGCCGCCGCGCCATCCCCTGCCCCACGCCGCCCACACCACCGAACCACCTCCTTACC
>NC_041383.1:325817638-325820902 GCF_002162155.2 Triticum dicoccoides | reverse complement strand
CTGATGCACCAGTCAGATCTGCCTCAACCCCGACCGGATCGAAGTGCGTCGTCCCCGCATCGCGCCTCCACACGCCACCCGGCCCCGCCCCTCTACCCCGCCATGCGGCGCTGCACCAGCACCACCTTCCCCCCTCCCCGGTACTGCTTCCTGCCATCGTTGAGCACAACTTCTCTGCCTCCCCTCCCCGAACTTCCCTCCCCCGCTATGGCCTAGGTCTGTCTCCGGCAAGGTCCTTGCAGGTGAGCACGGCGGGGGACATGGCTCGGGATGATAGCAGTTTTGTGCAGCTCGTGGGCTCGCTGTGTGCAACTCTCGTGCATGTTCGTGCAGTCCACCCTGAGCAGAGAAGCTCCTAAGCGGCACCACCAACGGCTCATCTCCTTTCCCTTCCCCTGCTCCTACCCTTCATCAACTCCGGCGAACACCTCCCTCCTAGGATCAAGCTATACCCTGCGGTGGCTCCCAGATTGTCCTTTGTGCGTATGTAGTTTGGTTCCTATGATTTTCTATACGGATTGGTTTTCAGATTTTATTTCTTGACTAATTTAAGCCTGTTTTTGCAAGCTCCTTTGTGACTAGCTTTTTTGCAGTTCAGTTCGAGTGCCAGATCCTCCCGAAAGCAACCGAGATGCACTTCCTCCTCTCCGCAGCGGAGGCGCACCCCTACCTTCGCCCGACCATCAACGGCGACCCCTCCCGCGCGGGTTCCGGCCTGGATCCGTGGCTGACGGCCACGGACACCGTCCCAACCCCTTCTTCGAGTAACGCACAATGCACCGGGACCCCACCTCCGCCGCCGTGTTCCTACTGATGGAGGGTTGGCTAACCAGGACCAGCCCGGCTTGGTGGAGTTGCAGCTCAGCCTTGTCTCATTCCCAAGCTCCTGCGCCAGATCTGGCCTTGAGAGATCTCCAACTAGCACCGTCACTGTCCAAGCCGGCGACTGCGACTCTGCACACAGGCGTGCAGTTCTGCCCACGGGGAAGTGCAGCTCAGCTAACGGGGGCGTGTAGTTCGGACCACATCGTCGAGGTCTTCCGACGACTATGATTCTGCACACGACACGTGCAGTTCTGCCCACGCGGGACTACAGCTCGGCCAACGGGAGCATGCAGTTTAGCCCACCGCATCGGTGGCTTTTCGACGAACTAGCAGTGCACGGGTAGTTCCCCTTGGAGTCTACACACGTCGATAGTTTTTTATGAGGGGTTCGTTGTGTATGTTGTAGAGGTCCGACGTCCACATATGTGCAGTTGAGCACGGTGCCGATTGCAGTTGAGCTCGTCCTGAGGCAAGCGTTAGTGCAAGCGGCAGACAGAGGCAGTACAGGGATGGCCTACTTGCTGATGGATGCACATCCTCAATGGCAACCAATTTCCAATTTTGCTACGACCCGTTGTGGACTTTTGTTTTGTTTTCAGGCAGCCCATGATTACCACAGGCGCATAGCTTCGGAATTTTGTTTGCGCCATTTGTAGTTCTCTCAATGTGCAGAAGAAAAAATGTTTCACTTTTTTGAAGTTCGCTTTGTTCTTGGTTGTGGCACGAAAAGAAATAGGCGATGCAGTTTGCCCGGAACACATGAGAAAAAAAGTAAGAAGAAACAAAACTTAAAAATAGCTAAGAAAATTTTGTTCGACTTACTACTTTGACCATGTAGTGCAGAACAAATTAGAAAAATATATATATGCAGAAACTTGCAGTTCAGTACGGTGAACACATACATGATTTTGTTTAAAAAAGATGTTGTTCATATCGCGTGGTGTTGTGAAGGACTCTCCAGTACACTTCGCTTTGAACAAAACGCATTAAAAAACATATAAATGCAGTGCACTTTGGTCTTACAAAAAGTCCACTACGGAGAACTTGTACACTCCATCGAAAACAAAATGCATTTAAAAACATGCAGATGTGGTGCACTTTGGTCTAAAAAAGTCCAGTACAACGGACGCTTCAGTACACTACATTTAGAACAAAACGCATTTAAGAAAACATGCAAATTCAGTGCACTCTGGTCTTATAAAAAAATCCACTATGACGGACTTTTCAGTACACTCCATTTAAAACAAAAATGCATTTTGAAAGACATCCAAATGCAGTGCACTTTCGTCTTAAAAAAAGTCCACTATGAAGGACTTTTCAGTACACTCCATTTAAAAAATGTATTTAAAAAATATGCAGTTATCTTGCCCGTCTGAAGCAGTGCGATTTTCTGTCTGAAGCAGTGTGTTCTTCCGTCTGATGCAGTTCCCTCGACGATTTGGGTGCCGCAAGAAACAGAGTTCCACATTTCGGTATTTTTAAAATTCCTATTGAACCGTAAGGAATTAGAGAGAGCGTTCTATATGAAAATGTTGTGTCTCGACGATATATTTCCAATGGCGTATCATTTGAATCCTTTCGACCAACGGTTTGTAAAAAATTCGGGAAAGTGGTCGCTGCCTCTCGTCATTAGCCGCACGATTTTCAAAATTAAATAAAAACCGTAAGGAATCTCAAAAACATTTAAACATATGAAAGTTGTGCCTCGTCCGTAAATTTCCAACGATGTATCATACGCCTCATTTCGACAAACTGTTCAAAAACTGGAGCGTAAACATTATCAAAAATTGCAAAAACTTCGAAGAAACACAACTCCGCCATTTACTAAATTTAAAACTGCTTTTAAACCGTAATGAATTAGAGAAAATAATATATATGTAAAAGATGTGTCTCGATGATATCATTCCAACGATGTATCATTTGCTTCATTCCGACGAGCGGTTTAGAAAAAACGTGAAAAAATGCTTGTTGCCACTCATCATGCACCGCACCGTTTTGAAAACTGTTCTTAAACCATGAGGATTCTCCAAAAGTGTTCAGCATGATGTAGTTGCGCCTAATCCATAGTTTTTCAACGGTATATTACACGCCTCGTTCCCATGAAAGGTTTAAAAACTAGAGCAAAAACAATACCACAAAAGTTCGCATACAGTTTTTTTGCAACGGGGAGTGCACTCACATCAGTACTACAGTGCTATTGCTTCAAAAATAGATGTGCACTTCCGTTGAGCGTGCAGTGCGGAAGTGTTAGCAGAATAACTATTCTTCACCCACCCACCCCACCCCCTATATTTTACCATCAATGCATCATAATTTTACGTTCCGTAAGTTCTGTCTTATTTCTGACATAAAAAGAGACCGGAAGAAAATATATAATCGTCGTAAAAAATATTTTATGTTATGTAAAATTACAAACGTAAAAACATAGTGTAAAATATA
>NC_041383.1:325803531-325817428 GCF_002162155.2 Triticum dicoccoides | reverse complement strand
TGTTACCCTACTTGAACTAACGGTTTCATGCGGTTGTACTGATGAATTGGAGTGGTTGAACTGATGTTTCCATTTTTGTTTAACAGATTTTTCTTTAGTTCCAAAAAAATTACAATTTTTTTTGTCGCAACGGGGCTTGTAATATATTGTTGGAAAGCTCTTAACAACTATATTTCAAGTATATTGAAATTTTTTGCAAAATCATTATTGTTTAAAAGTAGTTTTGAAAAAACCTTTTTTTTCAAAACCAAAAATGTGAATCATATTTTGGACTCAATTTTCAAACGGTTTGTTGGAATTGAGCAAATAAGATGGCGTTGAAAAGTTGGTAAAAATCTGCATCTTCCATATATCTATTGTTTTTTCAAATTCGTTACAATTTAAAAGTAATTTGAAAATGGTAAAATTCTAGGCGAAACGTATTTTCGCGTTTTTCTACAAATGGTTTGTCGGATTGACGCAAATGATATGACATTGGAAAGCTATGGAAAATGCGCAACTTTTTGGTATTGAAATGTTTTTCTATTTCCTTATGGTTTAAAAACGAATTTGAATACAGACAAATTTGATTTCGAACACGATTTTTTTTAAGTTGTTGAAATGGGGCAAATAATATACCCTTGGAAAACTATCAAAAATGAGAAACGTAGTCATGTTTGAACATTTTCTCAAATTCACAACCGTTAAGAGTAATTTTGAATACGGCAAGATGGATCCTGCTATTTTCCCGTCTGGAAAACAGAGTACTCGTATTGATATATGTGTGTGTTTGTACTGAGTTATTTTTTGTAGAGTAATTTTGAATGGTTCTCAAAAGAGGGTACTTGTACTGATGTTTGCATGGGTTTGTACTAAACGTGTTTTCACTAACTAGACTTTGCTATGTTTTTTGGGTAATATTTTCCATGTAAGTTTTCAACGGTTTACTGTATCATAGGCCCCAAACTTGCATGATTTATATTGTTGAACTGAATGCTATTTTTTGCAAAAGAATAAATAAATTGCGTGTTTCTTTTTTTAAGTCAATTTTTTTTTGCAACGAATGTTCTAGATTTCTCTTGTTTTGCAACTTGAACTTTTACCATTTTAAACTTTTACGATCTTGAATTACCGTGTGTGGATGAGCACCTGAACTTGTAGAATTTAAAGTTTTCTGTTTAATTTCACATTTGTGTTTTTGTCCGAACTTATGGTATCATCATCAGTGAACCTGCATGGTTTCTGTAGCTAAACTAAAATAAACTTTTACCTGAATAAATATGAACACCGGGAAATTTGTACAACAAGAACTGAATCTAATGCCAATATTGAACTTGCAGTTGCAGGTTCCATGCGCAAGCTAGCTATCAAATTTACTGATCCTAAAATCAATCACCACCACAGGAACACAATAAAGTTCTTCAAATGGTTGCTCGAGGAAGAGCTAGCTGCTAAACCTGACCACATTTACCGCTAGGAGCAGCCAACCACTAGTTTGAAGAGGGATTTAGCGACGTCGACAGCCGCCAACCACATTTACCTCCTCAACAAAATAAAATATCAAACTTTTTCGGTATACTTTCTCGTTCACCTTACATGGATCCAACATGTTTTTGCACAATGACCTCTTATATTTCATATTTTATAGCAAGCTACACCGCAGAGAAATTAAAATACATTGGATCAAAGACCATTATAGAGCAAGACAGCAACAGGTTCGTCATCGGCCATCATCAGCCAACATGTATTGTCCCTGTTGCTTCTCCCTTCCTGTCCAACCAAATCACATTGAACTGCAAACACACACAACATAGACACCGATCCAAGAGTCAAACCAGGAGCTGAAGCACATGAGAGAGATGTCGCATGCGCAAATGAGAGGGAGTGAGTGAGTCATGCTTTGCTGCTGCACACGCGCATGTATGAGAAAGAGAACAACATCAGTTGCTGCTTAAAGCGGGAGAGCTTTCAATGACCTAAATTAGCATAGGTGCACTTTAGATGTAGCAAAATCTGAACTTATTTACAATGGGAAATTGAAATTTAGCATGCTGATTGATACATCTTTTTAATAAGTAGTTATCTAAACCTGAAATGAGTTTCAATCATATGCTAGAAGATGCCCCATGCAAAAACTAGAAATAAGAGTGAGATAGAAAGAGTTGTTTCAACAAGTTTGTTTAAGTACAAATACATGGTGGTAGCGGTATTCAATGCAAATGGGAGCTTTGTACAATAATCCATTGCAAGCATCATATAGCTTGGAGTATGAAACACAACCATCACCAATTCACCATGTTACTGTTCTGGGCATAGTCAATATAGTTGCACTAAGACGCTTAACCAAATGACCTGAGACAGCCAATGGAGGAAGGAGTTCTTGTCTTAATATAGGCAGTTTTTTTACAAAAATGGCTCGAACATCTTTAAAAACAGACAACAATGACCACTTTTTTTAACTACCTGAGTAAACAACCGCCAACTTGCAATTGATCACTTGAACTTATAGGGAATAGAAAAAAGAACTAAGCTTGCATTATGAAAATCTACAGTTTTTTCTGAAGTGATAACATATGTAAAACTTAGGTCAATTGGTGTGACGCACATAGTTGAACTAGTGTAATATATGTAGTCGAATGGATGTAATTATTTGTAGTTGAACCAATTGGAGACCTGGCAATGCAACAACATTTTCATTCTATGGTGTCTCGCTCATGGTTTGCTAGAACAAGTTGATTCTTTGTTTTGAACTTTGAAACAAGCTATAACTTGTGTTTCCCAAATGTGTACAGAATTTTATGTTTCCAAGCATATACCTTATGTTTTTTTTGTTGATGGGCACACCGCCCCTACTCCTGTGGACTGACGGCGCCGCGAAGTGGAGCTAAAGGAGAGGGGATCACGAGCGGCGCCTAGGTGCACGGGGATTTGGCCGCTTTAGAGGATCCCAGCTACCACCAAGTCATCCCCGAGGAGCTTGTAGAGGCAAGGAAGTTGGTCACTGGCCATCTGGTGTAAGTTTGAGCTACCAGGTACACCGGGATTTGGCCGCTTTAGAGAAACAAGAAATCAGAACAAACATGAATTATATATTGTCACGCTCAATATGCGATACTATCCTAAAGAGACTCGAAGGTCCCACCAAGGATAGAACCGCATATTGAAACGCTTTTGCAAGGTGGATATCATTACATCAACATTACATAATAGATGGGGATACATACAAAAGGCATACAATGCCACACGAATACAACATCACAATACATAAGAGCAACATCCGACTACGGATGAAACATAAACAGAAACTCAAACGACATCCACCCTGCTAGCCCAGGCTGCCGACCTGGAATCTATCCCCTGATCGAAGAAGCAGAAGAAGAACTCAACGCAAGCAAGCATCGCTCTCGCGTCATGATCATCGCATAACCTGTACCTGCAACTGTTGTTGTAGAATCTGTGAGCCACGAGGACTCAGCAATCCCATTACCATGGGTATCAAGACTAGCAAAGCTTACTGGGAAAGGAAGGGGAAAAGTGGTGAGGTTGCAGCAGCGACTAAGCATGATATGGTGGCTAACATACGCAAATAAGAGCGAGAAGAGAGCAAATGGAACGGTCGTGAAGCTAGCAATGATCAAGAAGTGATCCTGAACTCCTACTTACGTCAAGCATAACCCAAAAACCGTGTTCACTTCCCGGACTCCGCCGAAAAGAGACCATCACGGCTACACACGCGGTTGATGCGTTTTAACTCGGATCTGGTGTCAAGTTATCTACAACTGGACATTAACAAATTTCCATCTGCCTATAACCGCAGGCACGGCTTTCGAAAGATTATACCCTGCAGGGGTGTCCCAACTTAGCCCATGATAAGCTCTCGCGATCAACGAAGGATATACCTTCTCCCAGGAAGACCCGATCAGACTCGAAATCCCGGTTTACAAGACATTTCGACAATGGTAAAACAAGACCAGCAAAGCCGCTTGATGCGCCGACAATCCCGATAGGAGCTGCACATATCTCGTTCTCAGGGCAACACCGAATAGGTCAGCCTACGAGTAAAACCAGCCCTCGAGTTGCCCCGAGGTGGCCCCGCAGTCTGCCCAGTTCGGACCAACACTTAGACAAGCACTGGCCCGGGGGGGCTAAAAATAAAGATGACCCTCGGGTTGGCCGACCCAAGGGAAAGGTACAGGTGGTGGTGAGGCAAATGGTAAAACCAAGGTTGGGCCTTGCTGGAGGAGTTTTATTCAAAGTGAACTGTCAATGGGGTCTCATAAATCACCCAACCGCGTAAGGAACGCAAAATCCGGGAACATAACAGCGGTATGACGGAAACTAGGGCGGTAAGAGTGGAACAAAACACCAGGCATAAGGCCGAGTCTTCCACCCTTTACCAAGTATATAGATGCATTAAATTAAATAGGAGATATTGCGGTATCCCAACATAACCCTGTCCACCATGGAGCAATCTTCAACTTCACCTGCAACTAACAACGCTATAAGAGGGGCTGAGCAAAGCGGTAACATAGCCAAGCAATGGTTTGCTAGGAAGGGTGTCAAAGGTTAGAGGTTCATGGCAATTTGGGAGGCTTGATGAGTAAAAGATAGGTAGCGCAGCAAAGCGATAGAACGAAGCAACTAGCATAGCAATGATAGTAGTGAGATCCAGGGTAGCGGTCATCTTGCCTGAAATCCCGCAAGGAAGAAGAACGAGTCCATGAAGAAGATGAAGCCACGAAGACGAACCAAGCGTAGACGAATGAATCCTCATGATCGCAACGAAACGGGAACTATCAAGAAGAAGCACACAACATGGTAAACACACTACACATGAACAAGGCATGATGCGCACACAAGCATGATGTAAGACAAGACTACATGAAGCTACTCATGGCAAGAGATTATGCAAACAAGAGCAACACATCAAAGAAAGTTTAAATGAGGTCGGAAACAACACATAACAATTCCGGTAAGTCCTCGTATGCATATTTCGAAATTGGTCCAGATCTGAATAAACCTTATGTTCGAGTTGTTAAACAGCAAGTTAAGATGCACCAAGATGATCTACACGAGATTCTAGTCAAGTTACATATAAAGTTCATTTAATTCGGAGCTACGGCCTAGAAGATATGAGCAAGACAAGTTAAACATGGCATTAATGCAAAATGCATTCAAATATCAAGCAAACACACCAAAATAAGGATGCAACATGATAATATGAAACTACATGCAAAATCAAGCAAGTTTCATATAGAGCACACTCAAAACGGAGCAACGGTTCAACACACACACATGAAACAAGTTATAGCAACAATCTGTCCAAAACAGCAACTAGGTATATTGTAAGCATCAAGACAATATGCTACAGCACCCCAACATGAGAATAAAAGGCATGGGCATGATGTACAAGTAAAGCATAACAAAACATGAACACTGAGCTATCTCCAGAAACTACTAGAACATGCTCAAACACACATGGCAAGATTGCAAATAATAACAGTTTCAAACTTTGCAGAAATAACATCAGGTTGCAATGTTTAGAGCTATCGAAAAACATGTTACAAGAACTTATCATGGAAAACAAAGGCATGGCATGAATCTACTAATTGCATAGAACAAACGTCCCTTACTGACCATAAGCCAAAAAGGATCAGAGGATATGATGGCACCCATGTAAACATGGCAAATTATATGACAGATTCAAACATGGCAGGAACAACGATAAGTAGGCATGTTGGTGAGCTTGAACCACTCATCACAGAGCAATACATGGCATGGCAAGGCAACCAACAGTAAGAAGACATGTTTATGAAGCTAAGCATGGCAAGAGCAAGTTCATAGGGTACATGGATCATTAGCAAAACACATGGCAAAACTGAACTTAATGTTAACAGGCTGACAACAACATTACTTAGCAACTTGAGAGCAAGATTACAACAATCTACAGCAAGCTATAACTGCAACCAGGGGCATGTATGGATAGAGCATGACATGTATAACAAATCATCCTTAGTGAACATCTCTAGATTATGCACGGAATGACTTGTAGCAGCAGGTTTACATGTCATCACAAAATAATAGATTCAGCCTAGCAAAACAGCAACAGCAAGTACCCTACTTAGCAAACTTGATGCACTCAGTACAAGACTCACAAAAATAAATGGATGACACCCCTGTAAAGATAGCATGATGTAGTTCAAAACACATGTAGACATCAACCTCATAGGATGCACACATCAAACATGGCAAAAATGACAAATCATCAAGTTATAACAGTTTCAGCAGATTAACAGCAACATGCACTTTTGCAACGATGATTCAGGCATCAAGATGAACTCAAATGAACATGATGCAATGGAATGAAATGAAGTACTCGTTGATACGAACAGTTTGACATATTACACGCACAAAACAGAGCCGCGTGCTAGGAGATATGGCATGATGAACAGGGCAACATAATATGCAAATTTATAGGACTTAGCCGATTTTCAGGAAAAAAACAGGACGCGCGTCGAATAGCTAAACGTCGCACTGAGCGGGTTTTAGGCGGGTGGCTCACCAGAGGGGCCTCGGCCCAGGAGAGGAAGCAGGCCGTCGGACCGAAGGGGAGCCTGGGCTGGGCTGGCGAACCGAGCCGTGGCCCACGAGCGGGCGCTCGTCCCCGTGCTCGAGCGGGACGAGGCCATGGCGTGGCCGGCGGCGGCCAAGGCGAGGTCCGGCGACGGGGAAGCCAGGAGGGGCCGGGGGTAGCGGGAACGGGCGGATCCAGGCCTGGGGACCCCGAATCTGGCGTCGGGGGTGGCCGGCGGTGCTCGGGGAGGCTGCTCCGGCGAGGAGCTCCAAGGGCGGCGGGGTCCTATAGGAGAGAGGGGGTGAGGCGGGGCGAGGAGAGAGAGGAAGAGAGGCGGCGAGGGGCGGCGCGACCTGGCCGTGGGGGTCGGCAGCGGCGAAGCCCGACAGGGCGCTCCGGCGAAGGTCCGGCAGGGGAACACGGCGGCGGCGCGTCCCTGGATCGGGGATGCTGGAGGGAGGCAGAACGCCATCGGGCGCGCGGGGGCTCGGGCGGCCGCGCGGGCCTGGGCGGGCCGCGCCTGGGCCCGGCAGGCCGCGGCGGCGGGGGAGCTGGGCAGGCGCACGCGGGCGACGTGGCAGCCCCCGATTGGCTGCCGGCGGTGGCGGGGCGCTGACTGACCAATGGCCAAGCGCCAAGTGGCGCCTGCGAGGTGGCCGGCGGCGGAATTTTGAGGTGGAGGTGGCTGGCGGCTGGAGCTAGGAGGAGGGGTTAGGATAGGTTAGGCCAAAATGGCAGGTTAGGGGGGTTTAAAAAGGCATGGGGTCTAGGTTAGGGGGATTTGAGGCCGTTACGGACCGTCGAATCTCGATCTGACGGTCCGAAACGGAGAGGAACTAGGTGGGCTGCAGGTGGGGTTAGTGGGCTGTGTAGGAGAGGTTTCGGGCTGAGAGGAGAGAAGAGAAAGCAAGGCCCGGCGGCAGTTTCGAAGACCGAAGCATTCGACGAAAGTACCGACAACGGTACCGCTATACATTTAACGGTTAGGCAGTTAAACGGACTCCGAATGCGACGAAACTTGATAGACGGCCTGTCTACACTATAATAAGACCGCATCCCAAGTTACACCCCAAATCGAGAACATTTTTATGCCACTTATAAAATAATATTTCGAAGGTGCCGCGGGCGCGTGCAAGTGTGACCGGACTCCGAACGGACAATGAAAAGAACCGACGGAACCCAAATGGATGCAAGTTTTTAAAACATGCAGATGAAATGCAGATGATGACATGACAGAATGCAACACGCAAGCAAATGACATGGCAACGACGGCGAATAACTGACGGACTCTTGGCGCATCGGATCCAAGGCGTTACATATATGTTACAAATTTTTGCCTTCTATAATGATGTGCTTCCTGGGCAATCCAAAAGCAGCAGCCGCACAAGTTCAATAGCCGCTCGCCGTACACACCTGCTCGATGGGAATTTATACAAACTGTTTGGAATTAGAAATTGAACTTTAGTAAAATTAGAAAGTAACTGAAAAAGAATTAGAAATTGAAGGAAAATAAAATAAGAAACTGTCTGATCTAAAAATAAGAATGAACTGAACTAAAATTGGAAATTTAACTGAATAAAAATTAAGATGTTGTCGATGTAAGAAGGGCTTCTCTTTTGCAGGTAGCTTATGCGCCGTCGGCTAGCTTTGGTTGTAAGCGTCTGTGTGGTTACCTACTAAGGATGACTAAACACTATATTATAACTATGGTTGTGAGTTCTAGAAATCGGGAGGAAATCATGTCTCATAAAAGAAAGAACCAGATATGTTGAGGCTTGGTTTTCAGTTCACACCATTTAAGCTAGCCGTACTGAAGTAGTTGTGTTCCTCTCACTCACATATACTACATGTTGATGCTTGTCATCTCGTCTTACATACTCCCTCTGTAAACTAATATAAGAGCGCTTAGATTACTAAAGTAGTGATCTAAACACTCTTATATTAGTTTACGGGAGTACTACATAGGCAGAGGCTACGTGTACTGTAGTCAAATCAAATAATATAAGACTCTATATGTATCAGACCTGGATGAGGATGCTGCCGGTCTTCTTGTCTTTATCGGTGACGAGGGAGTCCTCAGTGTAGTACGTACGCCGCGTCGGATGTTGTGTCCTGTCCTGACTCCTGGGTGTACATATGTACGCGTCGCCTCAGACGGTGGCCCTTCCTTCCTTGTGCTTGGCGGTCACACGGTGGTCAAACTAGTTAAGTTTTGTTCTTTTTAATTCAAAAAATAAGGTGAAACTACTAGTAAATAAATGGAGCTTATCACTGAAAACTGAATGGCACCTCAGTCAGGTTAGTTTCAGGTTCTGAGACTGAATGCACGCCGTGCCTGTCCTCCTACTGTGAGAGCCAAAGTAAACCAATCTTAACCAGGGAACATCACGCGTCACGGCCGCTGTCATGGAACACCGACACCGTACATGGAAACAGAGAAACTTCCAGGAAGCCTCCATGGCAGAGCCATAAACTCAAATGGCAGCACCGTCGACGGCGAACACTACCTTTTCGACAACTAGCTTGATTGACTGAAATCCTTCAAGTCCATCACTACATACAAAATATTACTGATAAATGATTTAGAGCAATGTCAGAAACAACATAAGCTAGTTGGAGAAGTTGCATGATTCAAATATGTAAATAGGAAATGATTCAGTCGTAGTAATTGAACTTTCAAGCACATTTTGTTATGTGTAAAATTTACTTTTTTTTAACGAAGTGAACTCAAAATTTGTAGGCGAGCCCTTCCTGTAGATGTACATGAACTTAATTTTGTGTTTGCACCTGAACTACCAACATGAATAAGCAATGATGACAGAAGTGTTGTATAAAGCTCCACAAATAACAATAATCTTTTCTGTCAAATGGATCATACAAAAAATTAACCAAAAATCATTTGTATGCACATTATCCTGATATCCCATAAGCCATTTGTGTACGGCATCATTATCAGTCATAACAACAAGCACCTGTTCGTGCTATAGGAACATAGAAACACCTCCTTTGACCTATGATGCGACGTCGTTGGCTCGTTGTCCTTGCCGTCAGCGGGCAATGCCCCTGAACTTGGCACTTGGCAGAGACTAGTAGTAGAACTTACCGGCCCTCCAACTTGCACTGAGGACATCTTAAACGAACATGAAATGAACTTCCTAGCATTTATTCTATGAACTTTTCTCAAGGTACACATGTTTCCCTAAATTTGCAAGTTGATTTTCTTCTTTCTTTTATCAGATAACTTACACATATAGATCTTCTTTACAAAATTATATAAACGACACCACACGTGTGTACTATTTTTATTTTTGAACATCCTAGCACTCTTGTGTAATTTTTTCTCAAAGGGCAACCTGGTGCATGTAGCTCCCGCTTGCGCAGGGTCCGACCACTTTGGGTCTATAGTACGCAGCCTTTCCCTACATTTCTGTAAGAGGCTGTTTCCAGGACTTGAACCCATGACCTCATGGTCACAAGGCAGCAGCTTTACCACTGCGCCAAGGCTCCCCTTCGTGTAATTTTTTCTCAGGACAAAATATATTGTAGGTGGGCATTGGAGCTTTCCATTACCTCGTGTTGTGCTTGTCCGACAAAGCATAGCTATTCTTTCAGCACAGAATAGTTTTTCACTAAATTTTCTAGTCCAACATCAGCATCTGGTCAAGTCCCATCGCTGGGGACCAAGATATTTTTTTTGTGAAAGCCTGGCACAAATCACTTGACACGGACAAGCACATACCTTGCCCTGTCCTCATGTACGGTCTGCACTTTGGGGTGGTTTTGAGAGCGGACATGAGTGCTGGCTGTGAACGGCCTGTGGTGTTGGCTGTGGACGGCCAGCATCGTCGTGTGAGTCTGGTGGGCCTCAAAGGCGAGTTGTCAAAGGAGGTCGTCGACAGCGAGTTGTGCCGGCAGGGAGCCATGGCTGTTCCGGAGATCAGGAGTTGTCAAAGGAGGCGGCCTCCCAAGCTGCGGCATCGAACGGCTTGGCGCTGTAGAAAAACATTTTGTAACCATTCACTGACAAAATGGGGTAACGCAGCATGGAACAATGGAATTTCAGGTAATAAGATGAGAGATAGAACTGAAAATAAATTAGAGAGGAGATGAACTGACAAGGATTTAAATGAACTCTCACTAGCAGTAATTTTGTACTTCTCATGTAGTAAGACATGAACTTGCTGTCAAATACATCGACCATGTAGTAGGTTTGAACTTAATTGTATGATCATCTAACTAGATAGCACTGAAGTAAGCATCAACATCTTAGTATGCAACAAATGTGATCACTTTTAGTACCACTGATGAACTATTCATAAATCAGACTTTTTAAGTTACGCACAGAATAATAAAAATGAAGCGCAGACCTAAACGCAACAAGCGGTAAAAATGTGGAATGGAATTAAGCAATCAACATTAATATATCTTTAAGTTTTTCTAATTGTACAGTCCAAATTCCACTAGTTCTCAATCTACAGCAGATCAATAGCAGCAGGACACCAAGTTCAGTATTTGCACACGGTAAAAATAAGCTACCAAAGATAACACACGCACACAAGTTTAGTACCAATAGCTATAACTAGCTGGATTCATTCGCGGAAGTAGCCGCACAATTGCAGTAGCAGCTCGCTGCTCATACCTGCCCGTCATCTTTATGCCTCGTCTTGTTTGCTGCCTCAAAACACTTTGCCGCCTACTACTTATCTCCGGCAGTACCCTGCACACACACACCACCGGCCACCAGTTAACACATATGCACACACAGAGAGAACCAGCCACGCACCTCATTGTCTACACAACCAGGACTACATCTTATGCACATTATGGACTGATGACGTAGCAGCACAGAAAACTATATTTTGTAGGCACACTACACTGATTTCAGCCATGGCAGACACACCTGAAGAAAGAGCATGTGGCTGTTTCAGTTTTACTAAATTTAATCTCTACATAATTTGCCATCTTTGCTATTTTTTACACCTCACTTGCAGAACAAAGAGACATGTTAGGTGCCTCATTTTTTCATGGAAAAATCAAATAACATTTTTGGACGCCGGAATAAATCTAGAGGAAAGGATCTTACCTCCACAGTGCAGTAGTTGGGCCTCCCTGCAGCAGGAGAGAGACGAGGTGCTCCATCGAACGTCGTTGTGGGAACGACATGGCGGCAGCTGGATCCAGGGTGTTGCTGCAATGAACGGACTGGGGTGGTGGCGTTGAACGACCTGGGGACTGGGGTGGTCCGGTTATGGTGCCCCACCAGGACGAGATGCGTGGCGGTGTGGGAGCCGGGGGAGATGGGGGCGCGGCAGTGGCCGGAGCTGGTCGTGATGTGGGCGGGGCGGCGACAGGAGCCTGGGAGGAGAGTGCGGTAGGAAAGGTCGGGGCGGCGGCGCGCATGGCAGGAGAAGCAAGGAGGTGCGGCGGCGGCGGCGCACGTGCTAGGAGGCGGAAGGAGGCGCGGGGGCGGCGGCACAGGTTCCAAGAGGAGGAAGGAGGCGCGGGGACGGCGGCGCGCGTGCCAGGAGGAGGAAGGAGGCGCGGGGATGGAGGCGCGCGTGCCAGGAGGAGGAAGGAGGCGCTGGGACGGCGGCCCGCGTGCCAGGAGGAGGAAGGAGGCGCGGGGACGGTGGCGCGCGTGCCAGGAAGAGGAAGAGGAGCTGGACCGGTGACGCACTTGGTCCGAAGGAGGAAGAAAAGCAGGGTCGCCGGCGCTCTTGGTCGGGAGAAAATGAGAAGTGTGACGACAGGTGTGGGGAATCGGAGATTGGGAGGAGGTCGAGGGGAAAGTAGCGGGGCTTTTCTTTTCTGTTCGGCCCGGCTTCGTGGAAACCACCGTCGCGAAACGACGGGCCGAGGGGTATAACAGAATATTATTCGGTTACAGAATAGGGAAGCAACTAATTAACGACCGAAAGTCTCGCAACGATCAGCGCCACTTGACGTCCTCTCAACCATTCACCACGTGTCGCGCTCTTGGACGCTCCCTCCGGATTTTTATTTTTTTAAATTTTTCCGCACGCGTTTTCGCTTTTTAAACGATTTTTCCGGGTTTTTTTTTGACGTTTTGGTTTTCCCCCGGTCTTATCTAGCTTTTCGACCAAATTTTTTTTCCGAAAATAATACTTTTTTACGCAAAAAAACGCAAATTTTTTTCCTGAGTCACGGTTTTTCTTTCGCGAGAGGCATGGCCGCGCCTCTTGGAAACGAAAAAAATATGTTTTCTATTTTTTTTCCTTTCGCGAGAGGCACGGTTGTGCTTTCGCGAGAGTCACGGTCGTGCCTCCTCAGAAACGGAAAAAAATGTTTTCTGTTTTTTTCTTTCGCGAGAGGCACGGCTTTCGGAAAGGAAAAAACGCGTTTTCTGTTTTTTTTTCTTCCGCGAGAGGCACAGGTGTGCCTTTTTCGGAAAGGGAAAAAAATGTGTTTTCTGTTGTTTTTTCTTCCGCGAGAGGCACGGTTGTGATTTTGTCAGAGGCACGGGCGTGCCTCTTTCGGAAAGGGAAAAAACTCGTGTTCCCGATTCGGTTTTTTCGTCCGGCCGTGAAAAAAAAGTTCCTCAAAACCTATCAACATGGGATCTAGTTTTGAAGATCTCGACGCGAGGAATCCAACAGCGAAATCGGTTTAAGAGATAAAACATTTTGAATAAACGGATCTACGAAAAAAGTGAAAACTCCCAGGTTGCGACAAGTGGCGCACTGGGAAAGTTTGAGTGATCTCCGCAAAGAGCACTCCTTAACTAGTATATATATATATTCATCACCCTGGGTGAGGAATAATTATTCGTCACCATCCGCTATTTTAACATCAATGTACCGTAATTTTAAATTTTGTAAAACTTGTCTTATTTTGGACATACAAAAAGAACGTAAGAAATTTTATAGTCGTCGTAAAAAATATTTTATATTATACAAAATTACAAATGTAAAAACATGATGTAAAATGTACATGAAATGCCATTTTTCTGGTCTATGACCTATATTTTTTTCTTATACCAAATCTTACACGGTGAATCAATATGAATGTACCTATTTGTATTTCAAATATAGTTTATTTATGAAATAATTGTAAGATTACCTCATGTGTTGAATACATACATACATATACATATATATATATATATATATATATATATATATATATATATATATATATATATATATATACCTTAAGAGTCTTATTCTGCTAACAAAAACACTTATTCTGCTAACACTTCGGCACCGCAAAAACGCCCGAAGCGAAGCGCGCGCACAAGTTAGAAAAAAACACTCAGCCATTTCTTCTGTCCAGCCACCCCTTCTCCCCCGCGCCCCCTTTATCCTCGCGTCCCATTACCTCCCA
>NC_041383.1:325775824-325803075 GCF_002162155.2 Triticum dicoccoides | reverse complement strand
CCTCCTGGTGACGGATCCGCCCCCACTACACAACCCGCCGGAGCCCCCCGACACCAACAACCGAAGCGATGTCCCCCTCTCTCCATCCCTACACCTCCCTGCCCTGCCTACTCTCCCACATGCCTGTCGCTCCAAACCCCGGCTGCGCCCCCACCCCCGAGTGGCCACCGGTGCAGGATTCGGCCGCCATAGGCTCTAGCAAGGCCGCCGACAGTGGATCCGGCAGCCACAGGCCCTAGCAAGGCCGCTAGAAGTGGATCCTCCCTGATCCAACTCCCTTGAGTGGAAGGCACCCCCTTGTCTCTTCTGACCGCTACCTCTTGCTCCCTCCAACTCCGTTGTAGAACACCCAGACAGCGTGCGGTCCAAAAGAGCATGAGGTGCAGCTCGCTGGCTTATGCTCGTGCAGTCCGAAGCTCCTGCCCAGATGGTGCTGCCTTTTCCTGGCCGTGTCCCCGATCGGTCCACCCCTCCCTGTCTGTGTCCACAAATGTTCTTCCGGCGAGCTTGCCGATAGCGGGACAAGGAGATTCGACGGTCTCCGGCCTGGGGACAGCGCCTGCCCTTTATCCTTCCTTTTCACCTCCCCGCTATGACCGGGATCCGGTGGTAGGAGGCTACATCGATGCGGCGAGGGATGGCTCCCCACGGCCGTCGACCACTATAGCCACCGCTCTGCTACCTCCATGCGTCGACAAACACCATGATGGCATGTAGTATGGCAGTTGTGTTGTTGCACCCAGCTGGCGTGTGTGCAGTCCGGCGAGGGAGTGTCTGCAGTGCTCACATGGCACAACAGTTCCATCCCTTCCCCCTTCCCTACGCGAGCACCACCAGTCAAGGCGTCACCAATGCCCTGGTTCCCCTCTAGCTCCACTCCATGCAGTTCGTATTGCACGGGCAGTGGATGAATCCACTTCGACATCCTGGTAGTCGTTGACCAGATGTTCTACTTGTTTTTTTAAGTTCGGTATATGTGTGTTGCAGTACACTGCTAGAAATGGCCTCAATTGTAATTTAATTTTTTGTTGGATGAAAATCATACTAAAAAGGCTTGGTTATAAAAAAATAAAAAGGATGAATGCAGTTTGTTCATAAGAAAAGCGACGGTGCACTTGGGGAGATGTGTGGGAACCAAAGTGAGCAATTCACTACTCTTTGTGCCCTCATAGTTCAAACCACAAAGTGAAAAACGGTGTAGAAAAGACAAAAGGTTAATATTTTCTATAAAAAAATATGTAGTTCATTTGAAATGATGCACTTATGGAAAATTTTGGAGAAAGAATAAAAATAGAACGGCGTTCACTTAGTTCTTTTTTTGGTTGATTATGTTGTTGTTGACGTGTTATTTAGTCGAGGCGTCCATGCAGTGCAGAGCGCATCTGGGTGCAGTCCGCCAGTCGGCGGTGTGCAGCTCATGCCTGCAATACTATTCTCATGGGGGTATAGTTCACTGTTGGGTGGTCCTCCAATGTAGTTTGCCTGCTTATTATTATTAGATGTAGTTCACTCGCTCGGTCCCTGCGGTCCACTCGCCCCGGTTTACATGCGTAAAAAATAATAAGTATGAGAAACAAAAACAAAAATTCATGCGGTTCACTTTTGGTACCGTTGCGGCTCACTTTGGATAGTGTCGCAGTTCACTTACTTCCAATGTGAAGTGCAGAAAAATGTTGTGGAAACAACAAAATACTAATAATGCAGTTCATTTTTGATAATGTTGCGGTTCACTTACGCCCGCGACGTGAAGTACGGTCCGCTTCCTCGTCTGAGAAAATTTACTTGTAACAAAAAAACATGAAGTTCGCTTGCCCATTCGATGTAGTGCAGTTTTCAGTGTGAAGCAATGTATTTTTTTTCTGATGCAGTTCCTTCGTTGATTTTGGTGCCGCAAAAAACAGAGTGTCCGCATTTTGGTAATTTCAAAACTCCTCTTAAACCGTAAGAATTAGTGAAAGTGTTTTACATGAAAAAATTGCGTCCTGTCGATATCTTTCCAACAACGTATCATTTGCTTCGTTCTGACCAGCCATTTATAAAAAATTCACGAAAAATGGCCGCTAACACTCATCGTCCCCCGCATGATTTTCAAAATTAACTTAAAATGTAAGGAATCTTAAATAATTTGTACATATGAAAGTAGCGCCTCGTCCATAGTTTTTGAACGGCGTATCACACGCCTCATTTTGACAAACGGTTAAAAAACTGGAGCGAAAAGAGTATCGAAAAATTACAATTTTTTGAAAAACATAATTCCGTGATTTACTAAATTTAAAATTGCTCTTAAACTCTAAGGAATTAGAGAAAGTAATATACATGAAAAAGTTGTGCCTCGACGATATCTTTCCAATCGCTATATCATTTGCCTCATTCCGACGCGCGGTTCAGAAAAATATCGAATATACGCTTGCCGCCACTATTCGTCTGTCGTACCGTTTCCAAAATTGCTCTTAAACCATGACGAATCTCAAAAAGTGTTCAACATGGCGAAGTTGCACCTAAACCATAGCTTTCCAATAGTAAATTACATGCTTCGTTCTGACAAACCTTTAAAAAACTAGAGCAAAAAAGGTACCAAAAAAACACCTCGCACAGTTTTTTGTGACGCGAAGTTCACTAGTCTCTGCATTGCAATACCTTTGTTACAGAAATTGTAGTGCCCTCGCGTTGAGAGTGCAGTTCATAAGTGTCAGCAGAATAACTGTTCTTCCAGGACGGACAACTGTTTCCTACCACTAGTGGTAGTTACAACCACTTGAGTTTTGTATATTAACCCGCGAAAAAAGAATTTTGTATGTTGTATGTAGTATCTATCAAATCCGAGAGTATGTGCATGTAGAATGTAGTATATAAGAATGTTTAAATAGTATACATACTACTTTTATAGTATGTATCGTATTTTAAGTATGCTCTTTTTATGTACAAATATATACGTATTTCATAAATTTAATATAAACCAAGGGCCAACTTGAAATTTTTTCATGTAACACACTTTCAAGTATCTCAGATATAGTGTATGAACATATTTACAATGGCAAAGTAGTATATATATAATACAACATGATAATATATGAGACATGTGGGGTAACTAACCATGGGTGGTAGTGTGACGCCCCCAATTCGACCATACACTAACCATACACGCAAATGTGTACGATCAAGATCATGGACTCACGGGAAAATATCACAACACAACTCTAGACACAACTACAATAATACAAACTTTATATTACAAGCCAGGGGCCTCGAGGACTCGAATACATTAGCTCGAATACAAACGAGTCAGCGGAAGCAATATATCTGAGTACAGACATAAGTTAGACAAGTTTGCCTTAAGAAGGCTAGCACAAAAGCAATATCATTTGAAAAGGCATGGCCTTCTGCCTGGGAGCCTCCTAACTCCTCCTGGTCGTCGACGGCCTCCACGTAGTAGTAAGCACCCTGGTGGTCTCGTGGGTCCCTCGGGCGTCCACCCACGTACTTCTTCCTCCTATATATATACCTACGTACCCCGAAAACATCCAGGAGCAAGACGAAACACAATTTCCACCATCGTAACCTTCTGTATCCGCGAGATCTCATCTTGGAGCCTTCGCCGGCACTCTGCCAGAGGGGGAATCGACCACGGAGGGATTCTACATCAATATCCTTGCCCCTCCGATGAGTTGTGAGTAGTTTACCACAGACCTACGGGTCCATAGTTATTAGCTAGATGGCTTCTTATCTCTTTTTGGATCTCAATACAATGTTCTCCCCCTCTCTTGTGGAGATCTATTTGATGTAAATTCTTTTTGCAGTGTGTTTGTCGAGATCCGATGAGTTGTGGGTTTATGATCAAGTTTATTTATGAATAATATTTGAATCTTCTCTGAAATCTTTTATGTATGATTGAGTTATGATTGGCTCTGATACCACTTGAGAGAGGTGGGGTGTCCCGATCTTTCAATGAGATGATAACTATCAATTTGGTGAAGATGACTTTGACGATCCGACTACAACGTGCACGACGTTGCGCCTTAGCAATCGCTAAACCAACTTCGAGAGGTTATTAACCACGCCGGAGCACGATCAACCTGATCACGAAGGTCTATTCCTGCAAGCAATTGAAGAACAAGCAAGAATATGATAAATCAATCTAAATATTGCGAATATATATGAAGTACTGATAAAGGTGGGGATCCGTAAGCAGTCTTGGTCTGGTCGTTGGACACAAACGAAGTACACGAAGTTGCAATGGCTAATATTTAACTAAACAAATCCCCAGGAAAAAGCTACTAGATAGATCTACTTATATAGGAGCAAGGGGTGGCGGCCTAGGAGGTGGGAGGACGTCCCAAGGCAGCCTAAAACTAACCCTAGGTCGTACAAGGCCAATGGGCCCAAGTGGAGGTGATGTAACACCTTTGGACTTGTTGTTTGACTCGGATTCTGCTGCAGCGTCTGATTGTTTCGTCGATATCTCAAATCTCCGGACGAATTTGAAGGTGAATCCAATTGAGCTGGAAAGAGCACAAAATCTAGAATCTAACAAAAAAAGAATCACCCAATTGGGAGTCCGTATGAAAAAGTTGTTGGCGTTTTGAGTCAGGTATGTCTGTGCAGTCCGAATCTGAATTCAGAACGTGAGAGACTTGGACTCTATCTTCTCTTGGCCCAAAAGTGACGTGAGAGAACTTTTTGAATAGCACTTAAACATCTCTTTGAATTGTACAAATATCCCATACACATGCAATTAGACAAAACACAAAAGTGTGTGAAGTATTTTTGTTCTGGATAACATAAATAGATTATTGAATAGTTTGCACTAGAAATCACCTGACAAATATGCATGTATGCAATATTTTTGGTCGTATCCAAGGTAGTCATGTCCTCATCAGCAAGTCTCTTTGAATTATCAGTTTGGTTTGGCCTACTAGATTGATCTTTCTTGCCATGGGAGAAGTGCTTAGCTTTGGGTTCAATCTTGCGGTGTCCTTACTCAGTGACAGAAAGGGTTGCAAGGCACGTATTGTATTGTTGCCATCGAGGATAACAAGATGGGGTTTATATCATATTGCTTGAGTTTATCCCTCTACATCATGTCATCTTGCTTAATGCGTTACTCTGTTCTTATGAACTTAATACTCTAGATGCAGGCAGGAGTCGGTCGATATGTGGAGTAATAGTAGTAGATGCAGGCAGGAGTCGGTCTACTTGTTGCGGATGTGATGCCTATATACATGATCATGCCTAGATAATCTCATAATTATTCGCTTTTCTATCAATTGCTCGATAGTAATTTGTTCACCCACCGTAATACTTATGCTATCTTGAGAGAAGCCACTAGTGAAACCTATGGCCCCCGGGTCTATCTCTTATCATATTTGCTTCCAATTTACTTTTATTTGCATCTTTACTTTTTGCATCTATATTATAAAATACCAAAAATATATTTATCTTATAATACTATCTCTATTAGATCTCACTTTCGCAAGTTGCCGTGAAGGGATTGACAACCCCTTTATTGCGTTGGTTGCGAGTTCTTTGTTTGTTTGTGTAGATGTGTGGGACTTTTGAGTAGCCTCCTACTGGATTGATACCTTGGTTCTCAAAAACTGAGGGAAATACTTGCGCTACTTTGCTGCATCACCCTTTCCTCTTCAAGGAAAACCAACGCAAGCTCAAGACGTAGCACCGGCCGTGCCATATAGAAAACATGCGGGTATCCTCCTGATCAACCCGACTTCACATCACTCGCGGGTATCCCTCGGGGCCGACCCGATGTCAGCATGGTTCTCTTGTAAGTCAAAATAACCGTGTGTACGAAGCAGCATGGGGGAAACCCGAGGAATCACCCTCAATGGATTCCCACTTGATGTAACCGTCAAGGTGGACTTGGAGGAATCACCCTCGATTGTCCACCACTACTAGGGAAAACGCTATACACAGAGGTATAGCAGTAGCATTGGTCAAAACTCGGCGCTAGCGCTACTTAGTAGTAGCGCTTGTTGCAAAAGCACGTTACAATCATTATTTTAGCAGTAGCGCGTCTCCACAGAAAAGCGCTACTACTAAAATTCTCTCACTGGTGCCGGTAGGCTAGGAATAGTAGCAGCGCTTCTCGCAGAAGCACGCTACTGCTAAAAACATTGTAGCGGTGCATTTCTTCTTCACAGCGCTACTGCTATGTAAAAGAAAATAAATAGAAAAATAAGTAGAAAAGTAAATGAAAATGAAAGAAATAGAAAAAGGAGAAATGAAAAAAAGAAAATGTAAAGAAAACAAAAGAAAAAAAGAAAGAAAACAGAAAGGGTTAGCTGCAGCGCGTTTCTCTGGAACACGCTATAGCTATCTTAGCTATAGCGCATTTCGTAAAAACGCGTTGCTGCTAGTTTGACTCAAATCCCGGCGGCCCTGGCTCAAAATTTCGCTAAGTCCTTTCCCCCCCCTCTACTCCCCCCTGTCCCCCAACTGGTCCACCGCCGCCGTTGCCCTGCCGCGCGCCTTCGACCACACCACCACCGCCGGAGGCCGCCTTCGACCACACCGCCGCCACCCGCCGCCTTCGACCACACCGCCGCCGCCCGAGGCCGCCCCCTCGACCTCACAGCCACCGCCCGAGGCCGTCGTCGTCGACCTCACTGTCGCCTCCCTCGAGCTCGCCGCCGCCGCCCTCGATCTCACCGCCGCTGCCCGAGCCAGAGCCTGTCCTCGCCGCCGACCGTAAGTCTATGCCTCTCCTGTCCCTACCCTCCTATTTCTCTCTGCTAGGACAATTATATATATGTGTTGATACTGTGTTGATGTTCATATGAACCCTAGGTGTTCATATGAACCCTAGATTTTTTTAGGGCAGTAGGCATTTTATAGCATTTAGGAAAAATGATTTGCAATTTTTTTAGGAAATTAGCTAGGGCAATTTTTATGAAAAATCCTAAACAGTAAGTCGATTTAGCTTTAAACTAATAGAGGGTATATAAATAATAGTAGCATTTAGATTTAAATTAACAGAGGGTATAAACAAAAAACACTTAGCTATAAAAAATGTTTTGACTACGGACCTGAATTTGTTCCAAATTTCATTCAAATGAAATTTGAATTATTTGGACTATGGACCTGAATATTTTTGAAGAAATTGGGTGTAGGTACTAAGGTCTTGCTGTGGAAATTCTGGTGAGGTCAAAAGGGTTAGAGAAAATGTAGTTCCTAGACTTTTAGCTTTAGACAAAAAACAAAAGTATTTAGCTATAAATAAAAAACAGTAGCTATGGCATTTAGCTATAAACAAAAAACAGAATTGTTTTTTGTTTCAAAAACTTGGTCAAATAGAACAGTAGCTATATGTCATTGATGTTCATTTGCATATTCCATTATTGTTGATTATATCTTTTCATTGAAGTGGCCATGTTATATAGTGTTTGCTCATGTTATATCTTTTCATTGAAGTTGTTCGATTGTGCCCAAGTGGCTTTGTTGTTTCCAGGGAATGATGCTGAGTGGCCTATGTTTTGCCGGAATGTTGATTCATTTCTGTTCCGGCAAATTTCAGGTTCTCGATTTGTCCACTTTTTAGCAAAGGTCATGCCGAAATTTTCCATGAATTTCGGCATGACTTGTGCTACAAACTAGGACATATCGAGTGCCCGGGATTTGCCGCACCAGGAAGGAGTCAACATTCCTGCAAAACAATAGTCCTTTTTTATGTCATTATTCATTTTATTAGGTCTAGAATTAATTGACTAGATTTAATCATAGGAAACATGGCTAGCAACGATGAAGGACAGGGTTCTGGTGATTGCGACGACGACTACCTGGCGGCAGACGAATATTTTAGCCTTACCGATGATCAACCGATGTTGTTGCTGGGCCCACTGGTGGCATCGGGGACTGAGACTGACACGCTTATCGGTGCTGAGACTGAGACCGGTGCTGAGATTCAGACCGACATCAAGACCGGCGCTGAGACCGGTGCTGCCTCGGGGAGCAGAGCCGGTGTAGAACCGAAAGCAAAGAGGCAACGACTTCCTAACAAACTCAGGACTACTAGGCTGGTGGTCACGGAGGTGGACGACGGCATTTTTGAGCCAAAGGCGCCCGAGGAAGCTCGCTCGTGCTACGACAATCAAATAGGCTGCATCGTACGGACAACCGCCACCATCAACGATGAGAAACTACAGAAGATAGAAAATATGAGGAGCTCCCTCCTAAAGAACTTTCACCAGATATTCTTGTTCCCTGGCCGGAATGAGAAGGATTATGAAGATCCAGACGAGGACCCGGCAATGAAGAAGATAAACAAACACGCCATGACCAAGTTCAGCGACGCGTTGGCCTCCTGGAAAACTCGAGTGAAAGCAAGGATCATCGACAAGAAGGAACCCTACTCCGAGATTGTAAAGGATAATCCGACAATCACAGAAGACCAGTTTCAAATATTCAAGGAGGCTTGCGAGGCCGAAGCTGCCAAAAACAAGTCTAAGTACATGAAGGGGCTTCAACAGAGGAACATTGGGAGCCACCACCTCGAAAGCCGTGGTTACGGCGGAAAGAGGTCCAAATGGGCCAAGGAGGATGCGGAAGCGGCGAGTCTGGGCATCCCAGACCCCTTGGCGGATTTCACCGTCCCGCAGGAGCATGACGTCCTGAGGGCCCGGCACCGTTGGGACCCAGTGAAGAAGGTTTACGAGACAACACCGGTCATTACAGAGTTCATGAGACTGCTGGTAATTTTAGTTTCTGATCAATTCGACTGCACACGTTAGTCATATTTGTAAACGATCCATGTGCCTTTTGCAGAGAGAGCAGCACCGGATTGCGGCCGAAAGCGACTCGTCGTCTGACGCATTGCCGAGGCCCAAGTGGGACACTCCATTCAACCGGGCGTTGAACATATTGAAACGACAACCGGTGGATACTCGACCGTCGTATGGACGCGTGAACGGTGTCGGAGACGGCGCCACATGGAAGAAGTACTACCATGAGACCACGGAGGAGAGAAAGGAAAGACGGAGGTTAAGTGAAGAAAACATCGACAAGAAGGTTGAGATTGCAGTTGAGAAGAAATCATCTCAGACATTTGCAACAGTGGTAGCTGCCACAAAACAGGCGGTTGCAGATTTGTCTACTTCCTTGGTAACGGGCGTTATCACTTGAACAAGGAAAAATCCAGAAAAAAATGCAGAGGACTTTCCCCTTGCTGACTTCTTGGGAGCACCTGCTCCCGCACCAGCTCCCGCACCTGCTCCCGCACCGGACGTGCTCGGCGGTGCTTCGTCTTTGGCTGAGCTCGACGCCCTCACGGTATCTGTCACACTGGCCCCCTTCAATATAAATGTATAATCTCTCGTTTTCGTTGCCTTTCGGATGTCTCACATCACAGACTTTTCTTTGTAGGCCGACGAAACCCCGTGCACCATATTGTACACCATCGACGACCAGAAGGTGGCCGTGGGGAAGGCGACGATAATGAAGCCGAAGGAACCATTGTTCCACAGCCGGCCGATCCCCCCGATTGTCTTCGAGGTTTCCATGGCCAGTGTCGAACCGGGCCACGAGAATTTGCCTCCTCCAACACTACTGGTGGATGACGAGGAGACACAGCTTGGTGATTGTTGCAATGGGTGGGTCCTGTTGTGGCCAAAGAGTCTGCTTTGTCTAGAGGCGGCCGGGAGCACACCCATGAGCACGCAGCCTCAGCAAGGTATGAACATCAACACCCCACCTACCCAATTAGCGTCGGGTGTCGGGTTGGGTGATAGCGGACGGGGTAAGGAGGAGGCTCCATTAGTCGCTGATGACGTCGCCATGAATGAGGATGAGGATGACGATGGCACTGAACAGTATGTCTATACTGGCGCCTCCTCAGGGTTTGAGCGTCATGAGTCGGTGCCTGAATTACCGTCTCAACGTGTTATTGACGACCTTCCGGTAGTAAAGAAGTCTAGGAAGAGAGCGAGGAAAGGCAAAAAAGCTGATTCTATGATCCAGCTGCCTCAGCAGCCTCGGCTTCAGGACCGTATAGATATCCCCGATGCGGATAAATGGCATATCCCCGGTCAACCAATCCTACCTGCAACAGCGCTACGGGCCAGATTCGGCGATCTAAGGAGACTTCATGATGATGTGCTGCGGGTAGAGAAATGCCTCATCGCCTCGAAAGATCCAGGATACCCACTCTACGTGGTTAACGTTCTGCGGCAAATGTCATACGTCGACAGCTTCCCTGCGGATAAGTTCTTCCTCCGATTCGATTACATATTCGACATGTTTCACATGAAGAAGCTGGATTTTACGTTTGTCCGCCTTTATGCCTTGCACATGAACTACATCATTGGGGTTGAGCAGATACGTCATATCTGTGTCGCTGACCCGTACTACATGCATGAGAGCTTCTTGGGAGTCTGTGCAGAGCAGCGTGAATACGCGAGGGATTACATCGTCAGTTTCATGCTCGCCAATAAGGACAAGGAGGCGATTCTCGTGCCTTATCATCCCGTGTAAGTCATCCGCGCTGCTATCCTTCCTTCGATTTCAATAATTCATTTGCACGGTGGAGGCTAATTAATTTGAGGTGTACTTATTTTGCACAGCGGCGGGCGCGCCGTCCTCATCATCCTCTACCCCCGATTCTCCCACGCTCTTTACTTGGACTCGTCGAAGAACATTCACAAAAAGGATTACACCCACATCAAAGATGTTCTCAACAGTGCTATGTTTTACTACCAAGCAAGGGGTGGAGAGGTTAGGGACAAGAAGATAAGGGGCGGCAGGGCTGCCTTCAGCCATAAGACCGACTTCTGCTGCATCCAGCAACCGAACGATTCTCTTAATGATGGATTTTATGTCCTACACCACATGCTGGAGTACAGACGGGATCACCAGAACCTTCACATGTCACCTAGATCAGGCGATGCCCATATTCTGCAATGGGCAAAGGACATAGGAGATATCGAGGATCATCGACTTCGAGCTGAGTTCTATAACATCCAGTGCGAACTTGCCCAAATCATCATGAAAGAGGTCGTCGGAAAAACAGGGATGTTCTACGGAGGACAAATGTCGCGGGAAGACGTCCGAACATGCATAGCCTCTTAGCGTCTCGACATGAAGCCTTTCACTAAGCTCGGGGACTATCTCCCTGACCTCGATGGATGGCACGACATGTTGGAGTGGTTGTCGATATATGACAATGTGTCTGTTTAGTCCATACTTTCTGTATGACAACACTTTGAGTTATGCGCAGTGAAAGTTTATTTGTGATGTAATTAAACCGTCCTCCTCCTCGACTAGTGAAGATCACTCTAGTTAGGGCATTTTGGTTACGATGAACTTTGTTATTTATGCTTATGATATTTTGTTTCTATTTTTGTCAAGTCTGTCTCTTTCTGTTGCTCAACTATATATGTTGCATATCATCTACTCATGTGACGATGCAGGTGCATAGATCATTGATGGCGAAGAAGTGCTACGCCATGAGTATATATACGATGAGTGGCCGGAGTGTCAGGCCCAGGTGTTGCCGGTTTCCGGTTTCCGAGCGACAGGCAGTAGTTAGTTTAGGTTCACGCTAATGCGAGAGAGGGATACAAACTCATGCACTCAAAGTGATAGCTCTTCTCGCGTATACCATTGTTTAGATGGATGATGATGTATTTGCAAGTAATCAAGGACTTGTATCGCTATTTTCGAGATGATGACGAGAGACCACTTTGTGTTGGATGATGATTATGATGAGACTATTTGTATGTGAAAGTGCTAGTTATCGACTAGAGGGGGGGGGGTGAATAGGTGATTTTTATCAAAGTCTTCAAAACATGGAAGTTTCGAAGATAAACAATAGAAATAACCTAATTGATATGCAGCGGAAGATAAACTACAACAAGCAAGCCATAGTCAAGTAAGCAATAGTGTTAACGTACGAAGACTAATAGCAGCTAGGTAGTAGGATCAGGATGGAAGATAGTATGAAACCAATCAACAATAGTAGTCAAGCAATGAAGTCAATCAGATAAGACAGATAAGCAACGACTTCACGAAGACAAACTCAAGGTAAATGAGGGAAGAGATAGAACCAGTCACTTGTTGAAGACACAGGATTTGTTGGACCAGTTCCAGTTGCTGTGACAACTGTACGTCTGGTTGGGGAGGCTGAGACTCAACTCAGAAGACCGTGTCTTCACCTTATTCCCCTTGAGCTAAGGTCACTTAGTCCTCGCCCAATCACTCTGGTAAGTCTTCAAGGTAGACTTCCAAACCTTCACAAACTTCGTTCACCCGGCAATCCACAATGACTCTTGGATGCTCAGAATGCGACGCCTAACCGGCTGGAGGATGCACAGTCCTCAAGTGTAATAAGTCTTCAGGTCACACAGACAGAAAGACTTCAGTGATGCCTAACACTCTTTGGCTCTGGGTGTTTGGGCTTTGTCCTTGCAAGGATTTCTCTTCTCAAATACTTCGAGGTGGGTTGCTCTCAAACGACAAAAGCCGTATACTAACTCTAAGCAGCCACCAATTTATGGTGTAGGGGTGGGCTATTTATAGCCACAAGGCAACCCGACCTGATTTGTCCGAAATGACCCTGGGTCACTAAGGAACTGACACGTGTTCCAACGGTCAGATTTCAAACAGACGTGGCAACTTTACTTGGGCTACAAGCAAAGCTGACTTATCCAACTCTGGATAAGATTTGCTCTCATTGTCTTTGCTCGAAGACATAGGATTTGGGTTGAGCATCACTTCAGTCACTCTGACTTAGTTCACTTGGACCCCACTTAACAGTACGGTGGTTCCTATGACTCAACACAGAAGAAGAGGAAACAACGAAACAACTCAGTCTTCACGCTCCATAGTCTTCACTCAATGTCTTCTCATGTCATAGTCTTCAATGTGAACCTCTTCACATACCACCATTGTCTTCAATGTCTTCATACATTTTTAGGGGTCATCTCCGGTAGGTAAACCGAATCAATGAGGGACACTACCTGCGTTATCTTGCAATTCTCACAAACGCATTAGTCCCTCAACCAACTTTGTCATCAATACTCCAAAACCAACTAGGGGTGGCACTAGATGCACTTACAATCTCTCCCTTTTTGGTGATTGATGACAAACTGGTTGAAGTTTTCAACAGGGATAAAGTATGTGAAATTGTAAAGGGTAGGAAATTGTCTTCATAAGTAGCAAGGGCTCCCCCTGAAGATGTGCATATAAGTAATTTTGCTTTTGGAATGCAAATGCACATGGCAGGTTGTACTTGTGGAGATCCACTTCAACTTATGAAGATAATTCATCATGCATGAAATGATATAGCATATAGGATGACATGCATAATGAAAAATGGACGTCTGCAGGATGATCTAAGTGCGGAGTTTATCATCGCACAAGCGGAATTTATCATCGCATCACAGTAAAGCAAATAAGTAGCAGACGACCATCAAGTTTAGGTGTTACAACTCAAAGAACCAATGTTTTTAAAAAGCAAGAGTTGTAAGCATGAGGCAAAAATATAATGCAACCGCCCATATGAACCCGCTTGAAGACTATCAAACTCATATGCTTCTCCCCCTTTTGTCAGTAATGACCAAAAAGGTTTGAAGACATAGAGCATCTACTCGTCCTCATGACGAGTAGTTGAAGCAGCAGGGTTGTCGTTGTCGTTTGGCGGTGCAGACGAACTTGGTGCAGTGTCGATGCATGCAGAAGTAGGAGGTGGTGAAGTAGCATCATCTTCGTCATCGATCACTCTGGCATTGACAGTTGCCGCGGAGGAAGAATATTCAGAGTCTTCAAGAGATGGAGTACGACGTAGGACAGCAGTCCGTGGAGGAGTGGAGTCAAACTGGAATCGTTCATTGAAGCCATCGTCTTGAAGATCTGCTTCAGCACTAAGCTGGGTCAGGCTCTTCCATGATCGCCAGCAAGTTTCATGAGCAACAAAGGCATTCTTGGTGGCAAGGTTACGAATGCGATTGACATCCACCAAGAGGCTTTGCATCTATCTTTTGAGCCAAAAGTGATGTTTATCATGTTTCTGATGAAGGGCCACAAGAAGTTCTTGGTCATTGAGAACGCGAGAACGCTTCCGAGGCCTTTGGGCAATGGTGCTTTCAGTGGCTTCAGTAGGTGCTCGATGAGGCAACTGAGTATTTCTAGCCAATGGATAGATTTGTGTTTCTGCTTGAACACCTTCAATGGGTTGAGTGAAGCTTTGGTGCTCGGCATTCTGAATACAAAGAGGCTTCTTGGCAGGTTCAGGGTATATAGCTTCAACTGACATATCAACCTCTGGTAGGAAAATCACATGATTGCGAGCAGAAGGTTGATAGTTGATAGATGAGTGTCGCTTGATGAGGCGCATGACCCATGGAGCATAAAACTTCAGACCAAACAGATCAGATCCAGATGCAGCCAGTTGCCTGATGAAGAAGTCTTGCGCATTGAAGCTGATGCCATTGAGAATGTAGAAGATCAAAGTCTTCATAGCTCCTTCAAGCTTTGCCACTGATGAATGTCCTTTGATAGGCCATAGAGTTTGCCTGATGATGTGATATATGGTGCGTGGCAGATACTCAAGGTCTTCAACAAAGAACTCTGTTGGATATTCAGCATCACGTGGCAAAGGCTTCATCATGCTCAACATCTGACTCATATTGGGTTCAGGCTTATGGAAGATGCTTTCCAAAGCATTGCGGTGATTCTGACAACCAGGTTCATAGAGTTCTCCGGGAGTGGATAGGCCTGTAAGCTCAATAATGTCGAGAGCTTTGGCTTCATGATGAACATTTCCTGTCATCCACTCTAGAATCCATGTCTTGATATCTCTGTTGTAGCCGCGAATATGCAGAGTAGCATAGAATTAAAGCAATAGTTCTTCATTCCAGTGTTCTTTATATGTGACAAAACTGAGCAGCCCAGCATCACGAAAGCAGTCAAGTGCTTCTTCTAAGCAGGGCAGTCCAGTAATGGCTTCAGTGTCAAGGCGCATATGAGGGAAAATGCGCCCTTGATCATACAGAACACAGGAGTAATAGCTTCGCTGCTGATGACTCCAGAATCGATCTGATGATATTCTTGGCTTCGTGTAGGGGTTCTTCGAGCTGTCAAAGAATGTGTTGTGGCTCTTGAAGCCATTTGCATTGAAAGACCATGGTGAGTTTGCAGTACCTGGAAACCTTGGCAGTCTTGGCTTGGGCTTCTGGACCAGAGGCCTATGCTCAATGTGATAGTTAAATTGAGGACCAGAGACATTAGGCGGAGGGACCAGAACGGGCCATCTTACTGTGATTAGCTCGCCATGGTTGTATGCTTGCTCGATTGTATAGGGTCGTGGTGGCGGAACAGGAGCAGTGGCAGCAACTGAGGCTTCAGGCTGCACAACAGGTGCTTCAGGAGGAGTTGCCTCATTAGCTTCAGGTGCAGTGGCCTCATTAGCTTCAGGCACACTGGTTGGTTCAAGCTCCACATTAGCCATGACAACGTCATTGGCTTCACTTGCGTTGGTTGTGGCAGCTTCAGGATTTTCAACCTCCACTTGAGGAGCTGGAGGGTCAGGCATAGACACGTTCACTTCATGAACTGTTTCTTCAGGCATGGGGGAGTTTGGACACGTTCTTGTTGACGTTCCTCATTGGCGGATGCAGCCGGATTGTCTTCAGCAGCTTGTGCTTCAGACACAGAGACATTCACAGTTGGAGTGGCTTCAGAGAACACTTGACGTGCAACAGGTTGACGGTGCACTTCTCCTTCTGGAACGCTCGGAAGAGAGACTTGAGGCCTTGGTCCTTTGCGAAGCCTTTGTAGTACAGGCGACGCTTTTGGAGATGGAGTGGGAAGGTCCTCATCCTCTTCAACTTGGACGGATGGTGTGGTTTGTTGTTGTTGGGGAGTACTGGGGGAGTCTTGTTATTGTGGGTGATCAACCCACGATGCATCCTGAGCAATTGGCGTCAGAGGACGACCAATGCTGATGATTTTGTTGTTCGTACGAACAGGCGATGATACCACATTATATTCAATCTGAGGAAGAACTTCATCATCTTCAACATTGTCATGATGACCAATGTCTTCAGCAGCGGTGGGTTCAGCTGCTGGTATATCTTCAGCTTCAGGAGCCTCTGTGGAAGCAGGCTCATGAACAGTCATGCGAAGTTCTTGGGATGCAGATGCAGGATGAACCACTAAGATGGGTTCAACAACAAGGGACTCTGTGGGAGCAGCCCGACTCTTCTTGGTCTTGCGCTTCTTCTTGGAGGGAGCGGTATCAGAGGCTTCAGTGTTCTTCCTTTTTCTGGCTTCAGCCTCGGCAGCCCTCGTCTTCTTCTGTTCTGAAGCGGTTGTGGTGACCTTTGGCTTCGAGCCAGTCATGCTGCTCGGAAAGATAATGTGAGGGGCTTCTTGGCTTGAAGGTGCAGGCTGGTCAGCAGGAAGCTTCTTCTTTTTCTTTGCTGCCGTCCTGGGGTCAATGCCAGGACGGCCAAGTGACTTGCGCTTCTCAGCCTCATTGTAGGCAAGCACACACTTATCAGCCAAACTCTTCATGCACTCACGAGAGCCTTGAGCTTCTTGGCGCTTCTTCAGAAAAGCTTCTTTAAGCTCATGCAGCATGACCTTGAAGTTTCTAACGTCTTAAACACTGAGCTTCGCCACACGCTTCTTGAATTGAGCCTTCTCATAATCAATTTTGTTCTTCAGCTCAACGATGCGCTGAGCAAGAGCTAGCTCAGAAGCAATGGCGCCATTGAAAGCGACGCTGAGGCCAATGGGAAGCTGCAAATCTTCAAAGCTGAGATTTGGTGTGTCGAACCATTCATCAATGAAGTTATGGAGAATGGCCACGTCAAAGAGAGGCAAGTTGTTGAAGATTTCTACTTCTTCCTTGCTCTTTATCAGCTGCTCAAGGGCATCATCAGCAAGATCTTCATCGCTGGACAGATCAATGGGCTCTTCACGCAAAATAGCAGCAGGAGTCAGAGCTTGATCAGTACGCCTGACAAGTTGCTTTTTCTTCTCCGTCTTCTTGGAGATGCAGGATTGATCTTCAGACTGCACACTGGCTTCAGGAGGTGCAGTGGCCAGTGGCTTCACACGAGAAGCTTTTGTAGGTGCAGCTTATGATGAAGCCTTAATTTTCTTTGGCTTCTGCGGCCTTGGAGTAGGAGCTGGGGCTTCATCAGAATCAACATCATTGTCAGAATGATCCACTTTGGCACCTTGTACCTTGATGTAGGTGATGAGACCATCAAGGTTTGCAAAGGGGCCGATTCTGTTTTCTTCAGCTTCACGTGTGCCATCATCACGGGGAGCAGAGGGGCCAGGATTGAAGTCTAATCCCCATGACTTCTTGTTTTCCTTTGCCGAAGCCTTAGCAAACTGGAGGTTGCGCTTGAAGAGATTGTCGTCACGACACCAGAGCAATGATGATGGGTCAGCTTCTTCAAGCTATGGTCCATGGACCATGCAAGGTTAGAATTCTTGCACAATGGCTTCAGCTTTTTTCTTGGGGGGAAGGCCTCGATAGAGAATATCACCCCAAGGGCTTTTGATAGCATTTTTCTCTGCGTACTCCTGGGTGACGAACTTGTACTTGTACCACTGTTCAGCCCAATAGCGTCGAATCCATTGGATTCGAGTCTTGCGCTGATTGTAATCTTCTTCAGGATCTGTTTTATACATTTCTGCCAGATCATCAGGCAGATCCTTTGAAGTTCCCCCACGACATTGTCTGCCACCCTTCCTGACAGATTTCTCCGTAGCCATGAACTTCAAACTGAACGGTTTCAATATGTTCAAAGGCTTCAAAGGCTTTTGCTTGCTGGTCAGATAGGAACTGGCTTTAGGAGAATCAATGTGTTGTTGTAAGAATTCTGCAAACGAATGCAGACTATGAGAACCTAGGGATTCTCCCACGGACATGTACCTGTGACAGCATTAGAGATGCGAGGGAAGGGGAAGAGGTCATATGCATTCTCAGAAGATTTTGAAGATAAATCAGTTTGAAGACATTGACCTCATGATGCGAAGACATTCACTTATATGAGGTGAGTTGGTTCCAGATTTGTACCAATCCATGAATAAGTACAAGTGAGGAATCAAACTAGATAGGAAATCTAAGTGAATAGACTAGGCATAATGAGATGCAGACAGAATAGATCTAACATTGAGTAGGGAGAAACCACTTTCGATAAATAGGATGAATCTATGAAGATCAAAAAGGTGGTAAAAATAGAGTTATAATTACCGCATGAAGAACTGCTAGATTGGATGAATAGGAGACCGAGCAGTTCAGCCCACCGTGCCCTAACTTGGCGACGGAGGACACCTACGGTGATGGCAGAGAGGATGATGTCCGCGGCCGGCGTGAGGACGGCATCGGAGAAGTCGCGGTAGCTAAGCACTTCGTCATCGGCGTCGTCAAGAGCTAGCGGTGGCGCTAGGGTTTTGATGAGGTGGAGAGGTGGAAGAAGGTTTTCTTGACCGCAGGGGACACGTATTTATAAGTAGGTGTGCGGCACAGCGCAATTACGCAGGTGCCCCTGTCTGTTCACATCCGTGGAACACGTGGCAAGCATGCAACATACTTAGAGTTGTCCCACGTTCCCACGCCCGCCAAGTTTGTCGGATGTTCGTTCCGGCTTCTCCGGATATCGACAATAAAGATGAATCATTTAAATAAGACTTGATGTTTGTCTCTGTGTCTTCTGCTGACTAGGACGCAGAGAAGACATTCGACAGTTTCAATAGAATGCATATGATTTGGACAGATTGAGTTTGAGATAGAAAGCATAGAGGGGTTAGGGTCCGATCACATTCACTTAGTTCAAAAGATTCAACTTGAAGACATAGCTATAAGTGAATGTTGTAGAGGACAGAACACTGGTATATGTATATGCAATCAAATCATCATAGCGCAGAAAATCATAAGATAAATTGAAACCGAAGACAAACCAAATGCGAAGTCTTTGCAAAAGTAACACCATGAGTGAAACACTTCAAACAGAGAAATTTGGTGGTGGCGTTACCCACCGTATAGGAAGTATTAGACCCAGACACGGCGCACAATTATCGTGGCGCTCCGAAGTCAAATTCCATGTTAATGTATTCACACTCAGAGTGTAAGTCTTCATTGATTGAAGATATACCTTACTTCGTGTGTTGCACATCTAAGTCATCAACATGCATAAGTGTTAGGATGTGTGCCTGATCATAGGACATTAGAGGATTCCAAGATATTTAGCTCACACCATAACTTGCAAAACCTTTTCTCATCCAAGGGCTTTGTGGAGATATCTGCAAGTTGTTCTTCTGTGTTGACGTGAATGATGTCAATATCTTTCTTCATCACATGATCTCTAAGAAAATGATGACGAATTTCAATGTGCTTTGTCTTCGAGTGCTGAACTGGATTGTTGGCTATCTTGATGGCACTCTCGTTGTCGCAGAAGAGAGGTACTTGTTTCAGGTTGATGCCATAGTCCTTGAGAGTTTGCTTCATCCACAGAAGCTGAGCACAACAGGATCCAGCACCAATGTATTCAGATTCAGCAGTTGAGAGTGATACACAATTCTGCTTCTTTGAAGACCAACAGACAAGTGATCGACCAAGAAAATGACATGTGCCTGATGTAGACTTGCGATCCACCTTGTCACCAGCATAATCAGCATCCGAGAATCCAACTAGGTCAAACCTTGAGCCCTTTGGATACCATAATCAGAGTGTTGGGGTGTAAGCCAAATATCGAAGAATTCGCTTCATAGCTAAGTGATGCGATTCCTTTGGTGCCGCTTGGAATCGAGCACACATGCAAACACTAAGCATAATATCTGGCCTAGATGCACATAAATAAAGTAAAGAACCAATCATGGAGCGGTGTACCTTTTGATCGAACTCTTTACCATTGTCGTCGGGACCAAGATGATGTTTGGCTGGCATTGGCGTCGTGTAGCCTTTGCAATCTTGCATGCCGAACTTCTTCAGGCAGTCTTTGAGATATTTTTCTTGAGATATGAAGACGCCATTTCTTTGCTGACGAATTTGAAGACCAAGGAAGAACTTCAGCTCACCCATCATGGACATCTGATATTGCTCTTGCATCATGTATCCAAACTCATCACTATACTTCTGGTTGGTGCAGCCGAAGATTATGTCATCCACATATATTTGGCACACAAATAGTTCACCATCATATGTCTTCGTGAAGAGTGTGGGATCTAGAGATCCTGGTTTGAAGCCTTTGCTCTTCAGGAAGTCTTTGATCGTATCATACCATGCGCGAGGAGCTTGTTTGAGGCCATACAGTGCTTTGTTTAGTTTGTACACCATATCAGGATGTTTTGGATCTTCAAAGCCAGGTGGTTGAGCAACATACACTTCTTCTTCAATCTTGCCATTGAGAAATGCACTCTTCACATCCATTTGATATAGCAAGATGTTGTGGTGATTTGCATAGGCTAGCAGTATGCGAATAGCTTCAAGCCTAGCAACAGGAGCAAATGTTTCATTGAAGTCAATTCCTTCAACTTGAGTATATCCTTGAGCCACAAGACGTGCTTTGTTTCTGACGACTTGACCATGCTCATCTTGCTTGTTTCGATATATCCATTTCGTTCCAATAATGTTATGCTTGCGAGGGTCAGGTCGCTTGACAAGTTCCCAAACATTATTCAGCTTGAACTGTTGAAGTTCTTCTTGCATGACTTGAATCCATTCAGGTTCCATAAAAGCTTCAGCAACTTTCTTGGGTTCTGATATTGACACAAATGAAAAGTGCCCACAGAAGTTTGCTAACTGTGTTGCTCTTGAGCGAGTAAGCGGACCAGGCGCATTGATGCTGTCAATTATCTTCTCAATTTGTACTTCATTTGCAACACGAGGATGAACTGGACGAAGACCTTGCTCATGCTGATCATTGTCATCATTGGAAGTATTGTCTTCGGTCTGAGCATTGTCTTCAGGTTGGTTTGGTGCAGAAATGATAAGTTCCTCTTCAGGCTGTGCTTCAGAGGGCATGATCTCACCAGTTCCCACCAGCTTGATAGATTCACTGGAAGGAGCTTCATCAAGTGTGCTTGGCAGGAGCTCTCGTTGTGAACCATTGGTTTCATCAAATTGCACATCCACTATTTCAACGATTTTGTAGTGGAAGAGGTTGAAGACTCTGTAAGAGTGTGAATCCTTTCCATAGCCAAGCATGAAGCCTTCGTGAGCTTTGGGTTCAAATTTTGACTTGTGATGGGGATCCTTGATCCAGCACCTAGCACCAAAGACTCTAAAGTAGCTGACATTTGGCTTCTTGCCAGTAAGGAGCTCATAGGATGTTTTGCCCAGAAGCTTATGGATGTAGACACGGTTGATGATGTGACAAGCTGTATCAATGGCTTCAGGCTAGAACTTTCTTGGTGTCTTGTACTCGTCAAGCATTGTTCGAGCCATCTCGATGAGGGTTTTGTTCTTGCGCTCTACAATGCCGTTTTGCTGAGGTGTGTATGGAGCAAAAAATTCATGAGTGATTCCCATTGTATCCAGATAAAGATCAAGCCCGGTGTTCTTGAGTTCAGTGCCGTTATCACTTCTGATATGCTTGATCTTGACGCCATAATTGTTCATTGCTCGATTGGCGAATCGTCTGAAGACATCTTGTACTTCAGTCTTGTAGAGAATTATGTGCACCCATGTATATCTTGAGTAGTCATCAACAATGACGAAGCCATAGAGACACGCCATTGTTGTGAGGGTGGAGTAGTGAGTAGGGCCAAATAAGTCCATGTGCAACAGCTCAAAGGGTTGAGATGTCGTCATGATTGTCTTCGAGGGGTGCTTGGCCCTTGTCATCTTCCCAGCTTCGCAAGCACCACACAAATGATCTTTCTTGAATTTGACACCTTCGATGCCTATGGCATGCTTCTTCTTGACGAGAGTGTGCAAGTTCCTCATGCCAGCATGCCCCAGCCTTCGATGCCAAAGCCAGCATTCTGAAGCTTTTGCAAGAAGACATACGGCAAGTTGTGGACCTGTTGAGAAATCTACCATGTATAGATCACCTTTCCTATACCCTTCAAAGACTAGAGACTTGTCTGATTCCGTTAGTACAAGGCAACGATATTTTCCAAATATCACAATCATGTTTAAGTCACAAAGCATTGAGACAGACATTAAGTTGAATCCAAGGGATTCAATAAGCATCACTTTATCCATGTGTTGATCCTTTGAGATTGCAACTCTACCTAGACCCAATACCTTGTCTTTACCAGTGTCAGCAAATGTGATTTGACTCTTGTCGGATGGACGTAAGGTTGAGTCCATGAGAAGACTTCGATCACCAGTCATACGATTAGTGCATCCGCTGTCAATAATCCATTCTGAAGCTTTTGGTGACATGCCCTACAGTGCAGTTAGGAGGATAGGCTTCACAAGGTATGTTGTGAAGCATAAGCATTTGATGCACATTTGGATTATCACAGCATAGATGAAAGTTAGCACACAATATGACAGGTAAGCAATTCATATATGGAATACATAGTAAGTCATTTTATCATGCGTCCCTTTGTGTTTTAGGTCCCCAGCAATAATATCGGACGCCTTTGATTGCTGGCTGGAGACCATGTTCTGCAAAAGAGAGTTAGTTCTTCTTCACCACCCACATCTTTAGGGGTGACTTAGAAGCAATGAGTCTAAGTGCAGCATCTGAGAATTTCGGCTTTGGAGCCCTAGCAAATAGCCTTGAAGGAGATGAATGATACTCGTATGAATAAGCAGAAAAGTTCTTAGTATTGTGAACATAACGGTTTGAAGACACACGCTCATATTCATAAGTTTGAGTGTGATTTCCCTGCAAAACATTGGCGTTAGGGTGACTCAGGTGAGTCTTGTTTCCGTATGAAGCCGTTGGACCATGTGACGCCTTTGATCTGGGGTTTGTCTTCTTCCCTGGTGGTGTCATGACAACATTTACAGGAAGATTCTCAAGACAGCTTTTGGAACCCAGATCTTCTTCATTGGTGGTCCATTCCTGCAGTTAGTACCAATATACCTGGCAAACACTTCACCATTCTGATTTTTGAACAGTTTATAGTTTGCATCAAAGGATTCATCAATGATAATATGATTAGCACAGGTAAAGCCAGATAAAGTGGATGGATCCACTGAAGGTTCCTTTGCAGCAACCCATGTGGTTTTGGGATACTGCTCAGGCTTCCAGTAGGAACCATCAGCATTCATTTTCCTCTCGAACCCAACACCCTCTTTCCTAGGGTTTTGGTTCAGAATCTGCTTTTTGAGGACATCACAAAGTGTCTGATGCCCTTTCAGACTTTTATACATCCCTGTTTCAAGCAATGTCTTCAACCTAGCATTTTCATCAGCGATAGTAGTGGTATCCTCAGAAGAGGGGTTAGTCACCACATCAGTAGTTGAAGACAGAGCAACAGTAGCAGCAGTGGAACATTCAGCAACAGAGGCAGCGTTATCACGCTCAATGCATTTTAAGCATGGTGGTTCAAATTCATCCTGAGAGGGACTGATCTGTTGCGCAAGTAATGAATCATGCTTCTTCAGAAGAACTTCATAATCCACTCTTATCTTTTCAAGATCTTGCTCTCTTTGAAGACATTTAGAAGAAAGTTTCTCATGATCACATAAGAGAGCATTATGTTGATCTTGAAGGGCGTCAAACTTGGAATGAAGTCTCTGAAGACTCTCAGCCAAAGCTTTTGACTGATCCATTTCTTCGCCCAACATATCATCGCTCTTACTAAGCATGTTTTGAATCTTTTACAAAGCTCTTTGTTGTTTAGTGGCAAGGGAAGCAAGTTTGACATAGCTAGGGCCAAATTCATCACCTGATTCATCATCACTAGTTTCAGAAAGATAGCATTCAGTTACCTTAGCACCCCCTGCCATGAGGCATGGTGAAGATGAAGATGGTTCAGGTGGAAAGGTCATCTCTTTAAGAGACTCCTTGTAGTCATCAAGCCAAGGATCATGACGATTAAGATGACTATCATAGACCTTAGAAAGTCGGTCCCAGATTAGCTTCGCGTGATTGAGGTGCGTGACGTTCCTGAACTGATTTCGGGACAGGCAGGAGCAGATGACATCCTTCGCTGTGAGGTTCAGTAGAGTGTACTTGCGAATGTCATCAACCTCCGCCATCTTGCATAGATCGGTAAGACCAATCTCGGTGACGGTCCACAGTTCGCTGTCCATAGCCATGAGTCGCTTCTTCATCATGGCTTTCCACCGGGGATACTCATGACCGTCAAAGGTGGGGCAAGATACATTCCTCAATCCTGCAGTCGACATAGCTGAACTCCAGGTGGTTAAACCGAATCACACAGAACAAGGGAGTACCTTGCTCTGATACCAATTGAAAGTGCTAGTTATCGACTGGAGGGGGGGGGGTGAATAGGCGATTTTTATCAAAGTCTTCAAAACATGGAAGTGTCGAAGACAAACAATAGAAATAACCTAATTGATATGCAGCGGAAGATAAACTACAACAAGCAAGCCATAGTCAAGTAAGCAATAGCGTTAACGTACGAAGACTAATAGCAGCTAGGTAGTAGGATCAGGATGGAAGATAGTATGAAACCAATCAACAATAGTAGTCAAGCAATGAAGTCAATCAGATAAGACAGATAAGCAACGACTTCACAAAGACAAACTCAAGGTAAAGGAGGGAAGAGATAGAACCAGTCACTTGTTGAAGACACAAGATTTGTTGGACCAGTTCCAGTTGCTGTGACAACTATACGTCTGGTTGGGGAGGCTGAGATTCAACTCAGAAGACCGTGTCTTCACCTTATTCCCCTTGAGCTAAGGTCACTTAGTCCTCTCCCAATCACTCTGGTAAGTCTTCAAGGTAGACTTCCAAACCTTCACAGACTTCGTTCACCTGGCAATCCACAATGACTCTTGGATGCTCAGAACGCGACGCCTAACCGGCTGGAGGATGCACAGTCCTCAAGTGTAATAAGTCTTCAGGTCACACAGACAGAAAGACTTCAGTGATGCCTAACACTCTTTGGCTCTGGGTGTTTGGGCTTTGTCCTTGCAAGGATTTCTCTTCTCAAATGCTTCGAGGTGGGTTGCTCTCAAACGACAAAAGCCGTATACTAACTCTAAGCAGCCACCAATTTATGGTGTAGGGGTGGGCTATTTATAGCCACAAGGCAACCCGACCCGATTTGTCCGAAATGACCCTGGGTCACTAAGGAACTGACACGTGTTCCAACGGTCAGATTTCAAACACACGCGGCAACTTTACTTGGGCTACAAGCAAAGCTAAATTATCCAACTCTGGATAAGATTTGCTCTCATTGTCTTCTCTCGAAGACATAGGATTTGGGTTGAGCATCACTTCAGTCACTCTGACTTAGTTCACTTGAACCCCACTTAACAGTACGGTGGTTCCTATGACTCAACACAAAAGAAGAGGAAACAACGAAACAACTCAGTCTTCGCGCTCCATAGTCTTCACTCAATGTCTTCTCATGTCATAGTCTTCAATGTGAACCTCTTCACATACCACCATTGTCTTCAATGTCTTCATACATTTTAGGGGTCATCTCCGGGAGGTAAACCGAATCAATGAGGGACACTACTTGCGTTATCCTGCAATTCTCACAAACGCATTAGTCCCTCAACCAACTTTGTCGTCAATACTCCAAAACCAATTAGGGATGGCACTAGATGCACTTACAGTATGTATATGCTATGATTATATCGTGGTCTCGCAGGCATTTGTATGTGTATCATGATGACATTTCTATGTGCTAAAGATTCTTCTATAAAGCCTGTTCAAATACAAAACAAATATGCCAAAAAAACAAAAAACCTATTAAATTAGCAGTAGCGAGTGTATAGAAGTTAGGAGCAGCGCCTCTATAGCAGTAGCGCGTTGCTACAAAGGGCGCTAGAGCTACTAGCAGTAGCGTGCTCCCAGTAACCGCGCTGCTGCTACACTTGTGTAGCAGTAGCGCCGGTGACCACGCGCTACTGCTATATGTTAGTTGTAGCGCCTTATTAGTAGCGCCCCACCCCGCGCTACTGATACACCAAAAACCCGCGCTGCTGCTAGCCTTTTCCCTAGTAGTGCACACTTGAGGGGTTGCACGATAGAGTCGTTATCGGGAGTGGTGAAGGAGGTATCACCCTCGATGACCACGACCGAATAGTTACACTACTAGGTTAACATCAGAAGTGCTGACGAGGTATCACCCTCGGCAGTCGGCAGTAACTCTATAGAGTCGTACAACTAAGGGGGGTGATGTGCGGTATCGGGGCCTGGACATCGATCATGTTGATTGAGTCATCGAACATAAAGTGGGGCAACTGGCACAAGGTGGGGGGTCACTGATGGATCTCTAACCAACCTATACTAAGCAGTTTAGAATAAGCAGGTAAGGTATGAAAGCAGGTAATAGAAACAGGCTATGTATCAGAATAGGATCATACAAAAGTGGTAGCAGTTCTAATGCAAGCAAGAGAGGGAAAGAAATGTGCGATATGAGAATGAACAGGGGGGATTTACTTGCCTGGTTGCTCTACGGCAAAGGTAGGGTCGTCAGTGGTGTCGTCGGTCTCCGGAGCTGCGTCGGTCTCGAGGACTACGTCAGTACCGGGATCTACCAAGAGAGAACAGGGGGAAGAAACAAATAAATACACATCAATCATATGCAACACAAAGTATGCTATGCTAACATGCAGTGCAGGGTTGCCTAAAAATATGTCAAAGTAGTATCAGTTATTGTAGGATTTAAGTTGGAATTATTAACTGGTGTATATGCACTATTCATCTACCGTAAACGGGCGGAAAGTTGCGAATTCACCTATGTAGAGGGTCCCGACACGGAAACAGCTGGCACGGTCCAGTTCATCTCATCGTTCTGAGCAACTTTCATGTATAAAGTTTTCTGACCTGAGCTACGGTTTAATTTCTACGAATTTTCAATGATTTAAGCATTTCTAAAATTATTTAATTTTAACAAAAATGGAATTATGACGTTAGCATGGCGTGGGGGTAATGCCAGCAGTCAACAGACTCGCTGACCAGGGTCAAGCCTGACATGTGGGTCCAGTGGGACCCACATGTCAGCCTCTGTTAGCTTAACATTGGATTAAACTAATCTAACATGGTTAATTATTGGTGTGGACCCCGGGTGTCAATGAGTGTTTAGGTTAATCTAATTGCTTTTTATTTATAAAAACCTTTATTAGACTAATTAACAGAAGGGGCCCACAAGTCAGTGGTTGGGAGCTACCCAGTCAGCACGTT
>NC_041383.1:325739449-325775589 GCF_002162155.2 Triticum dicoccoides | reverse complement strand
GGGGGGGCAGGGCCCATTGGCAGTGGTCCGGAGATGGGGCCCGGCCAGGCATGTTGGTGGCCGGCGCCGGAGTTGCTCCGGTGGCCTCCTGCAGCGAGGAACCCACCGGAGATGCTCGGAAAAACACCACAGGGCACTAAATCACGAGCGGTTTGTTGTGTTCGAACGACAACTCGATGTCGCATCGCGTGGTGAGGTCGGTTGGGCTCGAGGGTGGCCGGAACTGTGCCGGCGACGGGTGGAGGTGGCGGTGGTTTTCGGGCGATCGCCACAACGCAGCAGCAGAGCGCTAAAGCGTGAACTAACGGGCGTGGAAGGCACTATGCAACGCGGCGAGCGCGTTAGACACCAGCTCGTGACCAAATGGTCGACGGAGACACGCCTACGCGCGGGCGGCGGTGTGTTCGGGCACTGCGGGGGGAGTAGCTAGCGAGCGTGCGAGAGAGTCCAGAGAGATGGGGGAGGAAGAGAGGCTCACCGAGCGGCTGCAAAAAGCTCGTGTGAGCTTAGGAGCAGCAGAGGTCGACGGAGACGGTGGTGGGCGCCGGCGACCGAGAAGGAGAGCTGAGATCGATCCCGAGCGTGCGGTCACTTCGGAGCTCGGTGACGAGGTGCAGTCAACACAGACAAACGAGGCGGAGTGGTAGGGCGCGTCGACGAGGCGAACGGGAGGCGGTGGCCGCGGCTATGGCGAACGACAGCAAGGGTGGCGCTCGGGCATCCGCCCAAATCGAAACAGAGAAGGGGGCGAGGAGAGGGAGCTGATCTGGGGCTGGCTGGGGTTTGGCAGGGGGCTTCGCCGGTGACTTTATCTATGCGGGACTGCAGCGGATGGCCGGTGTGTGGCCACCTGCAGCCACGGACCACGCACGGGCGTCCACCGCGCCCTGTATGAACAGGGAAGGAGAAGGTGCCGGTGATGGGCTGGACTGGCTCCTATAGCGAGCAGCCCTAAGTGCACAGTGCACTTAGGCCTTTTCTCTTTTTCTTTTATATTTTTCTTTCCTTTTTCTTTTAAGAATTTTCTGTTTTCCTATTTGTTTCTAAAACAAAACAGTTTAAAAAAATATAAGACTTGTAACTAATTTAGCTTAATGTAACTAAATTTTCCATGTAACACACTTTCAAGTATCTTCGATATAGTGTATGAACATATTTACAATGGTAAAGTAGTATATATAATACAACATGATAATATATGAGACATGTGGGGTAACTAGCCCTGGGTGGTAGTTGACGCCCCCAATTCAACCGTACACTAATCATACATGCAAATGTGTACGATCAAGATCAAGGACTCACGGAAAGATATCACAACACAACTCTAGACACAAATAAAATAATACAAGCTTTATATTACAAGCCAGGGGCCTCGGGGGCTCGGATACATAAGCTCGAATACAAATGAGTCAGCGGAAGCAACATGTCTGAGTACAGACATAAGTTAGACAAGTTTGCCTTAAGAAGGCTAGCACAAATGCGACATCAATCGAAAAGGTAAGGCCTCCTGCCTGGGAGCCTCCTAACTACTCCTGGTCGTCGGGGGCCTCCACGTAGTAGTAGGAACCCTCGTGGTAGTAGTAGTCGCCGTCGACTGTGGCATCTGGCTCCTGGGCTCCACCATCTGGTTGCGACATCCGGCAAGAATGGAGAAGGGGAAGAAGAGGGAGCAAAGCAACTGTGAGTACTCATCCAAAGTACTCCCAAGCAAGGATCTACACTACATATGCATCGGTATCAATGAAATTGGTAGTATTAGTGGACTGAACTGCAGAATGCTAGAAGAGAAGGGAGAAGCCTAGCCTATCAAAGACTAACATCTTCAAGCAGCTCCAAGCATCTTGCAACAATCAGAAGAGTATAGAATAGCAATTTATATTTAACAAACATGTTGTAGAAATAATGCCTAGATATGCTTCCCCGAATCCCTGCTGGAAAGCAATCTCGGAGCCACATATCCATTACATGCCTCAGCATTCAGTATCCAGTTCTAGTTGTATCGATCGGGATACAACTCCGAGCGTCCGTTACCGTGGACCCGACTATTCGAATAGATAGTACTTCCCTGGAGGGGTGCACAAACTTACCCAACACGCTCGATCAACTCCGGCCGGACACACCATTAGGTCATGACCGGCCTCGGCTAATCAACACACCATAGTCCTACCTAGGCTGAACAGAGAGTCCAGTACGCCGGTCTACATCCTAAATGCGAAGGGGTCATGGGCCAATCGTCCTTTGCAATCCTACGTGTTGTGAACACGGCCGGTGAGCAGACCTAGCCTCCCTTATACAAGAGAAGGCGTTCCAGTCTAACCCGGCGTGCGTCACTCAATCGTTGACGCCAATGAGCTTTCGGAAGAATCATACGATGCAGAGTGCCCATACTTATTCCCGCGTGCCGGTTAGTGCGAAAAAGGCGAGAGGCCTACTTGGATCAAATATCCAAACAGTTACTGTCTTGGTAGTGCGGTAACGATCAATGGTCCACGATATGTGGTCCCGTCGCCCCGTCTCACGGACTTGCAGCAAGGCTAAGAATGCCCGGCCGCACTGTGTGGAAAACTTGCGGGTATCATCCAGGTCAACCCGACTTCACATCACTCCCAGGTACCCCTCAGGGCCGACCCGATGTCATCTTGGTTCTGTGGTAAGTCAAAGTAACCATGTGTCCGAAATAGCAAGGGGGGGACCCGAGGAATCACCCTCAATGGATTCCCACTCGATTTAACCATCAAGGTGGACTTGGAGGAATCAACCATGATGGTCCACACTTGAGGGGTTTCATGACAGAGTCGTTATCGGGAGTGGTGAAGGAGGAATCACCCTCGATGACCACGACCGAATAGTTACACTACAGGGTTAACATTAGAAGTGCTGACGAGGTATCACCCTCGGCACTCGATAGTAACTCTATAGAGTCATACAACTAAGGGGGTGATGTGCGGTGTTGGGGCCTAGACGTCAATCATGTTGATTGAGTTATCGAACATAAAGCGGGGCAATTGGGACAAGGTGGGGGTCACTGATGGATCTCTAACCAACCTATACTAAGCAGTTTAGAATAAGCAGTAAGGTATGAAAGCAGGTAACAAAAACAGGCTATGCATCAGAATAGGATCATACAAAAGCGGTAGCAGTTCTAATGCAAGCAAGAGAGGGAAAGAAATGGGCGATATCAGAATGAACAAGGGGGTTTGCTTGTCTGGTTGCTCTGCGGCAAAGGCAGGGTCGTCAGTGATGTCGTCGGTCGCCGGAGCTGCATTGGTCTCGAGGACTACGTCGGCACCGGGATCTATCGAGAGATAAGAGAGGGAGGAAACAAATAAATACACATCAATCATATGCAACACAGAGTATGCTATGCTAACATGCAGTGCAGGGTTGCCTAAAAACATGTCTAAGTCATATAAGTTATTTTAGGATTTAAGTTGGAATTATTAACCGGTGTATATGCACTATTCATCTACTAGAAACGGGCGGAAAGTTGTGGGTTCACCTACGTAGAGGGTCCCGACACGGAAACAGCTGGCACGGTCGAGTTCGTCTCGTCATTTTGAGCAACTTTCATGTATAAAGTTTTTCGACATGAGCTACGGTTTAATTTCTACAAATTTTCAAAGATTTAAACATTTCTGAAATTATTTAATTTTAACAGAAATGGAATTATGAAGTCAGCATTGCGTGTGGGGGGGCGTCAGCATTGCGTGGGGGTGACGTCAGCAGTCAACAGACTCGCTGACCAGGATCAAACCTGACATGTGGGCCCAGTGGGACCCACATGTCATCCTTTGTTAGCTTAATAGTGGATTAAACTAATCTAGCAGGGTTAATTAGGGGTGTGGGCCTCGGGTGTCAGTGAGTGTTTAGGTTAATCTAATTACTTTATTTATAAAAACATTTATTAGACTAATTAACATAAGGGGCCCACATGTTAGTGGCTAGGAGCTGCCTAGTCAGCATGTTGACTAGGTCAACCCAGTCAACGGGGGCCCCCAGGGCCCACTAGCAGTGGCCCAGAGATGGGACCCGGCCAGCCATGTAGGTGGGCGGCGCCGGAGTTGCTCCGGTGGCCTCCTGCGGCGGCAAACTCGCCGGAGATGCTAGGGAAGCACCACAGGGCACCAAATCGCGTGTGGTTTGTTGTGTTAGAACTAGAACTCGATGTCGTGTCGCGTGATGAGGTCGGTTAGGCTCGAGGGTGGCCGGAACTGCCCTGGTGATGGGTGGAGGCGACGGTGGTTTTCGGGCAATCGCCGCAACGCAGCAGTAGCGCGCTAAAGCATGAACTAACGGGCGTGGAAGGCGCTACGCAATGTGGCGAGCGCGTTGGGCACCAACCCGTGACCAAATGGTCGACGGAGACACACCAACGACGTGTGCGGGTGGCGGCGCATTCGGGCGCTGCGGAGGGAGTAGCTAGCGAGCGTGCGAGAGCGGCCAGAGAGATGGGGGAGGAAGAGAGGCTCACCGAGCAGCTACGAAAAGCTCGTGCGGGCTTAGGGGCAGCAAAGGTCAACGGAGACCGTGGCGGGCGGCGGCGACCGAGAAGAGAGTTGAGATCAATCCCGAGCGTGTGGTCACTCTCGAGCTCGATGACGAGGTGCAGTCGAGGCAAACGAGCGAGGCGGAGCGGTAGGGTGCGTCGGCAAGGCGAACGGGAGGCGGTGGCCGCGGCTATGGCGAACGGCGGCGAGGGTGGCGCTCGGGCATCCGCCCAAATCGAAACAGAGAAGGGGGGCGAGGAAAGGCAACGGATCTAGGGTTGGCTAGGGTTTGGCAGGGGACTTCGCCGGTGACCTTATCTACGCGGGGCAGGAGCGGATGATCGGCGTGTGGCCACCCGCGGCCACGGGCGGCGCACGGGCGTCCACGGCGCCCTGTATGAACAGGGAAGGAGAAGGCGCCTGTGATGGGCTGGACCTGCTCCTGTAGCATGCAGCCCTAAGTGCACGGTGCACTTAGGCCTTTTCTCTTTTTCTTTTATATTTTTTTCTTTTTCTTTTAAGACTTCTCTGTTTTCCTATTTCTTTTTAAAACAAAACAGATTAATAAAATATAAGACTTGTAACTAATTTAGCTTAATATAAATTTAGGCCACTACCACATTAGGTTTTAACACTTGATTAAAATAGTTAGAAATTTTTCTAAATTAAAAAGCATTTAAGTAATTGTTTAAACCACTGTTTTAAATCGTTTAGGTCATTTAACCATTTGCAAAAAAATGTTGGTTCACCACCATTATTTTTTGCAACAACTTGAACATTTTAGTTTTCATGTTTGAGAAGTTTTGAATTTCACTTAGAATTTGAATTTGAATTTGATTGGAATTCCAAATGGGATATTGAACAAAGGTGATTAACCCACTATTTGGAAAAATGATTAGCTTAATCATAGAGGGTTACTGTAGCATGACGCTGGGGGTGTTACAGGTAGGATGTATTTTCCCTATATATATGTATGTATGTATGTATGTATGTATGTATGTATGTATAGGTCGAGAGTAACAGAATATGAAAATTCAAAAACCATATATTCTAGAGATTTGGATGAACTACCTTTATATCTTTTCCTTTATTGATGTTGAATGCTTAAGATCTATCCCCTTGGCCTTGTGATTTGGGTGCTTGTATGTGGATCTCGTTCGATAGAGTGTTCCTCTTGTGGGATTTCCCCTTGTGTTCTTTGTGCTCTTCCACAAATCCAACTCCATTTATGGAAGATCGTGCAAACTAGGGTTTGGCTCTATATCAAGTGGTCACCGGCTGGGGGACGAGTGTATACGTGAGGATGCAGGGGTCGCCGCGACAGACATGACAACGGTCGATGGGAAGATGGTGCTGACGATAGCAATGCTTTTGTGGCGATGATGGCAGGGGCGACTTTTTTTGGAGTCGTGGGAATGGTTGAGGTAGTCGGCTCTTCTCCGGCGTGTCTACGTAATCACATCGGTTTGTTTGTTGTTGTGAAGTTGGAGTTGCGGTGGCGAGGTTCCGGTGGCGACGATGATGGGCAACATGTGGACTATTGATGGTCTTCTGTGACGCCAACCTTGCATGGTTCTCCTCCATAGCTCTTCGGCAGTTGAAGATGCATTGTCCTCGTTGCTGGTGGCAGGATTCGGGCTTCGATCTTCATGTGACTCCTTACAGTCTCTACGGTGTCTGCGATGAAGTTGGAATCGCTTCCTCGGGGATTAGAGATGGTGATGATGCCTGCTTGTGGAGAAGTGATGACGATGTCGCATGTGTGTTAACGCAGCAAGGCTCTCTTGGGAAATGTGTGTGTGCGTGTGTGTGTGTGTGTGTGTGGTGGTTTTTACCCGGTTTGTCACTAACTAACAGCGCGATTCTCCTCTACTTAATTGATGGACGGACCAAACGGGCATATAGCCTAGTGGTTGCAGCGACCTTAGTGTCATGGGTTCGACTTTCGATGGGAGCGGATTTAAACAGATCTAGGCAAAAAATTCCGAAATAAAAAGATGGTAGGAGAGTTGCTCTACAGTGAATAGTAAAAAAAAAGGTTGTGCTCTGAGAACTTGTCGCCTGGTGTAAGTCATGTTTTATGAGCATGTTGCTAATGGAATTTTGTTTCATCTAAGACTATCCATAGTGAGAGTAACATAGATAACACCTAAGCATGGATGATGTGGCAGCTAATTAATGAGGAAAGAGACAAATTAAGCTAATATAGATAGTTACTCACACTATGAGTAACATCACACATATCAAAACAAAATAAGTCCATAACCTAATAAGAGCATGGTTAATAATAAGAGCATCCGGTTCAAGTCAGCAACTTTCCCGTTCCCTCTCTCGCCTGAGGTAGGTATGATGGTGCTCGAACCTGAATGAACCGGATCGGGATGGAGAAAACCGATGGAGTTTAACCAATGGCAAATGGATCCTGTGTGAGGGGCAGCTTTTGTTGGTGACAAATCCACAACACGTAGCTCCAAACTCAGGGAATAACCATCTACCTTGATCTCAGTTTTCAACTGCAGCTATGGCTCATCGATGGTGGATTAATTTGGACAAGACAAACTCCAATGCACTCTCTTATTTCTACGGTGCTTATCTATGATCACTGCTAAATCAAGATCTCTACACGGAATTTTGTTCACTGCTAAAAACAGCATGAAAGAACCAAGTAAAAACACATCAAATGATAGTTTTACACAAATAATTCCCATTTAAAGCATCTCTAACAGACCCCGTATATCAGCGGCCCTTATATCACGGATAAGGGCCGAGAAATCAGAGATTTGAGGGACGAAATAGGCTGCGGCCGAACAGAGCCCGTATTTGAAACCGTAAATTTTGAAAGAAAGCATTTCCAGGCAAAATGAAGAACACATACTATATTCATAGTTTGATCATCACTACATTTCGAAAGTTATTTTACATCGCGATGCCACCCTACCCTATACTAGGAAAATCGAAGCTCACTAGAGCTCTCCGGGTGCGGCGGCGACGGGGCTCACTCGTCGTCGGAGGAGACAAGATCAATGTACTTCTTGTCTTGCTCCTCCTGCTCGTGGCGCCATGCAACCTGTTTGGTGTCGACCTCGCGTGCGGCAGCGAGCGCATGCTCGAAGAGGAGGTCACTGAGCTCCTCGTTCAACCGGCGACGCGCGTCCTCCTCCTCCTGCTCGCGCGCAGTGCGCTCGGTGAGCGCCGCTTCGAAGGCATCTGTGTCGGGCCCGACGAGGTAGTCCTCCAAGTCGATAACGCCGCGGCCGCGCGGACGCTCCTCCCCGGCTCGATCTTGACAGCGTGGAGTGGAGGAAGCTCACTGGGCTCCCTCTTCACTGGAAGCAGCAGCGCACCCGAAGAGCTCCCCACGCCGGAAGAGCTCCCTGCGTTGCTTGCGCGCCGCGTCGACGATGACGGAACGCTTGCGCTCCAGGTCTTCGCCGCCACGCGCCGGCCAGAGCTCCACATCGTCGCAGATCGGTGCGCAGGGGCGGCGGATTTAGCTCACCGGCGACGAGAAAATAGAAGAGGGGATTGGTGTATCACGGCAACCGGTGGATAGGGTTTCGCCCCGTATAATCGCGACAAACCTGTAGATATACCGCGTGGGGGAGAGAGGTGGTTTGCAAGCCACTGTAAAATCATTTACGGGCCGGGCGACTATACGCGCTCTGGCCCAAAAAAGGGCCAAACTGGTATAGTCACCGGATTTTTACAGTTCACGCCGCTAAAAGGAGTCTGCTAGAGAAGCTCTTACAAGGCTATCAATATTTCATACCAAGCTAGACCCTCCGCCAAACAAATAGATGACCACCATCCTTACAAGTAGGTTGAACTCTTATCCATTTGGCAGATTATCAACAGAAACTAATGTTGTGCGCAGCCAGATTATACAGATCGTATTCACTTCCTGTGTATCCAACATATTTACCAACGTAAATCCTTGGTCTGTAGATCACATATTTACATACATTCCAGTGGAAAATGTAAGATGCGCAGCCAAAGTCTAAAAGAATGTTATGTACCTTGAATGCCAAATAATCTGTGAGCATTAATACAATTTGTCCAGGGGTATATATAAGGAATATGAACCTCCAAATGTTTTCTGTGGGCAAATATAAAACTTTTTACAGTTAGCAGGAATATAGATATATAAAGTGCCAGCTGGTGATTGCCAGGTCCTCAGTCTTGATCAAGGTTGGCTCCACATACGTAGTTATTAACCTCGTAACAAATCAATGATACAAATCATACAAATCTAACGAAAAAGAATATGCCTCTCCACAATAAACATATCCATGCTTTGATGAAAAAGTTACTGGTCATGGGTTTTCTCATCGATATTTCCCGATTTGTACCTTACTCATGCTGCTCTCCAGCCTCTGTATGCTTGCCGCAACACGTCCAACATTTGGCTTTGAATCTGTGTCATCCTCATCAACACTGTCAGTGTTAGTCTGTAACTTGGCACCACTGTTGGCAGGGCCTGTGTTCGCCATCACACTAGTACCCGTGACATCACTGTTTTCAACATTTCCAGTGTAGGGCTTTGCACTGGTACTGTTGGTATCAACACTGGCAATATCTCCACTGCTGGGCTTAACATCCAAGTCCTTGACTTCGCTATTGGCTATGCTTCCAGTGTTCCGCTTTGCATCAAAATTCTTCATATAACTGTTTACAACGCTTCGAATGTTTCGCTTCCCTTCAATGCTCTTTGCATCTCTGTTGGTAACGCTTCCAATGCTGCTCTTTGTGTCAACACTCTTGTCATCAGTGCTGGCGCTGCTCCAAGTGACGGGCTTTGTATCAACTGTTTTGTCAGCTTTGTTGGAGATGCTTCCAGTGAAAGGCTTTTCATCGGAGCTTTTGGCATTTTTGTTTGTGATGATGCTACCAGAGTGGGGCTTTACATCAGAGTTGTTTCCATCCTTATACATGATTGTTCCAGTGTTAGGATTTACATTAGTGCTTTTGGCATTGCTGTTGGAAATCCTCTCAGTGGGGCGTACCACATCAGCATTCTCAGTGTTACTGTTGATACTGCTTTTAGTGTTCCCCTTTGCATCAATTCTCTGGGCACAACTGTCAGGCATGCTCCCGAAGTTGCATGTTACATCAATGCTCTTCGAAGCAATGTTGGTAACATTCTTACCATCATCACGCTGAAGCCATTTATTCTTTAGACAGTGTGCAGCTGTCGGGCGCTTCTCTGGGGCAAAATCAAGTAAAGGGCATAGAAACTCAGCAAATTCCCGAGCATCTGATTGAGGAATTTTATATTTGTCAACTAGGACACGTTCAATAGACGAGAATTTCAGTCTTCTTATCCGCTTCAGATCTCCATGGCGATCAAAATACTCCTTCGATTTTGTTCCCATCGTAGCAATCTGAATTCATGGCAAAAAAATACTGCTGAGTTTGTTGATTGTATCAAAAACGTTTAGTCAGAATAAAAGTACATGTACCTTTCTAGGCATCTTTCCTAAGACCTCCATCATTAAAGCCAAGTGATCCTGTAATATTGAACGCTTAGTCATTAACAAAATGCATGAGATATGAAGTGGAACGTCTACAAATATTAGTACAGACAGGAAATTTATTTCCAGTTCCTACATCATATAATAAATTCAAAGTATATATACTTTGTTTTAGGAAGTGTTTCAAAGCCCACAGAAAAATTCCAACTAATACAGTATTATGCTGTGACATTTCCGAGAACTGTACATTAGTCTCATCTTCTTGTATACTTAGAAATGGAGCCATCTACAAACTCTAGCAGGTACATGTTAACATAGCAAACATCCTTATCTGAAAGGTCTTCCATCTCTGTTTGGAATATCAATATAATCTGAGTACATTGTATTAACGATACTTTGGATAAACATGTCAGTTGACTCTTCAACACGATAGTATGTGTCAACATTGTAGTTTCTTCACATTCCTCAAATTCAATCTACCTTGCAAATGCGCCACATGATTGAAGGCAATTCAAAAGACAACATAAAGCATCATGTGTTAGGTTAATGCGGAATGTAACAAGTACCTCATCTTCGCTGTACCCATGCCCTTCCTTGGGCGTAAATAGCATTTCGCCCGTTGCGAGCTCAAATGCAATACACGCAAACGACCACATATCAACAGGAAATGAGTATCCTGCACCAAGAATGACCTCTGGTGCCCGGTACTGCCTTGTCTGAATAAAATCTGTAAATTGCTTGTCAGCCCAACAAGCATTTCCAAAATCTACAATCTTGCATGTCATATCAATCCCATCCAAGCTTCTTTCTGCACGTGCAAATTCTGCAGCTGATTTTCTTTTCTCAGCAAGCTTTGCGAGCACCCTCCTTGCTCTCATCTTCAGTTTCTTATCAATCGGGTTAAGAACAGCTTCTCCGTTAGGATTCCCCTCAGGCCTCTCAAGATTAGGTTTAAGTCCGGAGCGAATGGGGTCCTTTGAGGGATCGATTGTTGAAACAAGTAGGACATTTTCAAGTTTCAAATCTGAGTGGATGATTCCAAGCTCTCCATGCAAGTAATCAAGACCTACCAAAATGGACCTGCATATTTCCTTCACCCTACCCAGTCCAATGCCTTTGTAGCGGTTGTACTGTACTAGCTTAAGTAAGCTGTCTCCAAGGAATTCAAAGACAAGGCAGATATGCTGCCCATTTGGCCCTGCATGCTTGAAGTGATCTATCAACTGGATGGTGCATTTACAGTTTGAAGGATCTCTCTTAGTGATCTCCGAGAGGAACTCAATTTCATGAAGAGCAGCTTGAGCAAACTCTGGTGCACTCTTCTGAATCTTAAGAGCAACAAATTTCTACAAATAAGGGAGCATTATCATGATCAGCACATCCTATGCACAAGTGAAGCAATAAAATTGAAACGTTTTAGAATTCAGTACATGCTAAGAGAGCTGCAGCTAACCATAACAACTATATTATGAATATATTTCATGTTAACCAACATAATCTGTGATTAAATGCCATTATGGCATTATAAACAACATTAAAAGAACTGTCCAAGACCTTTAATTTGTTAAAAGAGTAACTGTAATTTTCTATGGCATAATTGGCTATTTAACATGGGCCATGTAAAACCAGCCAGGCTAATTATTCAGTCATCAAAAAGTTGATGTTTTCCCCCAATAGCATCAGAAATGGGTAAACGAATCCCCCGCTAACAACAACAACAACAACAACAACAACAAAGCTTTAGTCCCAAACAAGTTGGGGTAGGCTAGAGGTGAAACCCATAAGATCTCATGAAAATAGAAAACCTATATACTACATGCACCCACCATAGGTCCCTTTCCGGGGACCACGCGCAGGGGTTCGCGCCCGCAACAAGGAGCTGACCAGTTAGTCGACAGCCGCCGCCTTATGATCCAATCGATTTCGACTTTAACAACCCACCCACCCACCTCTAATTCGACAAAGGACGAGATCTAGACCACGCGTGCATTAGACGGAGGATACGACTGGATCGCGGTCATCTCCGGTTCGGGGGATGGAAGGATCAGATATGATCTCGGTCGGAACAGGGTGGAATCAAGGTTGGGAAAGCGGCCGACGGACCTGGGACTCGACGTCGAAGGCGAGCCAGACGGTGGAGAAGTTGCCCCACCCGAGCTTGCGCTGGGTGACGTAGCGTCCGGCGGCGAACTGGTCCCCAGGGCGCACGGCGTGGTATCCGCCCTTGCGGTACCCGTCGACCCCCTCGTCGTCCTCCTCCTCCTCGTCGCCCGACGACGACGGGGACAGCGACGCCCGCGACATTGCTCCTCCTCCTCCTCCCGAGATCCGGCCTGCGGGGCCCACCTCGATCACCGGCGGCGACGAGGAGCCGTCGGTGGTCGCTCGTTCGCTGGCAAGTTGGTTGATTTTTTAAGAACAGGGAGGCTCCAAGTTGGTCGATTGGTTGGGGTGGTTTCCTCTTCGGTTGGGTTGGGAATCGCGGAGGCGATCGAGGCGAAGGAGGTGGTGGTGGTGGGGTGGGTGTTGCGTTCTTTACCTTTTTCAGGGGGGTAGAGGGAGGGAAGCCGCGGAGGCGTGCAGGAGCGGCGAGTTTTCGCACCTGCTATTTTTGATGTATTGCTTGTCGATCAGCCGGGAGAGCATTTCGCTCTCAAGGTTGTCTGTTTTCGAAAAATGAGGTGTGTCGCTTTTTTCTCCGGCCCATGGATTACCTTATATTTTAATTAGAAGTTTGATAACTAAATAAAAACTAAAATTAATTCAGAAGGTAAGTAAATTAAGGTGATTGATTATCATATACATGAAAGGTTGGACGGACGGATGGTGGGAAGAAAGGTGAAATGAAAATCTTAAGTACGTTTTAAGTAGTAGAGATATTGCAAAACACATGTCTTTCTTGAACTAGCAAGAGTATTAGCTCCAAACTTCATTGCTGCATGTCCTCCCAAGATACAAGTAGGTGGTTCGACCATGCCGACGAATGGATATGTCAAGTAGAATGTAGATGCAGGATTCGATCTGGATGTGCTTGAAGGACTTGTCGGAGCTGTTATCAAAGATCACAATGGCAACTTTCTTGTTGCAGCAAAGGAAAATTTTAACATATGTACGATGCGTTTACAGCCGATATGGATATGTCAAGTTGAATGTAGATGCATGATTCGATCCAGGTGCACTTGAAGGACCTGTCGGAGCTGTTATCAGAGATCACGGTGGTAACTTTCTTGCTGCAACAAAGGGAAAATTGACATATGCTACGATGCGTTTACGGCCGAAACAGTCGCAATACGCTTTGGACTGAACCTCGCTTGCACTACTGGATGTAGTAAGATTGAAGTAAACTCACACAGCAAGGAGATCATTTCGGCACTTCAGGACGAGAGTTCATCCTCTGTTGTTAGTGTCATTTTTTATGAGTGTCATTTTTTATGATTGTTACTTTATGTCTTTGGACTTCATTCATATCATCTATCAACATTGCTTTAGGGAGAATAATAGAGTAACCCATGAACTAGCTAGAGTAGTTAAATTCAATTCTTCTGGTGTTTGGTTGGATGCATCCTTTGGTCTTTTATCCCTTTGATTGTTTTTGATGCTACAGTTTAGCAAAATAATAAATGTGGTATTGAATGTAAAAAAGAAAAGCATCTACAATCAGACGCCTCAAATCCCCCCTTCCCCCAAAAATACCAACCGACCTAGACGGGGGCCTCAAACCGGCCTTAAACGCTCGGGCTGATCAGCATCCTTTATATCTAGATCAAATATGAGGCAGATATGGGGAGGCCCGGGCGCTTCCCGCCATGTCGGACACGGCCCGTGCTGGCCCACCGGATGCCACATATATTCGTCCCCATCCGCTCCCCAGACCAAACCCTGGCCACTCCAATCCACCACCCAAGCTCCTATTCGGCGATCTCCGACCTTCTCCGGCATGGCGGGTAGCGGATCTGACTCTGACCAGTCCGGATGCTTCGACTAGGGTGTCCCCCGTGCGGGTGGGAGGAGGCAATGGTCGTCTACATTGCACTTCACCGCTCCCGGGAGGACTGTGCCCGACCCAAGGCGGGATATGTCCGCGCGCGAGTCCATTGTGTCGGCACATCGGGCGCTCGGATCCTCAAGGGCTGGATCATCATGGTCCTCCTGGGAGCCTTCCAATCTCCCTTTCCTCGTCACAGGTCCGCCAGAGTATGAGTGCTACAAGGACCAGTGGCCCATCGTGGGAAGTTTAGAATGAGGGTGGCCGAGGCCCCCCTTGCTGCCAACATGGCGGCGGCGAAGGCCGTTGATGCAGCGGCACCCGCTGCCATAGAGGAGGAAGCCATTCGCACCCGCACTGTAAAGAAGCGACATCGGAGGAAAGCGCGTGCCCTCGCTCGAGAGCAGAATCTGGTTGTCTGTGTCATGGCTAGACTGCCCCCCAAGTAGGAGGAGGACATCAATGTGTTGGACAGCTCCGGCGATTAGCAGATACGGCTCGATCCATACTGTGTTTTTGACCACTACTTCCGCGAGAAGGACGACAAGGATGCCGGGAAGGGCAAGGGCAGCAGTGGATGATCTTCTACACAGCTAGTATGTAGGTAAAAATGCCAAATTTTGGTAGTCCGATGGCATGTCCTGATGTCGTAGATAGATGATGTGTGTAATGCATCATTTCGTAGTTGCATGACTTTGTATGGATTTGAAGTATGCTAATTGAGGTGTCCGGTTGTGAGAATGGAAACTTAAGGTATGACCGGTCAGTGCTCATGGACATGCCCGAGCGTGTCCGCGGACATTTGAGGGGTCGGATTTGCCAAGTCCGACTGTAGATGCTTTAAGCTGTAAATGTTTTCCCTCCAAAACTTCAAATTCTACATCGCTTGTATCATAAAGAATTGTAACACAGATGTATGTGCTTTGCAAAAGAAGAAATAAACTCTCACACACCCCTAGTAAGTCATCTGTGTCACCACTTTTCCTGTTTATCACCATCGTTGATGGTGGTCACCTGTCTACCTATTTACGACAAATGTGATCAATCCCGGTGGTGAGCTAGGTCATCACACTCTGTCATGCCAATCTCACCAGCCCCTTGTAAGAGTAATAGAGAGGGGATTGGTTTATCAACCTTGTGCTTTTATATGTCATTTTATATATTTTTTTGTGGACTAAACAATTAACTTAGTGCCTAATGCTAGTTCCTGTTTTTTGCCTATGTTTTGTTTCGCAGAAAAACCATACTGCTATTGCTTGAGCTTGCGTTGATTTTTCCCTTAAAGAGGAAAGGGTGATGCAGCAAAGTAGAGATAAGTATTTCCCTCAGTTAAGAACCAAGGTATCAATTCAGCAGGAGGCACAAGCAAGTCCCCAATATATGCACCTGCACAAACTAACAAACACTTGCACACAACATGAAAAAGGGGTTGTCAATCCCTTCACAGCCACGAACAAGAGTGAGATCTAATAGAGATAGATTTAAAAGATAAGTAAAAAAGCAAAATAAAGTAAACACAAATAAATTGCAGCAAGGTATTTTTGGATTTTTGGTTTTATAGATCTGAAAATAATATGATGGAAAATAGACCCGGTGGCCATAGGTTTCACTAGAGGTTTCTCTCTTGAATAAAGCATATGGTGAGCAAACAAATTACTGTTGAGAAATTGATAGAAAAGCTTCTATATAAGTAGATCCATCTAATAGCTTCTTCTTTAGGGTTTTTTTAGTTAAAAGTTAGCCATTGCAACTTCGTGTACTTCATTTGTGTTCAACGACCAGACCAAGACTGCTTACAGACCCCCATCTTTATCAATACTTCATATATATTCGCAATATTCAGATTGCTTCATCACATCCTTGTCTGTTCTTCGATTGCTTGCAGGAATTGATCTTCGTGGTCAGGTCGATCGTGCTTCGGCGTGATCAATAAACTTTCGGAGTTGGTTTAGTGATTGCTAAGGCGCAACGTCGTGCACGTTTATAGTCGAATCGTCAAACTCGTCTCCACCAAATCGATAGTTATCATCTCATCGAAAGATTGGGACACCCTGCCTTTATTAAGTGGTATCAATTTTCAGGTTGCTCAGCGAGAATTTCCAGTTATACCTAGATTAGTTTTACTTTCCTACCTACTACACAAGAAAAAGGCATAAAAAAGTTAGATCTGTTCATCCTTTGTCCAAGCCAATCCGAGCCATTGCAATTTTCTTTTCATTGCTTGCATAGTTGAATTTTCGGTTGCATCGTCGTGTCGAGGTGCTGGTCTTAGTGTCTAGTTCGTTTAGAGTTTCGAGTTCTGTTTACATTAGTCATGCCGTCGCTGCATCGTTATCCCTTCTATTGTCCACCACTCCATCCATCAATTTCCACCACGTGCTAGCCAATGTTCATTGGCATAATCATCACATCTTCGTTTGATCCAATCTGCATCTTATCTAGTTTGTCTTGGAAAGAGGGAGAGAGAAAAAAAGGCAGAGAAAAAAAATCTGTTGTCCAGAGATGCTTCATATCCTTTATTGATGCTAGTTGTGCTACGCCATGACCTCATTAGTGTTTTAGGCTCGCGTCTCTTGTCCGGTCTAGCCTAGGACCAGCACAGTATCATTGTTGAGCGTTATTCAACATTGTATCTCTGAATTGATTATTGCTAACCTTTTGCTACCATATATTTAAGCCTTCCAAGCTCCACATATTTCTACACCGTGTATGCGTACGTTCCCCTCGCAATCGCTTTACTCAATCTTTGGAGTTATTTGACACCACTGGTTGCCTGTCACCACCTGCTGCATGGTAAGAACTTGTAAGATATTGATATTTTCTTTACTGTGAGCGCTTTACCACCACATCCTAGTAGTTCATAGGAACATTATTCTCAATTTTTGTTTCTTGTTTCTACTAATCATGACAGGTTCTGGAGATAGTAGTTCTTGGATGACAGATACATCTTCACCATCACAAGAGGTGGGGCAACACACACAAGCACACGGTCAAGTTATCTCTTTATTATCATTTGAGGGTAAATTTAATCCTGCTATTTATCTACCTTGAGAGCTTGAAGTAGAACAAGTTTTTAGTCACCATAATTTTTCTAAACTTAGAGAGTACGAGCTGCCACTGGAGCATTTACTGGTTTTTCTTCTGTTTGGTGGAGTGTGCATTGTAAGAAAAACATTGATAACCAACCCACAACTTGGAAAGATTTGAAAACAGTAATGAGACAACAATTTTTTCCTCCTTACTATCGTCATGAATTGCTTCGCAAATTTGAACAATTAAAACAAGGTAGTAACATTGTTCATGCTTACTACCAAGAGTTCAAATCTTATATGCATCACTGGGACATAGAAGAATCTGAGGATGATACAATGAATAGATTTTTTGGTGGTTTGAATGATGATATCGCACAAGATTTCAATATATTCCTTGTTGCGTTACTGGTATGTATGTTTGCACTTGTACCTTTGAGAGATAGATATAGGAGGATGCATTGAGTGACTACAACAACAACTATTCCGGTTCATGTTCACCACCACCGGTTGGTTCCTCCACCATTGCACCTACTAGAGTAGCCACACCTCATATTGTGAGCGCGACATCATCTCAAGTGTATGGTAATATTGTCATTGTCCATACCTACATCATCTACGTCTTTATGATAAGGTAACAGTAAAGGTATTTGATGTAGCTTGAAACCACGTCAATGTATCCCCAAAGAGGAAGGGATGATGTAGTATAGCTACGGTAGGTATTTCCCTCAGTTGTAAAACCAAGGTATCAATCCAGTAGGAGAACCAAGCAAGACTATGTAAATGGCACCTGCACAGAAAGAACAAATACTTGCAACCTGATGACCCACAAGTGTAGGGGATCTATCGTAGTCCTTTCGATAAGTAAGAGTGTCGAACCCAACGAGGAGCAGAAGGAAATGACAAGCGGTTTTCAGTAAGGTATTCTCTGCAAGCACTGAAATTATCGGTAACAAATAGTTTTGTGATAAGATTATTCGTGACGGGTAACAAGCAATGAAAGTAAATAAAGTGCAGCAAGATGGTCCAATCCTTTTTGTAGAAAAGGACAAGCCTAGACAAGTTCTTATATAGAGAAAAGCGCTCCCGAGGACACATGGAAATTATCGTCAAGCTAGTTTTCATCACGCTCATATGATTCGCGTTTGTTACTTTGATAATTTGATATGTGGGTGGACCGGTGCTTGGGTACTGCCCTTTCTTGGACAAGCATCTCACTTATGATTAACCCCTATTGCAAGCATCCGCAACTACAAAAAAAGTATTAAGGTAAACCTAACCATAGCATGAAACATATGGATCCAAATCAGCCCCTTACAAAGCAACGCATAAACTAGGGTTTAAGCTTCTGTCACTCTAGCAACACATCATCTACTTATTACTTCCCAATGCCTTCCTCTAGGCCCAAATAATGGTGAAGTGTCATGTAGTCGACATTCACATAACACCACTAGAGAAGAGACAACATACATCTCATCAAAATATCAAATGAATACCAAATTCACATGACTACTTATAGCAAGACTTCTCCCATGTCCTCAGGAACAAACATAACTACTCACAAATCATATTCATGTTCATAATCAGAGGGGTATCAATATGCATAAAGGATCTGAGCATATGATCTTCCACCGAATAAACCAACTAGCATCAACTACAAGGAGTAATCAACACTACAAGCAACCCACAAGTACCAATCTGAGGTTTTGGACAAAGATTGGATACAAGAGATGAACTAGGGTTTGATAGGAGATGGTGCTGATGAAGATGTTGATGGAGATTGACCCCCTCCCGATGAGAGGATCATTGGTGATGACGACGGTGATGATTTCCCCCTCCCAGAGGGATGTTTCCCCGACAGAACAGCTCCGCTGAAGCCCTAGATTGGTTCCGCCAAGGTTCCGCCTCATGGCGGCGGTGTTTCATTCCGAAAGCTTGCTTATGATTTTTTCCAGGGTAAAAGACTTCATATAGCAGAAGATGGTCACCGGAGGGCTGCCAGGGGCCCACGAGGCATGGGGCGCGCCCAGGGGGGTAGGGCGCGCCCCCCACCTTTGTGGCCAGGGTGTGGCCCCCTCTGGTACTTCTTCTGCTCAGTATTTTTTATTAATTCCAAAAATGACTTTCGTGGAGTTTCATGACTTTTGGAGTTGTGCAGAATAGGTCTCTAATATTTGCTCCTTTTCCAGCCCAGAATCCCAACTGTCGGCATTCTTCCTTTTCATGTAAACCTTGTAAAATAAGAGAGAATAGGCATAAGTATTGTGACATAACGTGAAATAACATGCCATAATGCAATAAATATCGATATAAAAGCATGATGCAAAATGGACATATCAACTCCCCAAGCTTAGACCTCGCTTGTCCTCAAGCGGAAGCCGAAAATCGAAAAATATGTCCACGTGTTTAGAGACAGAGGTGTCGATAAAATATATATATATATATATTGTCATATGATTTCTTATGTTAAAGTAACAATCAATTCACAATGTCAAGTATGAATCAGAAACTTCATTGAGAACCAACAAACTATGATCTCGGTCATTGAAGCAATTGCAATTTATCATAAAATAAGAAAGAGTCAATATAAGAGCTTTTCAGCAAGTCCACATACTCAACTATCATTTAGTCTTCCATAATTGCTAACACTCATGCAATACTTATGGTTATGGAGTTTTAATCGGACACAGAGAAAGATAGGGTCTTATAGTGTTGCCTCCCAACCTTTTACCTCAAGGATAATGTCAACAATAATGGTTCATGCTAACTTACATCCAATTGGATATATATATATATATATATATATATATATATATATATATATATATATAGGTAAAATTGTGTCTATCATAGCTTGCCACAGAACTAGTCAAGGCTTGCTAAACATTTAATGGTTTAAAAGTAAGTAAAAAATAGGAAATAAATAGGGAAGCCTCACTCCAATATAATAAGATGATCCAACGGTGTGATTGTGAAAATATGCATTTATGCATCCTCAATGAAAAAAACAAGCATTTCAGCTCACTACAGGATCAATATATATTGAAACATTTGTTCTTTTTGTCCAGGATACATGCAATCATATTTTTTCAATCCATCCGTTGGATCATGTTATATTGTAGGTGTGTTGGTTCAGTACTTTTTTCAGGATTTTATAGAGAACTTTTACACCGTTAAAAACCTTAACTAGTTCTGTGGCAAGCTATTGTAGAAAATCCTACTCCTATATAGGTAAAATTGTGTCTATCACTAGTGTTAGTTACAAATGTTTCCTACAAGCAGTGGTACTTACCACCACTTGTGTTTTGTTTGTTGTATGTGGTATCTATCGAAACCGAGAGTATGGACGTGTAATATGTAGTATATAACAATGATTAGGTAATATATATATATATATATATATATATATATATATATTAAATTTTAGGTAGTATGTATCATGTTTTGTGTATGCTCTTTTTTACGTACAAATATATATGTATTTCGTAAATATAACAAAACAATGGGCTCATATGCAATTTTTTAATGTAACTTGCTTTGAAATATCTTAAATATAGTATATGAACATTTTTAAAATAATAAAATAATATATATAGTACCACATGGTACTATATTAGATATGTGGGGTAACTACCACCGGGTGGTAGGATGGATTTTCCCTATATATATATATATACAAATGGTCTATTCTGCTAATATTAGCAGAATAACTATTCTGCACACCACTTCGACACTGCGCGCTCAACAGAAGCGCACTGCATCATTTTGACGACGAGCACTGCAATAGAGATTAGTGAACTTCTCGTCGGAAAAAACTGCACGCGTTATTTTTTCGGTACTGTTTTCGCTCTAATTTTTTAACCGTTTATCGGAATGAGGCGTGTAATATACCATTGAAAAGCTATGGATTAGGCGCAACTTCGACATGTTGAACACTTTTTCAGATTCCACATGGTTTAAGAGCAGTTTTGAAAATAGTGCGGCGAATGACGAGTGGCAGCGAGCGTTTTTTCGCGTTTTTTCCTAAAATGCTTGTCGGAACGAAGCAAATGATACGCAGTTGGATAGATATTGTCGAGGCGCATCTTTTTCATATATAAATCTTTTTCTAATTCATTACGGTTTAAGAGCATTTTCAAATTTACTAAATCGCGGAACTCTGTTTTTCAAATTTTTTGAAATTTTCGGTACTGTTTTTGCTCCAGTTTTCTAACCGTTTGTCGAAACGAGACATATGATACGCCGTTGGAAAGCTACGGACAAGGCGCAACTTTCATATGTCGAAATGGTTTTGAGATTCCTTACGGTTTTTAGTTAATTTTGAAAATCGTGCGGCTGACTTCAAGAGGCAGCGGCTGTTTTTTCGTGAAATTTTTACGAACGGCTGGTCGGAATAATTCAAATCATACGCCGTTGGAAAGATATCAACGAGACGCAACTTTTTTATATAGAACACTCTCTCTAATTCCTTACGGTTTAAGAGCAGTTTCGATTTTACCGAAAAGCGGACACTATTTTTTCGCGACCCAAAATCGTCGGACGTACTGCATCAGACAGAAAACCGCACTGCCTTCCGACCAAAAACCGCACTGCATCTGACCGGCAAGTGCATTGCATGATTTCTTTTTGGGCCATTTGCATTTCTATCCCTAACTCGAACCACCTACTCATATTTGTCCCTAATTTCGAACCCTGCTCAAATTTACCCCTCTGCCGTTAGGTGACGTTACAAAAATGCCCTTCCGTTCCGTTTCCGTCCGGTCAAAGGGGTTTGACCATCTATTTGCCGTTTTTTGGACAATTTGCCCCTGCCTTCATGTGTCACTTACATGGAGGACCCACTCGAAAAATAAAATAAAAGGACGAACACTTTCTCTCACCCTCCTCTCTCACACACTTACATATGGACCCCAACCAATAAAAAGGCAATTAAACTAATTAGGGGTGGGTCCACTACTCAGACACACAAAAAGACAATTAAACTAATGGCCGCTAAACTAATCCCGCCGGCGACCAAATCCCGCAGGCGACCAAATCCAGCGGCGGAGGCACACCGGGAGACTGCGAGGAGGCCGGCCAAGGGAACCAGGCGATAGCCTTGGCTCGGCCGCGTCAAGGGTTGGTCTCTTAGGACCATATGGTCGCCGGAGCTAACGGCGGCGACCGTTCCCGCGGCGGCTCTGTGCGGCCCAAGCGGGGGAACTAAAGTGCTAGAGGGAGAAGGTCGCGGGGTGTGCGAGGCTAAGGAGATCACTACGACGACGATGGTCATGTTGCTGGGGCTCAGGGAATACCAGAGCGATGACTTCGATGATGGTGGCCATGGCAGTGCTCAGATCTCGCGAGCAAGACGACCACAGACCACAGAGTTTGTTGTGGAGGAGGTCCACATCTTCTGGAGCACCTCAGGTTGCTCGGGAAGTCGCAGGAATCGGCCAGGGAGCTTCAACGACGCTGAATCGGTGGCGGCAGTCTGACGCCGGAGGCGGGGAAGATGCATCATGGTGCTCGGTCCTTAGGTTCTCTGGTCAAATTCGTAGGCTGGGATGAAGAGGGCATCTCGTAGGAGCTCCGTGGTGAGGTGGCGGCGCTTGAGGTTGAAGTTGGCCACGTGACTGACCGACGACGGCGATGACGCGCTCTCCGGCATGCTTGTGGGAGAGGTCTAGAGGGCGGGAGAGAGAATGAGGGCATCAGGGGAGTCTAGTGGCGGCGTCATGGGAGGCCAGCAGCGGCGCAAGGCGAGCTAGCGGCAGCGGCCTCGATCAGGCCCGGGCCTCTGGTTCGCCGGAGCTGACAGAGGCCGTGGCGTAGGGAGAGAGAGAGAGATGATTTATTTCTTTTGTTTTGTACTTTTTGTTAGGACCCACTTGTAAGTTAGAGAGAGAGAGGTGGGAGGGATTTTTTTTCTTTTCTTATTTGTAGGCCCACATGTAAGTGATACAAAGAGAGAGGTGAGAGAGATTTTTAGTGAGAGGGCCCAGCTGTAAGGAGGGGCAAATTGTCCAGAAAACTTCTGGTAGACGGTCAAACCCCTTTGACCAGACGGAAACGGAACAGAAGGGCATTTCTGTAACGTCACTTAATGGCAGAGGGGCAAATTTGAGCATGCTTCGGAATTAAGGGTAAATCTGAGTAGTGGGTTCGAGTTAGGGACACAAACGTAAAAGGCCCTTTCTTTTTGTGGGGCGTAAATTTTCCCAAACGAGGTAGCAAACCGCACTTCTTTAGACTAAAATCCGCACTTCATCAGACGGACAAGTGCATTGCATGTTTTTTTTCTGTGGGACGTAAATTTTCACATACAAGTTTTTGTTTTTGTTGTCTTTTTCCAACTTTTTTTATGAACAAGAGTGGACCGCAAAGACAAGGGCAAGTGAGCCGCGACATATATCAAAGTGAACCGCATTACCATCTTGTTGTTTCGCTAATTTTTTCGCATTTTCATGTTGGGGGTAAGTGAACAGCATCACTCTCAAAAGTAAGCCACATCCGAGGACCAAACACACTGCATGTAATGAGTAGCGAGCTTCTTCTGAGGTGTTTTTGTTTCGGAGTACACGTGAACCTCAAAGGAGTTTTATAGCGAACAACGTGGCAGAATAAAGTGAGCTTCAAAACATACATATCCACTCATTATTTTTACATAGCCACACAACCATCCAATACATAGCAGAATCAACGACACAAGTACCCAACCGAACTACGCTAGGGCAAAGACTATACGAAATGACCATCCATTCTTACTAGTCTTTCTCTTTGCGTTCCTCATAAACAACAAAGTGGACTTCAAATGAACATTAAAGTTCTCTTCTCTTTTCTTAATGAGTGCACTGCAAATGATTTCCAGAAGAAAAAAATATGTGAGCTGCAAAACAACCCACGTCGTAACGGTGGACTGCAGTATGGTCACCGGCAAAATGCAAGACATGCATGATTAGCTAGCGAACCCCAAGTGCACATTGGAGGAGCTGCATGTTCTGCTTTGCATGAGCTGCATGTTCTGCTTGCAGAAGCACACGGGCTACGAACACAGGATTTGCCAACAGTGACCGCCGCCGGAACAGGAGTGCAAGCCGCCACGCACCCGGTTGAACTCCCCAGGTGCCTGTGAGCTGCAAGCAAACCACCAAAGAGCTGCACGCAAAAACAATACAGCAAAACAGAAAAACATTGTACAACCAAATTGCAAGGTTCACTGAATTGCAGAAAAATTAACCAAAAATCACAAAATTTGCACAACTAGGAGAACTGCACCCGTGACAAAATGTAATAGCATGAAGAAGAAAAGGGAGCTTCCCCCGTGAGAGAAATGAACTACACATAAATTTCATAGCCAAACGAACTGCATGAACAGGGGATGGTGGAAGTGCACTGGCCGTGGGCTATGGTCGATGACAGCACTGTGGTTACTAAACTGCACGTGTCCATTGATTGAGCTGCACGCCCCCGTGGGCAGAGCTGCACGCCGAATGCAGTCAGCGCAAGGAGCCTCGTCGCGGCCTCTGATGGGGATAGGTGGAGCAAAGTTGTGCCGCGAGATGGTGCTGGGAGGAGGTCGCCCATGAATGGTCGCCTGACAGCAGGAGGGAGGATGGGGCTGCAGGATCCAGTTCCGGTGGGCGATGGCGACGGTTTCGGCCACAATCTCGGCGCATGATCCGGCGCCATGGATCTCACTAACCTTCAAAACAAAACTCAGTGAGCTGCATAAAAGAATTAAATGAGCTGCAAACAGGGGGAGGCAGATCCTGTGATCCGGCGCCCAGCAGTGAAGGAGGGGAAGTAGGCAGGGCCACGGCGGGGGTGGCACGCCTTGAACTCGCTAGATCCATGCAAGAAGAGGACGATGCAGGAGGGAAGAACCCGAATCCGGCGCGGGATCCATGGATTGGGGAGGAGAGAGCTGCAGGGGTTGGTGCAATGAACTGAATCGGGAGCTTGCACAGGAGCTGAAGCACAGGAGGGGGGCGGTGGACTGCTCCGGGTGGGAGGAGGGCCGCGCCGGGCGGGAGGAGGAGGCGGGGCAGCGCCAGATGGGGGGAGGGCCCTGCTGGGCGGGAGGAGGAGGAGGCGGGGCGACGGAGATCACCGTGGTCGCCGGAGGAGAGCCAAGTGGCCGGATCCGTTTTGAGGGATGAATCCACGCTGCGCCCGTATAGGTTGAGATCTATGGGAAGGAGCACCTCGACCTCCTCTGGTTCTGGGTAGATCCAGGCCCAGCGGCAGCCCAATGGCGGTGGCGAGGCATGCGGATGGTCTGGCGGTGGTGGGTCTGCGGCAAGGTTGGCGCGACGGGCCACGGCGGGGGGTGGGGGAGGGCGGCGGCTGAGAGATGGCAGGGAGGCCCCAAGGGGCGCGTGGAGGTAGCCAGGTAGGGGCGGCGGTAGGGCGGCGCGGTGGGTATGTGGATGGGGATCGTGCGTGGCAGGAGCAAGGGAAGAAGGTGGGAGGGATTGGGAGTGGGCGTGGAGACGAGGGGGTGCGGTGGGTATGTGACGTTTCGTGTGCAGAATAAGACTCTTAAGGATGTTATCATAATAGACCCACTCTTAAGGGTATGTCAACAATAATAGCCTATGCCAACTTACATCCAATTGGATATATATATATATCAGGATCTTTCCAACACGAGGTGCTTGCCAAAGGATAAAATGTAAAAAGGAAAGGTGAAGATCACCATGACTCTTGCATAATGTATAAGACAAAAGTAAAAGATAAGCCCTTCGCATAGGGAAGCAGAGGTTGTCATGTGCTTTTTGGTTGGATGCACGAAATCTTAATGCAAAAGAACGTCACTTTATATTGCCACTTGTGATACGGACCTTTATTATGCAGTCTGTTGCTTTTATTACTTCCATATCACAAGATCGTATAAATCTTATTTTCTCCACACTAATAAGTCATACATATTTAGAGAGCAATTTTTATTGCATGCAACATGAAAACTTACTTGAAGGATCTTACTCAATCCATAGGTAGGTATGGTGGACTCTCATGGCAAAACTGGGTTTAAGGATGTTTGGAAGCACAGGTAGTATCTCTACTTGGTGCAAGGAATTTGGCTAGCATGAGGGGGAAAGGCATGCTCAACATGTTGGATGATCCATGACAATATACTTTATTCTGAATATAAGAAAACATAACCCATTACGTTGTCTTCCTTGTCCAACATTAACTCTTTAGCATGTCATATTTTAATGAGTGCTCACAATCATGAAAGATGTCCAAGATAGTATATTTATATGTGAAAACCTCTCTTTCTTTATTAGTTCCTATTAATTGCAACGATGACCAAAACTATGTTTGCCAACTCTCAACAACTTTTATTCATCATACTCTTTATATGTGAAGTCATTACTCTCCATAAGATCAATATGATCTCTTTTATTTCTTTTTGTTCTTTCTTTTTCTCAAGATCATAGCAGGATAGCAAAGCCCTTGACTCAACACTAATCTTTATTATATATAGCTCACAGACTCGTTTACATAGAAGGATCATAAGCAAAACTCAAAACTAAATAATACTAAAACTTTATTCCACTAGATCAAGATATTACTAAAAGGATCGAACTAAGTAAAATGGTAAAGATAGGAGTGTGATGGTGACACCATACCAGGGCACCTCCCCCAAGCTTGGCAGTTGCCAAGGGGAGTGCCCATACCCATGTGTTTATGTCTCCCTCTTCGGAAGTGGTGATGATGGAGTTGTTGATGATGTAGGCTTGTCGTCCGTCTTCCAAGGCATAGGCTCATCATCATAGAAGGATGATCGAGTCTCCGGGATCATCAAATCTGCAGCCAAACTCATCCTCTTGAATCTATATTCATACTCACAGTTTTGGTTTTGCAGGTCATAGATCTGGGCTTGGAGGTGCTCGATTTTCTCATGAAGTTTGAAGACGGTCTCCCCAATGTTCTTGGCATCTAGCTTGTGGTTATTGGTGAATTCCGTGATCATCATCTGCTTGGCGTTGAGTCCGCGTTCCACCATCCCTTGGCACTTGAAAACTTGTTGTTCCATTGCTTCGAGTCTTGTCTCCATGCTTCCGGTCCTCCTTGGTCCCTCAACATCGCGGATGTGCAGCACCCCCTCACGCATCTCAATGGTTTGAGGGTGATGCAACACCTCCGCGAGGTAGGAGTTGATGACCTTCTCAAAAAACTTGTCCTTGGGGGTGCTTGAAGACGTCATGGTGCTCTAGATCTGTCAGAAAAATAGCTCGAAACGAAGACAGAGGATATTTGCGTGATACGGTGGTCAAAACCTTCGGGAGATTATATAATGAATTTTTACCGACCAAAAGAAGTATCGTGCAATAAAATGGAGTCTGGAGAGCACACGAGGTGCTCACGAGGCAGGGGGGCGCGCCCAGGGGGTAGGGCGCGCCCTCCACCCTCGTGGACGCCTCGTGTCCTTCACGGACTACTTCTTATTTTCCTATTTTCTTAAATATTCCAAAAATGCAGAAAAATTGCTATTAGAACTGTTTTGGAGTCGGTTTACTTAGCGTACCACATACCTATTCCTTTTCGGAGTCTGAAATGTTCTGGAAAGTGTCCCTTATGTATTCCTCCGAGGTTACGGTTTCAATAACATTAGTTTCAACATTTATGGGATTACCTGAGATATAATGTTTGATCCTTTGACCGTTCACCACCCTCGGACTTGTGCCTTCGAAGTTGTTGATTTTTATGGCACCGGAACGATAGACCTCCTCGATAACGTAAGGCTCTTCCCACTTAGAGAGAAGTTTTCCTGCAAAAAATCTTAAACGAGAGTTGAATAGCAACACATAATCACCTACATTGAACTCACGCTTTTGTATCCTTTTGTCATGCCATCTTTTAACTTTTTATTTAAACAGTTTGGCATTATCATAGGCCTGAGTTCTCCATTCATCAAGTGAGCTAATGTCAAATAAACTCTTCTCACCGGCAAGTTTGAAATCATAACTGAGCTCTTTAATGGCCCAATATGCCTTATGTTCTAGTTCGAGAGGTAAGTGACATGCCTTTCCATCAACCATTTTATATGGAGACATACCCATAGGATTTTTATATGGAGTTCTATAAGCCCATAATGCATCATCAAGTTTCTTGGACCAATTCTTTCTAGATCTATTAACAGTCTTTTGCAGAATTAATTTAAGCTCTCTATTACTCAATTCTACTTGACCACTAGACTGTGGGTGATATGGAGATGCAATTCTATGATTAACATCATACTTAGCAAGAATTTTACGAAAAGCACCATGAATAAAATATGAACCACCATCAGTCATTAGGTGTCTAGGGACTCCAAACCTCGGAAAATTAACTTCTTTAACCATCTTAATATAGGTGTTATGGTCAGAACTACTAGTTGGAATAGCTTCTACCCACTTAGTAACGTAATCAACAACAAATAAAATATGTGTATACCCATTAGAGGAAGGAAACGGTCCCATATAATCAAAGCCCCAGACATCAAATGGTTCAATAACAAGAGAATAATTCATAGGCATTTCTTGACGTCTACTAATATTACCAATTCTTTGACATTCATCACAAGACAAGACAAACTTACGGGCATCCTTGAAGAGAGTAGGCCAATAAAAACCAGATTGCAATACCTTATGCACAATTCTGTCTCCAGCGTAGTGTCCTCCATAAGCTTAGGAGTGACACTTGCGTAGGATCTATTCATGTTCATGCTCAGGTACACAATGTCTAATAACACCATCTACTCCTTCTTTATAAAGGTGTGGGTCATCCCAGAAGTAATGCCTTAAATCATAGAAAACCTTTTTCTTTTGCTGGTATGTGAAACTAGGTGGTATGAATTTAGCAACAATGTAATTAGCATAATCAGCATACCATGGAGCAGCACGAGAAGCATTTATGACAGCTAATTATTCATCAGGGAAGCTATCATCAATAGGTAGTGGGTCATCAAGAACATTCTCTAACCTAGACAAGTTGTCTACAACGGGGTTCTCAGCTCCCTTCCTATCAATAATATGCAAATCAAATTCTTGTAGTAGGAGAACCCATCTAATAAGTCTAGGTTTAGCATCTTTCTTTTCCATAAGATATTTAATAGCAGCATGATCAGTGTGAACAATTACTTTAGAATCAACAATATAAGGTCTAAACTTATCACAAGCAAATACAACTGCTAGAAATTCTTTTTCAGTAGTAGCATAATTTCTCTAGGCACTGTCTAGAGTTTTACTAGCATATTGAATAACATTTATTTTCTTATCAACTCTTTGTCCTAGAACATCACCTACAGCATAATCACTAGCATCATACATAATTTCAAAGGGTAAATTCCAATCAGGTGGCCGAACAATAGGTGCAGAAATCAAAGTTTTCTTAAGTATTTCAAATGCTTCTACACAATCATCATCGAAGACAAAAGGAATATCTTTTTGTAAGAGATTAGTCAGAGGCCTAGAAATTTTAGAGAAGTCCTTAATGAACCTCCTATAAAAGCGGCATGACCAAGGAAACTTCTTATACCTTTAATGTCCTTGGGACACGACATCTTTTCAATAGCATCAACCTTAGCTTTATCAACTTCAATACCTCTTTCAGAAATTTTATGCCCCAAGACAATACCTTCATTAACCATAAAGTGGCACTTCTCCCAATTCAATACAAGACTAGTATATTCGCATCTTTGCAAAAGTCGATCAAGGTCGCTCAAGCAATCATCAAAAGAAGACCTATCAACAGAGAAATCATCCATGAAGACCTCGACAATCTTTTCACAGAAAGTCAGAGAATATAGCCATCACGCATCTTTGAAAGGTAGCAGGTGCATTACATAAACCAAAAGGCATACGTCTATAAGCAAAAGTACCGAAAGGGCAAGTAAAAGTGGTCTTTTCTTGATCCTCCGCTGACACAGGTATTTGAGAGAAACCAGAGTAACCATCTAGAAGCTACTATCTCAGAGTCAAGTCCATATTTAGTGCTAAATTCATGAAAAGCATCGGTATCCGTAAAAGATTTAACAAAATCAAACTTAGGTGTCATACCTGACTCCTTACCTTCATTGAGATCCCAATCTTCACAGTTGTGTTTGATTCTTTCCAATAAATCCCATCTGAATTCAATAGTCTTCATCATAAAGGAACCAGTACAAGAAGTACTCATTTGCTTGTATGATTAGTGTACGGTCGATTCAGGGGCACCAGAATTAGCAAAACAATTTGACGCTGCAGCAGAATCTGAGTCAAACTACAGGTCCAAAGGTGTTGCATCACCCCCACTTGGGACCATGAGCCTTGTACGACCTAGATTTAGTTTTAGGCTGTCGTGGGAAGTCTTCCCACCTCCTTGGCCGCCACCCCTTGCTCCTGTATAAGTAGATCCATCTAATAGATTTTTCCTTGGGATTTGTTTAGTTAAAAGTTAGCCATTGCAACTTTGTGTACTTTGTTTGTGTCCAACGACCAGACCAAGACCTCTTACGGATCCCCACTTTTCTCAATACTTCATATATATTCACAATATTCAGATTGCTTCATCATATCTTTGCTTGTTCTTTGATTACTTGTAGGAATTGACTTTCGTGGTCAGGTCAATCTTGCACTAGCGTGATCAATAACCTTTTGGAGTTGGTTCAGCGATTGCTAAGGTGCAACATTGTGCACATTTGTAGTCGTATCGTCAAAGTTGTCTCCACCAAATCGATAGTTATCATCTCATCAAAAGATTGGGACACCCCGCCTCTATTAGGCGGAGTGCCGGAAAAGGCCCCAAGATGGGATCTCATAAGAACAGAAGCTTGCGGTGGCAGAAAAGTAATTTTGGCGTGCCCTCTTGTGTAGGGGGAGTATTTGGGAATGTATAGTGCTGGAGTTAGGGTTGGAAGGGCTATGAGGAGCCCACAAGCCCTGGGGGCGGGGCGCGCCCCTACAGCTTGTGGCCTCCTCGTAGGGCTCCTAGCCTCCTTTCCAAGTCTCGTAAGTTTCTTCTAGTCCAAGAAAAATCACCGTAAAGTTTTATTCTGTTTGGACTCCGTTTGATATTCCTTTTCTATAAAAGTCAAAAACAAGGAAAAAAACAAAAACTGGCATTAGGCACTAGGTTAATAAGTTAGTCCCAAAAATAATACAGAATAGCATATTAATGCATATAAAACATCCAAAACAGGTAATATAATAGCATGGAACACTAAAAAATTATAGATACGTTGGAGACGTATCACATACCAAACGAAGTCCAAACATGATGAAAGTTTATGGTATGTTTTTGTGGACCAGAAGAGACCCTAGAAGTTTCAGGGGAAGGCCAAAAGACCTGCTGGTGGGCCACAAGCTCGGGCGCGCCCCCAGGGGGCGCCACCTGAGCTTGTGGGACTCAAAGACCTCCGCTTGACCTCATTCTAGCACTATTAATTCCCTCAATTCCACAGACCCCCAGAGCAAGAGCCGAAACAATTTTATCACCGTCATAAGCCTCTGTTCTTCCGCTCTCCCATTGGAGGGCTTTTTCGGTGCTCTACTAGAGGGGGAAATCATTGGGGAGGAAATCTTCATCACCCTTAATTACTACCTCCATGATGATGTGTGAGTAGTTCCCACAGGAGATATGAGTCCATAGCAGTTGCTAGATCTCTCTCTCTCTCTCTCTCTCTCTCTCTCTCTCCCTTGATCTTCAATACAATGATCTCTTCGGAGATCTATTCGATGTAATTCTTGCAGTGTTTTTGTTTGTATCCAATGAATTGTGGGTTTATGATTAGACTATTCATTAAAAATATTTGAGTCTTTTTTCATATTTATTATGTATCATTTTATGGCCTTGTATTCTTTTCGATCTATCTCTTTTGGCTAATTAGATTGATTTATCTTTAGTGGGGGAGGTGCTTGGTAGTAGGTTCAATCTTGTGGTGTACATACGCCATGTCAGGAGGAGTTGCAAGGCACATATCCGTATAGTTGCTATTGAGGTTAAAACAATGGGTCTCGAACAAATTAATTGGTCTTGCTTTGTCAACATTATGTCATCATACTTCAAGCATTACTTTGTTTGTCATGAACTTAATACCTTGCGATGCATGCTGGATAGCGGTTAAGGGGTGGAGTAACTGTAGTAGGTGTCAATAAGATTAATGGTCTGCTTGTCATAGATGTAATGCATATATATTGATGATGCCATGAAGAATCATCATAACTATGCCATATACTATCAATTCACTACTAGGGAAAACCCTAGTAGTGGCATGGGTTTAGTGGCTAGCAGTAGCGCGGGGGTCGCGCTACTGCTAGGGCGCTACAACTAACCTTTAGCCGTAGCGCGCCTTCTGACCCACGCTACTGGTACTGGTGTTAGCAGTAGCGCCTAGTTTTGCCCATCTCCACTAGTATTAGTGTGTATTCCATTTTCTTGCATGTATACTATATTTATACACCGTTACAATTTTTATGCAGTAGTGATGAAGATGTTGTGGAAGAAACATATATTAGATTAAAGTGGACGGATACAAGTGAGCAAGTTGAATTACTAGGACGATATGGTTCGACACTTGTGTGTCATCCAACATCATTCGTAGTCATATAATAATAACTCATCATCATCATCCGTAGTCATATACATAATAACTCATCATCATTCTAACACATGACAAGTAGTACAACCTCCTCATCATCATCTTAGTCATATAACAACTCATCATCCCTAGTCATATAATAACTCACCATCAATATAGCACATGACAAGTTAACCAGCATTAGCTAATGGCTATCATCCTAGGTAATAACTCATCATCATTCTAGCACAGGAAAAGTACTAGCTAGGACCTACTCCTCTCTTAAGGTAAAATAGCAGAGCCCCTCCATCTCCATTATGGAAAATAGAGATCCACCTATCTCTAATTTGTGGGTTGCGCACCATGTTGCCTCCAAGTAGTTCCATGTGCGCATTCATTACTTTTCTCCATCCTTTGATTTTGAGGTCTTCATCTCTTCGTGAAATCGAGTATGGACTAGGAAAAGCCACTGATAGACTTGGCCGTAAGCTAATAATATCCATGTCACATTCCATATACATCAGATGTGGCACACAGTTCTTCGGGAGTTTCTTTGAAGAATGTATGCAAAAGATGGACTAGTGACAAAATAGTAAAAAATCTTATCATGCTATCTCCATGGATGTACCATAGTTCAACACGTGGACTAGTGGCACACATTGACCATAATTTTGGTTTATTTCATAATTGTTCTTCAAAGTCTCAACATCATTAATAAATGAGACAAGATAATTTTTCTCCTCCCAAGTTAGTTCTATGCCATAACTGTAATAGGTATTGTCTACTACCTTCCGTATATTTCTTGGAGAATGGAATAAGCTGTTAATTATAAATAAACAAGTTTAACAGGGATGAATACCAACTATTTTTAAATAAACAATATAAATTACTTAACAAATTTGTTTGACAAACTCATATTGAGGTACAATTGGAAACATGTCCACATCGACCCAAATGTCGATATTATCTTCAATATCATCTTCAAGAGGAATATCGAAGGTTATTTTCATATCCTCCTGAAATTCATAGGCTTTGCATAGTCCTATCCAATTTGAGCAACCAAACTGTGAGTGATTTATTGCATTGTAGAGCTTAGCCCAAAAAGTGAAACCATGTTGAGTCCTAAGGTGATCTATCTTCGTCTACGTGCTCTCCCTATCTTCAAAACCGAGCTTATCCAAGACATATGGTCTTGCATGGCAGGGGATGCACTAGTCAAATTGTAAAAAGTGGAAATTACATGTTGAAGCAAAGAAGCACAAGTAATGCTTAATTACAAAAAATACTTGTTGTTGTTATGTACCGTAAAAACTTCAAAGGTCTTGTCCAGTGTGATGGTGAAGCACCAACGGTTTTGCAGGTGAGGCCTGTCGCGCATACCTCGATCATCGCTGTAGTAATCGCAGGCAGGGATCCTATCATCATCAGAAATTTCCTTTGTTCATAATTCAAAGATTAAAAATCGATGGCAATTACCAGGACTCAACACATAGATCACTATTTAGCACAAGTTGACTTTTGGTCTGTCGAGTCTTTCTTGAAAACTCTCATCTCACGTGGTGTATATGGTGGGAACTCCCTCTCTGATATTTCGACCATCGGTGATGGTCACTCCTCCCTTCGTTTTGGAGTGTGTTACATCAAAATGTCTAGCACACGGGAAAGAAGGAGAAGCGACCCCCACGACAACGGTCGGGATTCTTCCTCTCTCATCTATCAACCATATATGGTGGACACTCCCACACTGATATTTTGACTGTCGGTGTTGGTTGCTAATCCACCTTCCCCTAGTGATTACAAAGGTTTATGACAAGGAGAAGAAGGAAAAGTGAACCCCACGAGAATAGTCGGGGTTCTTCCTCTCTCATATATCGATAGTATATGGTGGACACTCCCTCACTGAAAGTCACACAAGGAGCCCCAACGGACTAAAAGTCAACCCATTACATATATCAAGCAATGACATTTAAAAATGGCCTATGTTTTGCCGGAATGTCATTTAATTCCTGTTCGGGAAATCAGAGCACTCGATATTTCCTACTTTATAGCACAAGTCATGATGAAATCCATGAATTTTTCTGGCATGACCTTTGCTAAAATAGGTCGTATCGAGCGCCTAAAATTTGACGGAATGGAAATGAATCAATATTCTGGCAAAACATAGGCCTCTCGGAGGTGTTCCCTGCAAAATTGTACACATGTCCAAACATCGTCACACACATGTCCAAGGACAAGAGAAGGAGGAGGTGGACTTTTAGCTCACCGTCTCGGTTGTAGAGGAATTAGAGGAAGGCAACAATACCAAGCCTACATATTCCAGTGAGTGAAAATTTTAGATCATCAAATCTCAAATAACATTCTTTGATGACAAAGTGATAATTACATAAAAATAATCAAACTTTCCAATACATTTCTATATTGAAAAATACAAAAAGTTTCTATACCTAAATGTTTCTACTAAAAATTTCTATTACTAAATTTGATACCTAAAAATTTCTTATATAGCATTCCAATACATTACTATATTGGAAATTTTCTATACAAATTTCTATTACTAAAAATTCTATACCTAATTTTTTTACTAAAAATTTTCTATTACTAAATTTGATACCTAAAAATTTCTCATATAGCATTCCAAGACATTTCTATACCTAAAAATTGCTATTACTATTTTTTTACTAATAATTTCTATTACTAGATTACTAGAATAAACCTACATTCAAAAATAGAGGGAGGAGGGAGGGAGGAACGGAGGGAGGGGGAGAGAGGGGGAGGGAGGAGGGAGGGAGGTGGAGGGAGGGGGAGGGAGGAGGAGGGAGTGATGTGGAGTGGGGCCAATCTTTCACGATGGGAGCGGTTCCCGCGAAGAGCACGATGAACACACGAAGAATACAAGAGGGGAAACAAGAGGAAACACTCAAATTGACTTGATCCAATCACACATATGTTACATCCACATACACAAAGAGGAATGCATGATCTGTAACATCCCAAATTTTCAATTTGGAATGTTATACATTAGGTCATCATTGCATATCATATTTTTAATGCATTTTGGTTGATCCTACAAATTCTAAGCAACTCAAGGACCAATGGAGAGAGTTGGGGATTTCGTTATTTTCATATTTGAGTTTTCTCAAATTTTGAAAAAAGAGGATCATTGGTTTTAATTATTTTTTCTCTTTGAATATTTCTAATATGAAAATAAAGAGAGGGGATAAAATGACTTCTCCAAAATAAAGAAATATTGGAGGAAAAATATTAAAATCAAATAAGAATTTGTATTTGGAGTTTTATTGCTATTTTATTTGAATTAGGAAAAAATGTGTTTTTCAAAATTTCATTAGAGACCCAAATAAATGTTCACTTTGTCCGCAACCGTAAAAATTTATTTCAGGATTTTTGGACTCCGTTTCGTATTTCTTTCGTTAGTTTTTCTATGTCAGGATTATTTAAAAAAATGAACCGACTCACCGGGCCATGTCCAACCTGGACACTGCGCCCGGATGGCCTTATAAGCCGGGGGGCCGACCCCGCCAGCCCCGCCCCGCTGAAACCCTAGCCCTGCGCCGCCGCCGCCACTCGCCGCCGCCTTCCGCCGCCGCCGGAGCCGCCGCCCCCTCCCCGTTGCCCTACCGCCGG
>NC_041383.1:325720397-325739069 GCF_002162155.2 Triticum dicoccoides | reverse complement strand
CTACCGCCGGAGCCGCCCGCCGCCGATCCCGCCGCCATCGAGGTAGCCGCCGCTGCCGCCGTACGGTTTTTCTCGGGAAACCGTCAGTTTTTTTCGAAACCCTAGATTTGTTTTTTTAGATTCAGTTCAGGTTTTTTCCAGTTTAGTTAAATAGCGGACGTTCGTCCGAATGTTCGTTTTAACGAATGTTGTTCGTCCATTAGCCGCAGACAGTGAACGTTCGTTCGTTAGCCTGTTTGTCGCGTTTTATCTTCCAGGGTTTTCCGCGATTATTTTTCGATCGTGATTTCTGCCCTGATCTTCGTGTTTGTTTATCTTTTCGCTCGTTTATCCGTTTCAGGTGAAACAAGCGCCTAGATCTTCGTCTCTAAGCCCTCTTTCTGTTTAACCAACTTGAACAAGATTTTGGTACTGTAAAATTTGACTTTAGGCCAGATTAGTAAACGGATCTTGTTTCTTTCGTAGTTTGAGTTTCGTTGCTTCGTTTGATTTGATTCTTTTTGCAAAGCGGAGTTCTTCAGTTGAAATTTATGGTTAGATCTTTTTATTTGAGTCTTACCCGTGGTTCTAGTTGAGTGCTTATGTATGTTACTGTTTGTTTGCGATAGAGTACCCCGAATGCGAAGCGTGCTACTACGAGTCTCTAGGTTTTGCAGATCATCGGCAAGGCAAGTAACACCTTGATCATACCTCTTTACTACCCAGTATTTATGCATTAGATCAACCCTCAAATAGTTGCATGGTTAGGATCTGTTATAATATGTGGGTTTGGGAAGTAGATGATGAGGTAGAACCTATTGCTCTTTTATTATCAAACCCTTGGGTGTTAATTCTACATTATGCTTATATTGCTATGTTATACTCGTAGACGTGGATTGGGTGAGTGTATCCATGACAGATGTGAGTATTGTTAATTAATGGTAAACTTAAGGTGGCTACTTAAATACACATCTGGGTGGATTGGTTGAGGCACCCTGGAGTACCCAGTGGTTGTCAGGGCACCTGGAGAATCTAGTGTTATCCAAGGATATCCCGGAGTACCCGTGTGATTATCCTATGGTTCGCCACCCAGGCTCAAAGGGATCATAAGATTATTCATGCTAGAAACTTCCGTGTGCAGCCACAAGCCAATATGGGCTCTGGCATAGTTGAGTAAGTTGCGTGAGCTCTTGAAGAGGTAGACTAGCAGATGTAGTGGGTTGTAGGTGGTACTGTCTACCCAGAGTAGGGAGTTTATGCTTCAGAAAGACTATGTCTTGATCCTCCGATCATGGATGTGTTCGAGTCTTGTGAGGAAAAGAGTGCAAACCTCTACAGAGTGTATAAACTAATCATGGTTAGCAGTGTCCCCGGTTATGGACATCTTGAGTATCTGGTTCTTGGATTATCATGTTGATCTCATCACTCTAAATTAATTTGTTGGGTTTAATGATGATGCTTAATTGGGATTGAGTTGGGGGAACCTTCTCAATGTTTAACAACCACCATGATAGTTAAACAAAATTTATTCCTTTGTTGTAGGGAAAAATTGGCTTTATGCAAAACTTTAACCATAGAGCTTTCCACCAGCCATATATGCATGTAGTTATAGCATTTATTCTGTTCATTACTCTATGTGTTACATTGCCAGCATATTCCATGTGCTGACCCATTTCGGGCTGCAACATTTCATGTTGCAGACTTTTCAGACGACGAGTAAGGTGCCATAGGTCGTTTTCGTTCACTCAGCTATGCCTTTGGAGTTTGATGGACTCACTCTATCTTCTAAGCCTTCCGTTGTTATCATTTTTAGATGGCCTTAAGACATATTATTGTAATAAGTTCTCTTTTGAGATTTTCGATGTAATAAGTGTGTGATTGAAACTCTGTTATAAATCCTCAAGTACTGTGTGTGTCAGCATTACCGATCCAGGGATGACACTGATGCACATAGACTAGACTGTTTGAGGTCTGGTCGCTACAAGATGGTATCAGAGCACACGCTGACTGTAGGACACGACCACTAAGCTAAAACTATATGTAACTCCTCTCTATTCATTCCTGACTCCTCTCCCTTTTCTACTCTATAGGATCGCGGACTCAAGGAACAAGTTTACACAACCAGATGAAGACAATCCTTTTGGACGACACTTGAAGGAAGTTACTAGGTACCTGAACATCGAAATACCAAGATTCACCAGGACCTACATCGCCACTTTACCAGAAGAGGAGCATTGGATGATTCGTGTTCAAGTTCCAGGAAGGACGTTCATGCAAGTCACTGAGCCCATAGAGTTTTCCTTTGATGCACCAACCTAGAGGTTAGGAAAGAGCATGGCAACCCACATCACTATGGGACACATTGGAGAAGTTTACCACAAGGATCTCAAGGATACTATCTACCAAATTTGTGGGCACCGAGATGAGCAATGGGAGATGATCAGCACCAGGAGGCATAGGTCCATTGTAGCTTTCATCCAAGAGCTAAACCAACACATTCATCGCCAGGAGAACTAGATGTGTGCAGGCATGATAGATCTGAAGAAGGCAATGACCAGGATCACAGAGCTGGAGGAAGAACTCAAGTCTACACGCGATGGATATGAGGAGGAAATGACGATACTCATGGAGAAGAATGACAATCTGACAAGGAAGCTAGGAGTATTCATGGGAGACCCCGCGCCAGGAGGAGATGACAATGATTCCAAGGACATTCGCTCGGAGAACTACATCATCATCGACGACACTGACTCGGACCCCGACGATAGCGATGATGACTATGTTGATGAAGCTGGAGCAGATATCATGGAGTCTTCCACCGATTAAAAACTTCTAGTCGACCACCATATCAGTAGTAGTATTCCCCCATGTATATAGTATAGTCCGAGCACTTTTGTAATGATAGTTAGGTCGATTGTATGCTCTTGTTTGAATTGATCGAAGTGATATGATTGTGTTTATCTCATGTGCATATGGGTAGTGTTTCCCTTTAGACCTTATTCTATTATGTCTTCTCACCTTTTCTAAACCCATCAGATGTCTCCGAGATGTGACAATGGATTTGCTTTCCCACCGGAGCTCACTCAGTTGATCCAGCAGCAAAATACCTTGATGCAGCTACTAGTCCAGAATTAGAATCAGGGGAACAACAACCCACCACCACCACCACCTGTTGATCACTTAGCCCGCTTTCTAAGGCTGAATCTGCAGGTGTTCTCTAGTAGTACCGAGCCGATTGTTGCAGATGATTGGCTTCGCAAGATTGGAAGGGAGCTGACCACTCCAGGATGCACAGATGCGGAGAGAGTGCGTTTTGACGCACATCAGCCTGATGGGCCCGCAACATCATGGTGGGAGAATTTCATAGCAGCTTACCCCATTGACACTGTTACATGGGACCAGTTTCAGCAGGCTTTCCACACTGCCCATGTTTTAGCTGGAGATATGAACATGAAGAAGCACGAGTTTCGCAACTTGCGCCAAGGAGGATGCACAGTGGGGCAGTATGTGGATAAGTTTAGTAAGTTAGCACGTTATGCCCCAGATGACATCGCTACAGATGCCGCTAAGCAGGAGAAGTTTCTGGAAGGACGGAATGACGAGCTGAGCATGCAGTTGATGGTGGCAACTTTCAACAACTACCAGGAGTTGGTAGATAGAGCTCTCATGATTGAAGGGAAGTAGTAGCAGATAGACAACTGCAAGAGGAAGTATGGACAAGGGAAGTACAATTCAGGAGCTTAGCAGAGGCCTCGTTTTACCCCGAACTCGGGAGGACACATTCATCACAACCATGGAGGCCATAATTCCAATGGAGGAAGTTCGCATAATCATAGTGACCCCAAGAATGGGAATGGGAATGGAGGAAGCAATGGCCAGAACAGTTCCAACCCAGCAACGCCCGCCAAGAAGGATCTAAGTCACATTACTTGTTTCAAGTGTGGGAAGAATGAACATTACGCCACAGAGTGTTCTAGAGCAAAGAATGGAAATGGCAATGGAACCTCTGGGAAGAAGCCCAGCCCTTTCAACAGGGGACAAGTGAACCACGTTAGTGTGGAGGAGGTTGAAGCTCAACCCGATGCAGTTATAGGTAAGTTTTTGGTCAAGTCATTTACTACAATCGTTCTTTTTGATACTGGTGCATCGCATTCATACATATCAAGGGGATTTGTGGATAAGTATAACCTGCCAACCCAAGCCCTTAGGTCACCCATGTTAGTAACCTCGCCTGGAGCAGAGTATATGGCTAGCCTATGGTGTAATCGGTTACCATTATGGATTGGTAACTACGTGTTTCCCTCAGACCTAATCATTTTGGAATCGAAAGGATTGGATGTAATATTAGGCATGGATTGGTTATCTAAGTATGGAGGGAACATTGGCTGCGCCAGTAAGTCGATTATGCTCACCACCCCAGAAAGAAGAAGGATTAAGTATGTATCCTGGCATTTGCCGAAGAGGACTCAAGTGAATTCCTTATCAGGAGCTGTACAGGAGGAAGTACCAGTGGTGAAGGATTTCCCTGATGTATTTCTAGAGGAGTTTCCAGGCATGCCACCGGATAGATACATTGAGTTTTTGATTGAGCTTTTGCCAGGCACAGGGCCAATATCTAAGAGACCGTATTGGATGCCCGCCCAGTATTTGGAGGAAATTAAAAAGCAGATTAAGGAGTTACTAGATAAAGGTTATATTCACCCAAGTTCGTCACCTTGGGGGTCCCCAGTACTCCTAGTGGAGAAGAAGGATGGATCATTGAGGATGGTTGTTGATTATCGTGCACTGAATGAAGTGACGATCAAGAACAAGTACCCACTACCGATGATCAATGATTTGTTTGACCAGTTGCAAGGAGCTAAAGTATTTTCCAAGATTGATCTGCGATTAGGATATGACCAGCTGAAGATTCGAGAGCAGGATATACCTAAGATAGCTTTTACCACAAGGTACGGGCTATACGAGTATACTGTTATGTCATTTGGTCTGACTAACGCACCTGCATATTTCATGAACATGATGAACAAGGTGTTTATGGAGTTTTTGGATAAGTTCGTCGTGGTGTTCATTGATGATATATTGGTTTACTCAAACAATGAAGAGGAGCATAAGGAGCATTTACGTTTGGTTCTCGAGAAGCTCAGGGAACATCAGTTATATGCCAAGTTCAGCAAGTGTGAGTTTTGGTTGAAGGAAGTTGGATTCCTCGGACATGTTATATCCGGAGAAGGAATAGCAGTAGACCCCACCAAGGTTGTCACTGTGACTAAATGGGAATCACCCACGTCGGTTGGAGAGATCCGGAGTTTCCTTGGACTCCCAGGATATTATCGGAGGTTCATTGAGAATTTCTCCAAGATTGCAAAGCCCATGACAGAGTTGTTGAAGACGGACACCAAGTTCATATGGACTGAGGAGTGTGAAGCCAGTTTTCAGGAGTTGAAGAAACATTTGGTTACAGCCCCAGTGTTGATTCTCCGGATCAACGCAAGGATTATCAAGTGTATTGTGACGCTTCTCGTCGAGGACTTGGAGTAGTGCTTATGCAGGAGGGAAGAGTTGTTTCCTATGCCTCACGACAGCTTAAACCTCATGAGCAAAATTATGTTACACACGATTTGGAGTTAGCAGCCGTAGTGCACGCGTTGAAGACATGGAGACATTTTCTCATCGGAAACCATTGTGAGGTATACACGGATCACAAGAGTTTGAAGTATATCTTCACGCAGAAGGAGTTGAATCTCAGGCGGAGGAGATGGTTGGAGCTCATAAAGGATTATGATATGAAGTTGCACTACCATCCTGGAAAGGCTAATGTAGTAGCCAATGCGTTGAGTCGCAAGAGTCATGTCAATACACTCATGACCGGAGGGTTACCCAAGGAGTTAGCCGAGGAACTTCACGAGCTATGTTTGGGAATAGTTCTGAGAGGATTTGTAGCAACATTGGAAATTCAGTCTACCTTGATGGATAAGATCATAGAAGCTCAGAAGACTGATAAAGAGATTGCTGAGATAATGGAAAGGATGAGCAAAGGAAAAGCTAAAGGATTTCATGAGGATGAGCACGATACCTTATGGTTTGAGGATCGCGTATATGTGCCTAATGACCCCGAGATCAGGAAGTTGATTTTGCAGGAGGCCCATGATTCGCCGTATTCGATTCACCCAGGAAATACCAAGATGTATCTGGATTTGAAGGATAGTTTCTGGTGGACTAGAATGAAGAAAGATATTGCTGAGTATGTAGCAGTATGTGATGTATGTCAGAGAGTACAGGTAGAGCATCAGAAGCCAGCAGGTTTGCTACAACCATTGCCGATACCCGAATGGAAGTGGGATAAGCTAGGCATGGATTTTATCACGGGTTTGCCCAGGACTCGTGCAGGCTATGACTCGATATGGGTTGTCGTCGATCGGTTGACGAAGGTAGCTCATTTCATCCCAGTAAAGACCACTTACACCAGTGCTAAGTTGGCAAAGATATACATGACCAGGATCATATGTCTGCATGGAGTTCCGATGACCATTGTATCAGATAGAGGAACCCAGTTTACCTCAAAGTTCTGGATTCAGTTGCACGAAACTTTGGGTACGAGGCTAGAGTTCAGTACAGCCTTTCATCCACAGACAGATGAACAGACTGAGAGAGTTAATCAGATTCTATAGGACATGTTGAGAGCTTGTGCACTAGATTATGGATCTAGTTGGGACGACAATTTGCCGTATGCAAAGTTCTCTTACAACAAAAGTTATCAAGCTAGTTTGAAGATGGCCCCTTTTGAAGCTTTGTACGGAAGGAGGTGCAAGACACCGTTGCTATGGGATGAAGTTGGAGACCGTCAGTTGTTTCGACCAGATTTGATTAAGGAGTCTGAAGAGAAGGTTAAACTGATTCGTGATAGACTTAAGGTAGCCTAGTCCAGGCAGAAGAGCTATGCAGATTCTAAATGCAAAGAGACAGTTTACGAAGTCGGAGACAGAGTATATCTTCGTGTGTCCCCACTTCGAGGAGTTAAGCATTTCAGAGTTAAGGGAAAGTTAGCACCATGTTTTGTGGGACCCTACAAAGTTTTGGAGCGTATGGGAGAAGTTGCTTACAAGATGGAATGGCTAGAAGGATTGTCAGGGGTTCACGATGTGTTTCACGTTTCCCAGTTGAAGAAGTGCCACGCAGAGATGGCCGACATCCCTCTGAGAGATAAAGTGCCACTGGAAGCGATTCAGCTGGATAGCAATTTGACCTATGAGGAGAAACCAGTGAGGATTCTCGAGTTTGCCAGCCGAGTCACACGCAGCAAGGTCATCGAGTTCTGCAAAGTTCAGTGGAGCCACCATACCGAGGATGAAGCCACCTGGGAACGAGAGGAAGACCTACTGAAGGACCACCCGCACCTATTTTCTAGCCAACCCAAATCTCAAGGGCGAGATTCATCTTAAGGGGGGTAGGTTTGTAACATCCCAAATTTTCAATTTGGAATGTTATACATTAGGTCATCATTGCATATCATATTTTAATGCATTTTGGTTGATCCTAGAAATTCTAAGCAACTCAAGGACCCACGGAGAGAGTTGGGGATTTTGTTATTTTCATGTTTGAGTTTTCTCAAATTTTGAAAAAAAGAGGATCATTGGTTTTAATTATTTTTTCTCTTCAAACATTTCTAATATGAAAATAAAAGAGAGGGGATAAAATGACTTCTCCAAAATAAAAAAATATTGGAGGAAAAATATTAAAATCAAATAAGAATTTTTATTTGGAGTTCTATTGCTATTTTATTTGAATTAGGAAAAAAATGTGTTTTTTAAAATTGCATTAGAGGCCCAAATAAATGTTCACTTTGTCAGCAACATTATTAGAGGACCGTGAAAATTTATTTTAGTATTTTTGAACTCCGTTTAGTATTTCTTTCATTAGCTTTTCTGCGTCAGGATTATTTAAAAAAACGAACCGACTCACCGAGCCGTGTCCGACCTGGACACTGTGCCCGACCGGTCTTATAAGCCGGGGGCCCGACCCTGCTAGCCCACCAGCCCCGCCCCGCCGAAAACCTAGACCCGCGCCGCTGCTGCCGCCTTCCGCCGCCGCCGCGCGCAGCCGCCGCCACCGGAGCCATCGCCTCGCGGAGCCACCGCCGGCGTTGCCCGCCGCCGGAGCCGATCCCGCCGCCGCCGTGGTAGCCGCCGCCGCTGTACGGTTTTTCTCGGGAAACCATTGGGTTTTTTTTCGAAACCCTAGATTTGTTTTTTTAGATTTGGTTCGGTTTTTTCCGGTTTAGTTAAATAGCAGACGTTCGTCCGAACGTTCGTTTTAACGAATGATGTTTGTCCGTTTGCCGCAGACAGCGAACGTTCATTTGTTAGCTTGTTCGTCGCGTTTTATTTTCCAGGGTTTTCCGCGATTATTTTCGATCGTGATTTCTGCCCTGATCTTCGTTTTAGTTTATCTTTTCACTCGTTTATCCGTTTCAGGTGAAACAAGCGCCTAGATCTTCGTCTTGAAGCCCTCTTTCTTTTTAACCAACTTGAACAAGATTTTGGTACTGTAAAATTTGACTTTAGTCCAGATTAGTAAACGGATCTTGTTTCTTTCGTAGTTTGAGTTTCGTTGCTCCGTTTGATTTGATTCTTTTTCCAAACCGGAGTTCTTCAGTTGAACTTTCTGGTTAGATCATTTTATTTGAGTTTTACCCATGCTTTTGGTTGAGTGCTTATGTATGTTACTATTTGTTTGCGATAGAGTACCCGGAGTGCGAAGCGTGCTAGTACGAGTCTCTAGGTTTTGCGGATCATCAGCAAGGCAAGTAATACTTTGATCATACCTCTTTACTACCCAGTTTTTATGCATTAGATAAACTCTCAAACATTTGCATGGTTAGGATCTGTTATAACATGTGGGTTTGGGAAGTAGATGATGAGGTAGAACCTATTGCCCTTTTATTATCAAACCTTTGGGAGTTACTTCTACGTTATGCTTATATTGATATGCTATGCTCGTAGATGTGGATTGGGTGAGTGTATCCATGCTAGATGTGAGTATTGTTAATTAATGGTTAACTTAAGGTGGCTACTTAAATACACATCTAGGTGGATTGGTTGAGGCACCCTGGAGTACCCAGTGGTTGTCAGGGCACCTGGAGAATCTAGTGTTGTCCTAGGATATCCCGGAGTACCCGTGTGATTATCCTATGGTTCGCCACCCAGGCTCAAAGGGATCATTAGATTATTCATGCTAGAAACTTCCGTGTGCATCCACAAGCCAATATGGGCTCTGGCATAGTTGAGTAAGTTGCGTGAGCTCTTGAAGAGGTAGATTAGCAGATGTAGTGGGTTGTAGGTGGTACTGTCTACCCAGTGTAGGGAGTTTATGCTTCAGAAAGACTATGTCTCGATCCTCCGATCATGGACGTGTTCGAGTCTTGTGGGAAAAAGTGTGCGAACCTCTGCAGAGTGTATAAACTAATCATGGTTAGTCGTGTCCTCGGTTATGGACATCTTGAGTATCTGGTTCTTGGATTATCATGTTGATCTCATCACTCTAAATTAATTTGTTGGGTTTAATGATGATGCTTAATTGGGATTGAGTTGGAGGAACCTTCTCAATGTTAAACAACCACCATGATAGTTAAACAAAATTTATTCCTTTGTTGTAGGGAAAAATTGGCTTTATGCAAAACTGTAACCATAGAGCTTTCCACCAGCCATATATGCATGTAGTGATAGCATTTATTCTATTCATTACTCTATGTGTTACATTGCCAGCATATTCCACGTGCTGACCCATTTCGGGCTGCAACATTTCAAACAGACTTTTCAGACAACGAGTAAGGTGCCATAGGTCGTTGTCGTTCACTCAGCTATGTCGTTGGAGTTTGATGGATTCATTATATCTTCTAAACCTTCCGCTGTTATCGTTTTTAGATGGCCTTAAGCCATATTATTGTAATAAGTTCTCTTTTGAGACATTCGATGTAATAAGTGTGTGATTGAAACTCTGCTGTAAATTCTCAAGTACTTTGCGTGTCAACATTACCGATCCAGGGATGACACTGATGTGCAGAGACTAGACTGTTTGAGGTCTGGTCGCTACATGATCGAAATCCAACAAAGGACGATACAAATTGTAGCTAGTTCTTCCCAATCTGTGAGGAGATGGGGTCTTGAATCCACGAGGGGATCTTCTCCTAGGAGGCCTGGATCTCCAAAGGAGTAGGGGTACAAGTTCCTTGTATCTTCATGCACCTTCTTGAGATAGGGCGCTCGTTCACTCGCGGTCATGTTGATGCGCTCTTGTAGAGGTGGCGGTAGAATGTCCAATGGAGACAATAGGTTGAAACCGAAGATGACCTCGAAGGGGGACTTGCCAGTAGTCGAATGTCTTGTGTGGTTGTAGGCGTACTCGGTGATGGGTAAGCACCCCTCCCACTCCTTCATGTTCTTCTTGATCAACACTCGTAGGAGACTAGATAGCATCTGGTTCATGACCTTCGTTTGGCCGTCGGTTTGTGGACGGTATGCTGAAGACAATAGGATGTTGATTCCGAGCTTGGCGCATAGAGTCTTCCAAAAGAAGCGAAGGAACTTGACGTCGCGGTCCGACGTGATAGTCTTGGCCACTCCATGTAGATGCAAGATTTCCCTTCAAAATAGATTTGCAACATGTGAAGCATCATCTATCTTGTTGGATGGGATAAAATGTGCCATCTTGGAGAAACAGTCCACAACAACAAATACATAATCTTTGACATTTTGTGTTCATGGAAAACCAAGAACAAAGTCCATACTAATATCTTCCCATGGGTGATATGGAATAGGAAGGGGCATATAGAGACCATGGGATTGAGCTTTAGACTTAGCTTTGCGACATGTAGAGCAAAAGTTGGTGTAGCGAGAGACGTCACGAAACATCTTTGGCCAAAAGTAGTTGTTGGAGAGTGTGGCATATGTCTTGTTTCGGCCAAAATGTCCCATAAGTCCTCCACCATGAGCTTCCTGCAAAATCAACATACGAAGAGAAGACTCGGGTATGCAAAGCTTGTTAGTCCGCATGAGGTAGCCATCTTTGAGATAATATCGATCCCAAAATGTTTTTGCCTGTCACTTGGCATAAGGTGTAGAAAAGGAGACATCATGCGGAAACAAGTCTTTTATCTGCTCAAATCCTATGACATTCAATTCAAGTTGAGTTACAAGCATGCATTTGCAGGATAAAGCGTCTGTCACAACATTTTTCTTGCCTTTGATGTACTTGATCACATAAGGAAAATACTCAATGAACTCACTCCATTTTGCATGTCGCCTATTCAATTTTGTTTGACCTTTAAGGTATTTAAGCATCTCATGATCCGTATGGATGAAAAATTCACGAGGGTGAAGGTAATTTTCCCACACATGCAAGACTCTCACTTAGTTCTTTGTCATAAATGGAGTAGATAAGTTGCACTCCAGAAAGTTTCTCACTAATGTAAGCTATCGGGCGCTTCTCTTGCATTAACACACCTCCTATGCCATTACCACTAGCGTAGCAATGTACTTCGAAAGTTTTGTCAAAGTTGGGTAATGCAAGCAATGGAGCATGTGTAAGCAAATTCTTAAGCTCAGGAAATTCGGTATATTGGGATGGTCCCCAATCAAATGGTGCATTCTTCTTACTCAAGGCATGCAATGGTGATGCAATAGTGCTAAAGTCCTTAGCAAATCAACGATAGAATCCGAATAAGCCAAGGAAGGTACACACTTGTTGCAAGTTGGTTGGTTGCGGCCAAGTTTTAGTAGCATCTATTTTAGCTTCATATACATGAACACCTTTAGAAGACACAACAAAACCCAAGAAAACAAGCTTGTCAACACCAAATGTGCATTTCTTCATATTATCATAAAGGCGCTTGTTTTTAAGAGTTTGAAAACTGCTCTAAGATGGGTGACATGATCTTCTAGAGATTCACTAAACACAAGAATATCATCAAAGTAGACCACAACAAATATGCCAATGTATTTGCGAAGAACATAATGCATCACACACATAAAAGTGCGAGGTGCTTCGGATAAGCCCATAGGCATAACTAACTACTCCTACATGCCAAATTTGGTTTTGAAAGCGGTTTCCCTTCATCTTCTTGGATGCGGATTTGGTAATAGCCAATTTTAAGATCAATTTTTGAAAAACTAGTGGCTCCGCTAATCTCATCTAGCATATCGTCAAGGTGTGGAATGGGGTGCCTATAGAGAATGGTGATAGCATTTATGGGACGACAATCGGAACACATGCGAAAAGTACCATCCCTTTTAGGCGCAAGAATAACCGGAACGACACAAGGACACAAGCTTTCACCTACATGACCATTGTCAATGAGATGTTGTACTTTCCTTTGTATTTCCTTGGTTTCTTCCGGGTTGACGCTGTAGGGTGCCATGTTCAGTAAAGGTGCACCGAGGATGAGGTCGATGAGGTGTTTGATGCCTCGTAGTGGAGGTAGACCCGATGGTAGCACATCGGGAAAAACATCCGCGAATTCCTGCAATAGATTGGATAATACTAAAGGTAGATGATGAGAGGTGTTATTTCTTGCCGCTACGTCTTTTCACACTAGGACATAGTGCATACCACTAGATGGGTTCTCACACACTTCTCTCATCTCTCTTTTGGTAGTGAATAGCACTAAGTTTTTCTTATCGCTCATCGTGGAGGCACTCAATTTGGGGTTGTGGTGCTCACTCTCTTTTTGGTGGCTCACTCTCTCACTATTCTCTCCATGATGGGTGGTTGTTTGCTTGTCAGCGATCACTTGACTTTGTCACATAGGTTGTAGCACATACTCCTCGCCCTTCATCTTGAAGCTATAGTGATTGGTTCGCCCATTGTGGATGACGCCGTGGTCATATTGCCAAAGTCGTCCAAGTAGCAGGTGGCAAACAGACATGGGAACCACATCACACTCCAAGGTGTCTTCGTATGCGCCAATCTTGAAGGAGACTTGAATGGTTTCTCCACTTGAATGGTACCGGAGTCGCTAAGCCATTGGACCTTGTAGTGACGAGGATGCTTCATGTTGACCAATTGTAGTTTGGAACATAGCTCTTAACTTGTCAACTTGTGGCAACTTCCTTCATTGACGATGACCTCCACGGAACGTCCATTGATGCCCGCCTTAGTGTGGAAGATGTGGCAACGTTGGTCTTCGTCTTGTTGGTGTTGAAGATTCAAGACCTTGTAGACGATGAGAGCGGGGCTCGAATCATTATTGCGAAAGACTTGGTCATCTTCATCTTCATTCACGCACCAGTGCATGTCCACGTGCTCAAGTGCTTCCATTTCTTCCTCACTCATGGAGTCATAGGTGCCATCATCATTGGCGATCATGGTGCACCGTGTTGGGCACTCAAATGTCTTGTGGCCTTGGCCTTGACATGTGAAGCATTTGATGGAACTCATCTTGACAGTTTCATCCATTGGCGTTGTTGATGATGAAGCTCTCAACTTGAAGTTGATTGTAGTACGAAGACAACTTGAAGATGTCGAAGTTTTCTTGTAACTTGGCTTGTTGTCGTTGCTTGGTGTAGATTTCGTCGAGGTAGAAGGCGTCGTAGTCGTTGAAGCTTGGTTGTATGAACCATAGGCCTTGGAAGAGTACTTGGCGTGTTTGTAATCATCTTGCACTTGTCGCTCCGCCTTGGTAGCTTGGTGCACTAGCTCGAGGAGGTTTGAATACAGTTGGAAACCCGCAATCTTCTTGATAGGATGGTTGAGGCCATTCAAGAATCATGCCAAGGTTTGCTCCTCATATTCCGTGACATTGGCTTGGATCATGGCAATCTCCATCTCGTTGTGGTACACTTCAATGGACGTGGTGCCTTGATTGAGGACTTGCAATTTCTTGAACAGGTCACGGCTATAGTACATGGGTACAAAGCGCGCTCGCATGACATCCTTCATTTGATTCCACTTTTGCTTCTCATTGTTCGATGACTTGCTCCCACCAAATGAGGACATAGTCTTGGAATCAAGCGATGCCATGGCAATTTTCTTCTCTTCTTCATAGTTTTGTAAGCGAAAGATCTTGTCAACCTTCAATGTCAATGAAAGGTAGTCTTCAGGATCATTGCTTCTGGAGAACTTAGGCACGATGAACTTGAGCTTGTCGTAGCTGCTTTCAATGCATGCAGGTCGATTGTGATGGCACTCTTGCCCTGGTTGAGGGTCTTCAACCGCTTGTTCCTCTTGCTATGGTTGGTTAGCTTGACGTGGAGAGTTTGGAATTCTTGCACGATTCCTCATCCCTTGGCGCTCCTCGAGTAGTGTGGTTTCTTCTTGTCACTCTCATCGAAGGGCCTCTTCTTGTATACGTACTGGGTGGTTGCGCTCATTGATGGCTTGTGTTGATTCACGTAGAGCACGTTGGGCTTCAAGGGCTTGTTCGTTATAGCGTTGTTGCTCTTGTCGAAGGACATCACCATCTTGATGTTTTTGTTGATCTTGGCGTATGTGAGCTTGCTCTTGGACCGTAGAATCATTATTTGGGCGACATAGTCGTTCACGTTCCCGGAGGCGGTCTTGTAAACCATTGCCACGAAATGGGTTTTGTGCAGCTTGATGATCTTCATGGTCTTGGTGACGATGTAGATGAGCTCGTGGAAGACTTGCATCCGTAGAAGATTCTGAAGAATATCAGCTTGAATAGAGTTGTGTTGGTGACGACGAAGTTGTAGAAGAGCGATTGACCATCATGGCTCGTATGTCTTCCTTGAGAGATGCCATCGATGTGTCGAAGTAGTCTCTTGTATGTTGCTCAGATTGTGGCAAGTTGGTGGCGAGTTGGTCGAGGCGGCCGCTCAATGCTTCATTCTCTTGATGCAAAGCTCTTTGTGTGCCGAATAGGTGATTCTTGGTGATGTAGTTGTTCGGGTCCTCATCTTGCTCTAGGAAGAGTGGGTTGGTAGAAATACTTGACCTATCCATCATCTCAAGCAAATATGTGAGTGGAAGAAAGGAAAGAACTAGACCAAATGTACCTTATCCAATGTTGAAGATGGATCAATGATCACTCGACAATGTATTATGGAAATAGCACAATTTGTACCAGATCTTGTCAATTCTCACACCTACACAAGTAAAGCCTTTGAAGTAGCTTGGTGAGGATGGTGGCACAAAATTTATGCAATTTTTTAGCAAGAGTCAATAATGTTGAAAAAGATTCTCAAATTTGCAAGTGAAACAAGTAGACCAATAGCAATAAGTGGCACAAGGAAACACACACACAGATAGATAAATGGGGTCATGCAACCAAGGAAGGATCTCAAAATGTGGAATGCACAGAAATGCTCTTGTTGCACAACACTAGAGTGACACTTGCACGATTGCTCAATAGGCGGATATGATACTTGTGCGCAACCTACAAAGAAAAAATGCAACGACTTCCTATCCCAAGTATGCTATATGTATGAGAGGGAATAAGCAAGGCAGGTATGGTACGTCAAGAAAGTTTCATGTTTCATCCATGACTATGGACACAACTATTCGAATAGTTTTACACTCTATAGAGGTCGTACACTTTACCCACACGACACAATCCTGACTTGTTGCCGCCAGTGGTTGTTGGCGTAGTACACCATTTGGTATACCAGCGGGGAGATTGTGATGAGGTCTTTCACTAGACCACACTTACTGTGCCAAACCCACTAGGTTTCAACATGGAAGTAACCACAATTCATAGCCCGAGCCCCCGTTTGTGCCGAAGACACTCCTAACAAGGTAGTTATCCCATTTGCAGTACAATGATGACGACAATAAGGGTGAACTAACTAATCAACCAAGCGAGTGCCCATATAGCATGTGGTTGTACTATTATCACAATCTTCAAATTCAAGACTTATTAGGCCTCATGCGGCACGAACTATTGATTGCTCCATTCACCTTGCCCCCTTCAATTGCCAATCTCTCCTTCAATCCTTAATTTAGCTGTCACCCACGCCAGTATTCAGATGGTAAGTTTCACCTAGAGTATAAGAGGATAGAGTAAATCAATAAGGGTCAACTCGCCTAGCTCAGCGATAAGCTTCAAGTGTCAATGACTCAAAGGTCATTCAACAGAGCACCTATAGGATAATAAGCATGGCTAAGCACTTCTACTCTACCAGAATATTATATAATTCTACTCAGGTGTCAGGCGAATAGACAACAATAGGATCAAGGTAATGCGTTAATCGACACACTAGCTACGAGATTTAAATAACATGCATATGTAACCATAAAACACAATGCAATTTTGTAAACCATACGATAGGCATGATCAAAGGAGGCATGCCTTCATTGTTGAATCCTTCTATAGTAACCTGGTTCTGTCCATGTCCAATATCGTCACCCCTACTCACCATAACCATAGAAAAGACAAACAAATAAATACCAAAGCAATAAATTCCAAATAACAGCCAAAACAACGATAAGAGTGGGTGGATAGCAAGATTGATTAGATGGAAATTCCAAAAGAAGATGACATGATTGGAAGGTAGGTAGAGAGGATCCAACAATTGATGGGGTTAGGTTGACACCGCTAAGGAAGGCTTGCCAGTGGGACTAAAGTTTGATAGGAACTACTCCCTCTGCCCGAGAGAACTTGTCTAAAGGACAGTGTATTTGCTTTTTTGCAAAAAAACCTCCGAGTTTAAACCCGTCATGAATAGCTCCATGTCCTTCCTTCCTCCTCCCCCGCCGCCCACGCCTTGACGCCATCATTGGCTTCCCACCTGCACCGCCGCCCACCTGGACCTATGCTGTGGCCAACTACAACACTACCGCCTAGCGTGCGACCAAAGCCAACACCGCCACCTACCTGGACATGCACTGCGGCTTCCCACCTACGTCGCTCGCCATGAATGCAACTTGCACTGGCGCCCGTGATACGTCTCCAACGTATCTATAATTTTTGATTGTTCCATGCTATTTATATTATCCGTTTTGGATGTTTTATATGCATTAATATGCTATTTTATATTATTTTTGGGACTAACCTTTTAACCCTGAGCTCAGTGCCAAATTTTTTTCCTTGTTTTTGAGTTTTACACAAAAGGAATATCAAACGTAGTCCAAACGGAATAAAACTTTCACGATGATTTTTCTTGGACCAGAAGACACCCAGAAGACTTGGGGAGAGGGCCAAAAGAGTCCCGAGGACTCCACAAGCTCTCAGGGCGCGCCCCCTGGCTTATGGGCCCCTCGGGAGTCCACCGACCTCCATCCCAGCTCTATAAATCTTAAAATATTTCCAAACCACCAGAGGCGTCCACCAAAATACTTTTCCGCCGCTGCAACTTTTCTCGTGAGATCCCATCTTGGGGCCTTTTCCGGCACCCTGCCGGAGGGCGATTCGATCACGGAGGGCATCTACATCAACCCTATTGCCCTTCTGATGAAGCATGAGTAGTTTACCACATACCTATGGGTCCATAGCTAGTAGCAAGATGGCTTCTTCTCTCTCTTTGATCTTCAATACAATGTTCTCCTCGATGTTCTTGGAGTTCTATCTGTTGTAATATTCTTTTGCAGTGTGTTTGTCGAGATCCGATGAATTGTGGATTTATGATCAGATTATCTATGAATATTATTTGAGTCTTTTCTGAACTATTTTACGCATGATTAAATATCTTTGTATTTCTCTTCGAATTATCGGTTTGGTTTGGCCAATTAGATTGGTTTTTCTTGCAATGGGAGAGGTGCTTAGTTTTGGGTTCAATCTTGCGGTGTCCTCACCCAGTGACAGTAGGGGTATCGAGGTACATATTGTATTGTTGCTATCAAGGGTAAAAAGATGGGGTTTCCATCATATTGCTTGAGTTTATCCATCTACATCATGTCATCTTATTTAAAGTGTAGCTCTTTTCTTATGAACTTAATACTCTAGATGCACACAGGAGTCAGTCGATGTGTGGAGTAATAGTAGTAGATGCAGAATCGTTTCGGTCTACTTGACACGGACGTGATGCCTATATTCATAATCATTGCCTAGGATGTCGTCATAACTTTGCACTTTTCTATCAATTTCTCAACAGTAATTTGTTCACCCACCATATGTTTTCTTTCAAGGGAGAAGCCTATGCCCCCTGGGTCTATTTTCCATCATATATTTTCAGATCTATAAACCAAAAAAAATACCTTGCTGCAATTTATTTGTTTTTACTTTGTTTTAGGTTTTAGTAATCTTTTATATCTATCTCTATCAGATCTCATCCTTGCAAGTGACCATGAAGGGATTGCCAACCCCCTTATCGCGTTGGGTGCAAGTGTTTGATTGTTTGTGTAGGTGCATAGATTGGAGACTTGCTTGTACCTCCTACATGATTGATACCTTGGTTCTCAAACTGAGGGAAATACTTTTCTCTACTTTGCTGCATCACCCTTCTCTTCGAGGAAAAAAAACAATGCAAGCTGAAGAAGTAACAGCCCCCTGATACGACTCCATTGTATCTACTTTCCCAGACATTTTTTCTCTTGTTTTGGACTCTAATTTGCATGATTTGAATGAAACTAACCCGGACTGACGCTATTTTCAGCAGAACTGCCATGGTGTTGTTTTTGTCCAGAAATCAAAGTTCTCGGATAGACCTAAAAATTTATGAAGAATTTTTATGGAATATATAAAAAATACTGGTAGAAGAATATACCAGAGGGGGCCACCCAGGAGTCACAAGCTCAAGGGGCGCG
>NC_041383.1:325688740-325719851 GCF_002162155.2 Triticum dicoccoides | reverse complement strand
CTTGTGGGCTCCCTGGACCTTCGGCAACCTTAACTCCAACTCTATATATACCTATTCGCCAAGAAAAAAAATCAGGGAGAAGGATTCATCGTGTTTACGATACGGAGCCGCCGCCACCTCCTGTTCTTCATTGGGAGGGCTGAACTGGAGTCCGTTCGGGGCTTCGGAGAGGGGAATTCGACGCCGTCATCATCATCAACCTTCCTCCACCAATTTCATGATGCTCACTGCTGGGAGTGAGTAATTCCTTCGTAGGCTTGCTGGAGGGTGATGGGTGGGATGAGATGTATCATGTAGTTGAGTTAGTTTTGTCAGGGCTAGATCCCTAGTATTCACTATGTTCTAAGATTGATGTTGCTATGACTTTGCTATGCTTAATGCTTGTCACTTGGGCCCGAGTGCCATGATTTCAGATCTGAACCTATTATGTTTTCATGAATATATGTGTGTTCTTGATCCTGTCTTGTGATACGTCTCCAACGTATCTATAATTTTTTATTGCTCCATGCTATATTATCTACTGTTATGGGCAACATTGGGCTTTATTATCCACTTTTATATTATTTTTGGGACTAACCTATTAACCGGAGGCCCAACCCAGATTTGTTGTTTTATGCCTATTTTAGTGTTTCGAGAAAAAGGAATATCAGACGAAGTCAAAACGGAACAAAATCAACTGGAGAAGTTATTTTTGGAAGGAAAGCCACCCGATGGACTTGGAGTGCATGTTAGGAGATACAGGAGGTGCTCACGAGGGTGGGGGGCGCCCCCCCCCACCCCCGGGCGCGCCCCCCTGCCTCGTGGTGCCCCCGTAGCTCCTCCGACGTACCCTCTGCACCCATATATACTCTCGTACCCTAAAACTTCTAGAACGGAAGATAGATCGGGAGTTCTGCCGCCGCAAGCCTCTGTAGCCACCAAAAACCTCTCGGGAGCCTGTTCCGGCACCCTGCCGGAAGGGGGAACCCATCACCGGTGGCCATCTTCATCATCCCGGTGCTATCCATGACGAGGAGGGAGTAGTTCACCCTCGGGGCTGAGGGTATGTACTAGTAGCTATGTGTTTGATCTCTCTCTCTCTCTCGTGTTCCCTCTATGGCACGATCTTGATGTATCCCGAGCTTTGCTATTGTAGTTAGATCTTATGATGTTTCTCCCCCTCTACTCTCTTGTGATGAATTGAGTTTCCCCTTTTGAAGTTATCTTCTCGGATTGAGTCTTTTATGAGAACACTTGATGTATGTCTTGTCGTGATTATCTGTGGTGACAATGGGATATCATGTGCCACTTGATGTATGTTTTGGTGATCAAATTGCGGGTTTCGTGACATTGGGAACCTATGCATAGGGGTTGGCACACGTTCTTGACTCCCCGATAGAAACTTTGGGGCACTCTTTGAAGTACTTTGTGTTGGTTGGATGAATCTGAGATTGTGTGATGCATATCGTATAATCATGCCCACGGATACTTGAGGTGACAATGGAGTATCTAGGTGACATTAGGGTTTTGGTTGATTTGTATCTTAAGGTGTTATTCTAGTACGAACTCTTTTATAGATTGATCCGAAAGAATAACTTTGAGGTGGTTTCGTACCCTACCATAATCTCTACATTTGTTCTCCGCTATTAGTGGCTTTGGAGTGACTCTTTGTTGCATGTTGAGGAATTGTTATATGATCTATCTATGTTATTATTGTTGAGAGAACTTGCACTAGTGAAAATATGAACCCTAGGCCTTGTTTCCTATCATTGCAATACCGTTTACGCTCACTTTTACCACTTGTTACCTTGCTGTTTTTATATTTTCAGTTTATAAAATCCTATATCTACCATCCATATTGCACTTGTATCACCATCTCTTCGCCGAACTAGTGCACCTATACAATTTACCATTGTATTGGGTGTGTTGGGGATACAAGAGACTCTTTGTTATTTGGTTGCAGGGTTGCTTGAGAAAGACAATCTTCATCCTACGCCTCCTCCGGATTGATAAACCTTAGGTCATCCACTTGAGGGAAATTTGCTACTGTCCTACAAACCTGTGTACTTGCAGGCCCAACAACGTCTACAAGAAGAAGGTTGTGTAGTAGACATCATATTGCAAGTTATATGTACCTATTATGTGTTATGATCCGCATACCCCAAGGTGACAATAATTGGGATTCTTTCTAGTGATTAGCATAGTTTGAGGAGTTCATGTATTCACTAAGTGCTAATGCTTTGTTCTGGTTCTCTATTAAAAGGAGGCCTTAATATCCCTTAGTTTCCTTATGGAACCCGCTACCACGGGAGGGTAGGACAAAATATGTCATGCTAGTTCTTTCCATAAGCACGTATGACTATATACGGAATCCATACCTACATTACATTGGTGAATTGGAGCTAGTTCTGTGTCGCTCTAGGTTATAACTGCTACATGATGAATATTATCCAATGCAATTATTCATCATTGATCCAATGCTTACGCTTTTCATGTATTGATCTTTGCTAAGTTAATTTCTCCGTTGCTGTTGTTACAATCACTATAAACTACTACTGTTTCTGCTACTGTTACTATCAAATTGCCATACTACTTTTCTACAGATCACCCTGCTGCAGATATTAAGTCTTTCAGGTGTGGTTGAATTGACAACTCAAATGTTAATACTTGCGAATATTCTTTGGCTCCCCTTACACCGAATCAGTAAATTTGGGTTGAATACTCTACCCTCGAAAACTGTTGCGATCCCCTATACTTATGGGTTATCAAGACTGTTTCTGGCGCCATTGCCGGGGAGCATAGCTCTATTTGCTGAGTCACTTGGGATTTATATCTGTTGATCACTATGAGGAATCTTAAGGATGATAGAACACAGATCATTCTCTCTAAGACGAGGGGAGGTAAGGAACTATTATCTAGCTCTGCACTTGATTCGTCTTCTGTTTTGAGTAAGCTTGCAACACCACCACCTGCTATTAATCCTAATACATCACAAGTAATTGATGATGCTACATCTGCTATCAAAGATACTTATGTTGATGCTTGTACTTTGCTTGATGATAATGTGCCACTTGGTGAATTTCTTGATGAACAACTCGCTGAAGGTAGAGAGATTGAGAATGTTGAAACTGATGAAATTATTGAAACTGGAAATTTTGAAACATCTATTCACTACTACACGACACTACATCCCCGACAGACAAGTTGGTTGGGAAAACCGCTTCCGCCGACAAATAATCGGTCGGGAAAGACTATTGCCGACTGATCATGTTTGTTGGGGAAGTCCAAACGGGAAAACCATTTCCCGACTGACATACTTTTCCCGATCGACTGTTTGACAGCTATTGCAAAAACATTTCCAACCGACTGTCCGATGGTAATTTTTGCCGGCCAACTTTATGTTGGCGCTGCCATAAGCTTTTCCCAACCAACTGTCTGATGGTGTTGGTTTTGCCGACCAACTTTGCGTTGGCCCTACCATGAACTTTTCCCGACCAATTGTGTGATGATGTTTGTTTTTCCGACCAACTTCCTGTTAGCCTTGCCATGAGCCTCCAGCAACCAACAATTAGCTAGTATTTTTCTTTTCCCAACCAATAGTTCGTCAACATTTCTTTTATCCAACCACAACAGTCATTACCATATGGTAACTAAGTGCACCAAACATTTTCTATTCCATTAACTGACACATACATATAGTTCATTTGTTCCAAACATAATCACCAAGACACCATACATCAGGTTCACAAAAGGTAACTTGGTGGTACTATTATTTCTGATTCATTGTCCGAGACACCATACATCAGACTCACAAAAGGATAGCTAAGAGGTGAATGTCCAATGTAAAAATATACAAAACATCCAGTTGGAGCGAACCTCGGCTACTTGTTTATTAGTCCTCATGCATATCTCTCCTACAAAAGAAACACATTGTAAGTCAAAAAGGTGGATTTTAAATTTTCTGCATCAAATGGGGATATTGTGCCATCTTTTTTATACAAGTAAATTCACATGAAAATTAGCAAAGTGGCAGCAGCATAATATACTGGAAAACAGTACAGCAAGCTGGAAAATAGCAGGCAGTAGCAACAGAAGCACAACAAAATCAACACAACAGAAGCACACCCACAAGCATATAGAATAGGCAGCAGCATCAACCATCATCACACCATCAAGCATAGAAGATCCATACAGCATACACATCAGCGAGCAAGCGTGCTAGCAGCCACCAACTAACAACCAGCGGTAGCACTTCTACAACCAGTGATGACCATCAAGTGTGTTCATGAAACTAGGAAACTTGGATATAATTATAAACACAGAATATTGATTGTTATCCTGCAACTTAGATAATAAAAGGATTTAGACTAGACCTTTATGTGCTGATAATATTTTTGGCCTAGGGCAGATCAACAAGCAACGAGACGTACCTATGAGTCTACAACTACCAGTTCAAGCAATCATATCAGAAAGCATCTACAACAATATTTGATGGGTATAAACCAGTTCTATTTTTCCATGGGAAGGTTTCCATAGTTTGTTCTCATGTCATATGCATAATATAGTGCACTACAGTAACACAAAGAAGTCAAATAACAGGTTGTGGTCATTGAAAGCCACAATCCTAGTGGACACTGTTTAAAATCATGAACTATAAAATATGGAATATAATAGAATGTGCCACTGCGCAGAATATTTTAACATTCAGAACCACCCAACATCCCCTTTTCCTAGTAGCAATTTTTTTATCTTGCCAAAAAGCACAGTCTGGAGGATGTTCACCATTAGAAGTCATTATGAACATGAAACAACTAACATCGTAAAGGGAAAAGAACTGCATCAACAAATTGTATTCAGGAATCCACCTTATCAATTGAAACAATATCTTGGCACATACACAATTACACATGCAAATGCACAAGCCGCGATAATTCACTAAATTGGTCGTATTAGACTCATGGATTTCGAGTCGCTCGACTAGTCGCGACTAGTCGTCGACTAGTCGACGAGTCGCAGTTCCAGGGCCGACTCAGCCTCTCGACTCGACTCCTGGGATGAGTCGAGCGACTCACGCGACTAGTCTCGACTAGTCACGACTAGTCGCGGTTTTTGGGTCGAACGACTCGAGGCAGCGCTGGATCTGGAGCACTCTCCCGCCGCCGTGCTGCTGCTGCTGCTGTGCTGCCTCGCTGCTGCTGCTGCGCCCTTGCCGCCGCGCTGCTGCTGCTGCTGAAGCTGAAGCGGCAAGAGGAGCAGGCTGGGAGGAGGAGCGGTGGCAAGAGAGCTGCTGCGGGGGGGTTGAGAGATCCATCGCTGGGAGGAGTGGTGGACTGGTGGCAAGAGAGTGGCAGCAGAATGTGTGGCGGCTGTGGTGAGGGAGGAGGGAGTGTGGATGGTGGATTAGGTCACAGGAGGAGTATATAGCTACTAGATGGGCTTTTGGGCCACAGGGAAGTGCATAACTAGTGGCCCATCTCTCAGTTGGCCCTGGTTACTGCTGCTGGTGTGCTCCTCCCCTCCTCCCCTGGTTGCTGCTGCTGCTGTGCACTTGTGCTCCTCCCCTGACTGCCTGCTGCTTAACTCGCGTTGACTCGTCGCCATGTCGACTCGTCGACCGTGAGTCTAGACTAGTCACGACTAGTCTAGAGTCGCCCTCCCCGAGCGACCCGTCGACTCATCGACTCGAAAACATTGATTAGACTCACACAACATGATAGCGGTGGGATGAGAAAGACGACCTGAGCTCGTAGGTCTTCACCTAGCAAAAATATTGCTAGTCAGCATCATGCATTGTTCAGCTTGTCGACGTGCTTCAATTTCAACTAGAACCATGGAATCATTACTTTTGTGCTCATTTTACCCAATGTATTTCTTTCACTTGCTATATAAATTCAACTTGTACAATTTGTGAGCAATATACTAATATTCCATAGCAGGGTTAAATAAGCTGAAGGTCCTGTTCTCAGACCATGAAGATTAAATACAGACTCTTATGTTCATAAGAGTTCTACAATGTACGGCAGCCCGGTGCACATAGGTCCCATGCTTAACTAAAAGGCTGAAACACTAGTTACTCATTTGGTCTTTTTATGCAACCTGAAGCTAGTTCTGCATGGTTGTACTTCTTTTCCTGAAACCTGAATTTTTTGTATTGAAGTGCAACTGCTACTCTGAATAACGATGCTTATGTGTATATGTAACAATTGCAAGGTTTTTGAATTAGTACAGTTTATCTATAAACGTGCACACTAGAAATGGATCTTCACTTTAAATATGCAAGCAAGACATATATACTAAACACATGAGTGTGTGAGTAACACAAATACTTTAGCAGTGAGACGATGAAGATGCCCCTCTATGCCAACTCATTTGTATACATATATGTCCATTGTAAACAATTTAAGATCATTGACCATTTCATTTCAAGATGTACAAATAAGAATGGATACCTCGCCTAATAACAAAGTAATTTGATGAACCAATTCGTGTGTAAGTACAACAAGAAGAAACTATATGATCGTGTCTATATCTAGTCTAATCTAGAACTCATTGCAAATATAATTTGCCAGGTAAATATGCAGCCAAGGTTATAGACCTAGGCAGTAAACATTGAATGGAAATTATATAACAGTAAGACTGCAATCAAGGATGTGGAAAGGTAGGAACGTACCTGCAGAAACAATGAAAACTTTGTACACAATCCATAAATTCAGAAGCCGCAGTAAGTAGTACAGTATGCACCTGCATAAGCAATCTATGTTCACTTAAATAGTGCATCTTAACATTTGGATTGCATCGATGGCTAGGAAAGGAGTAAGTTCATTTGACACTTATTAAGGACCAATACATGTCCCATGATAAAAATTGTCAGTCTTGTTTGAAATAACAATGACTGTACAGAACAGAGAGTTATAGTAATATACTGGAACAGAGTTTCAGTGCTGGATTGAACTCCATTTGATAAAAGTGCCCAGGTCTAAAAATAAACTAAACAAATCACATGGAGCATAGAGACAGAAATTTATACTTCATAAATCCCATGTACATTGGCTTCCTGCAAAATTGGTCAAGCAGAATATATGTGAATTACCATCAAAATTAGTTGATCACTCTGCAGGAAGGCTTTACTTTCACGAACGAAAAAGGTATAAAGAACAAAGTAATCATGATACTACTTGTCAATATGCTTAACTAGTGAGGAATACATGTTGCTGAACTTATAGCCAGCCAGTAGTTTTCTAGTAATTGTTGATTGCCGAGTTCCACCTATTTATATCTATACAAAACATTTTGCTCAAATACTATATACTACCAGCTCAAACATTTTTTGTTACGGTGGATGTGCATATTGGCGATCTTTTTTTCTCGTGTGCGTACAATTTTAATCTGGTTACATCAGTCAATTTGAGGGATGAAGCAGCACTTGCCAGAGCATGGAGAGATGAACTGTTAGACAGGGCAATATTCATATTATTCTATTCATCGATACACTATTTTCTGCTATTAAGGCAATTACTTGAAAAAATCAATCTGCTTAAGGAATAAGGACTATATGGATATACATGCTAGTATCAGGATAGTTTGACCAACCTAAGACGTGTTCAACCCGTACTAAAAAATTAGGGTCGCGCTAACTGCCACACGTATGGCAGGAAGGGAGACGCACCACACGTCTCTAATGTAAACAGATTGCCACGTCATCGCATGCATACATGCAGGAATCTTTTTGGATTTTCAGTTTTTAAAATGTTTTATCTCTTAAACGAAAAATCCGATTGAAAATCCGTTTTCACCATTAAATCCCTCGCGATGAGATCTTCGAAACTAGATCCCATGTTGATATGTTTTTATGAAAAAAAATTTGGATTAAAAGTTGCCATGTCTATTGCATATGAATTGCCATGATGTTTACACTGAAGTTGCCATGATATGTTTCAGCTATTTTCTTCTACATTTAAAAGTAAATTTTAACATTTATAAAACGGGGAATTAAGAAACTAGACTTGCCATGAACCATAAACTAAAATTGCCATGATACATGCACGTAAAATTGCCATGGTTCATACAAAAAATAATTTTCATGGTCAAAGTACTGGAGTTGCCATCATCAAAATATTAAAATTGCCATGATCTATAAACTAAAATTGCCACATGGCAACTTTAGTTTAAGCCCTATGGCAACTGCAGTGTAAACATCGTGGCAACTTCTGGCAAAAAAAAAATTCGTCAAAACATATCAACATGGGGTCTAGTTTTGAAGATCTCGTCGAGACGGATTTAATGGTGAAAACGGATTTTTAGTTCGCTTTTTTATTTAGGAGATACAACATTTTTAAGCCGAAAACCAAAAAAAATTCTGCTGATGTCATCTATTCATACATGGCAAAATGAGTGGTGATGGAGGCGTGTGGGCGATGTGCAAACACCCACACGTGTGGCCGTTAACATTTCCGAAAAATTATCAATCTCGCTACGCACATCATGAAAGGAACAATCCGTTAACCATAGAGTACTTTCCAATAGAAACACGTGGGATTAAGGAAGAATATCAAGCCTGAGGTATGGTCGAGTTGTGGGAGTTGCATTGGTGGCTTTGAGTTTTAGCAACACCGTCACCCGCTTACACCTGAGGCCATGGTGGCAAGGAGGCAGCTCGAATTAGCCCAGAAATTAGTTGCAGCCACTGGATCCATGCTTCCCTACCTGCAGGCAGCAACGTTAGGAGAAGGACGTACAGACGTCCAAGAATCAGAGAAATCTACGCTTAGAACCAACCCCTAATGGTCGGACACCATGCTTCTCCTTCGCGTCCCAGGTGATTTTCGCCGCCGCCGTCGCTCAACATTACCCCAGGAGCAAGCCTAGAGCAAGGTAGCCACTGGCCGGAAGGAGGACCAGCGCGCTTCTCGCACCAGCCTGGGACGGCGCCGCCTCTTCTTGACCCTGCCTCCTCCTTGACCGCGGCATCTGGTCAAGGACTTGGCCGCCGGATCCAGCGGCGTCGAGCTCCATGGTGGCCATCTTAGGCGGCAGCGAACCCTAGGCGGCCAGATCTGGGAGCGGGCGCCAGAGGAGCACGGGAGCACTGAGAGGCAGAGTGGAGAGATGGGAGGAGGGGATAAGGTGAGGCAGGTAAGGAGTAGATGGCGCGGCCGCGGAGTGGAGGGCGGCTCGCCGGACAAAAGGATAAGAGAGTCGCGGCGCAGTCGCCGGAGGTGGGGGGAATAGGAATAGTGTGTGGTGGCTGGAGGGGAAAGCAAAGAAAATGTAGAAGGATATTTTGGGCTGGTTGGCGCTAAGCCTTTTTCGCTGCCACAAACAACCGAACGCGCGGGCGTTTTGACGCTGGCCCAAGCAATAGTCGGTCGGTAATGTTTCATGACCGATTGTTGTATGGGTATGCGCCTATTGCCGACCGATGGTTGGACATTAAATGTCTAACTAGCAAAATGCACGTGCGTTGCTACTGGCAATAATACGGATAAACAAATATACTAATATTTAGGAAAAGATGTGCATACCTTCCTTACCAAAGCAATAAAATGTACATATGTTGCCACTGGATAATATAAATATTATGCAAACACACATTGTTTTACTATTGTTATATAAAGAACCGCAATATTAGTCTCCTTTCTCTATCTAGAGGGAACTTTTGCCTTCCTCATTTTCTATTTTCAAGACGTTTCTTTCTACACTCACCTCGCTAATATACATGTGTTTTTTTTCTCCTCTATTCATCCTTCTCCATCAGACCATCGGATCTAATAAACTATGCCGCTATATTTTTGTCACTACATCTTTGTTATGCTCCTTGATCGTCCCCTTAGGGAAGCACCAACACTCGGTACTTAGCACATGCGCCAGGATCAGAAACCTGGCCGATTGGCACTTATCCCTCTCTCGGAACAGGCTTTCACCCCGCTTTAAGCAACGAACCAAAGTACACGATCGAACGATACAATATAGTGGGAAGGTCCCCTTACAAAGTAGATCAAAAGATACAACATGAGCCTAGAACAAGCCTAACACCTCGCTGAGGCACGAACAACGATCCCCGATCTCAATGACAACGCTCCCAATAGGGTGACGGCATGAAACTTCGCCGAATGTCAGTGTTAGATATAGCATCGGCGTGAGACATTTCCATATGACAAAGGCAAAGTCACATTTGGTGCAAACTTAGATCTGATTTTCTACCATCCTCCATCATGCGGTACCATATTCCCTGAAAACTAATACGAATAAAATGCATGACTTGTAGAAGTCGTCAATAACGAATGCTGAAGTCTAGTAAAAATTTGTGTTTTTCTATAAACATGCTAAAAACCATAGAATAAGCCATTCCCAACATTTTATATCACAAAAAGATAAACTTAGCAAGTTGAAAAGGGCTAGATCACCTTCTCTTTTGAAACATGTAGTAAATCGTGAGGAACATACATTTTGCCTTCATTTCTTAAAACTGGGTCACAAACCGCAGATAGTTTGAACATGTATTAGCAAATTCTGTTAAGAATTCATCTATGAAGACACAATAAGATTTTGTACAAAAGAATAACCATAGGGATAATGGAAGGTGAGAAAAGGTTATGAATGGAAACAGAGCCAACGTAGTCTGAATAGCATAAATAGCATGGTACATAAAAAAACTATTGAGAAAATAAATAAATATCATGCTTATTTGGTATAAAGCATTTCAGTGTCATTAAAAGGAGATGATGCTAATTATTTGCCATCACAATGAAGTATGAGTGAGGACCAATCAACTTGTTTTTTTTCTTTAACATGAAGGATGGGAATAAGTCGTAATGGTCATTCACCTGTTAACAAATTTGTATGGTACAGTAATTCATTTTTCGCCAGTCCTTCAATAAGAATCCGCAGTTGATCGCCATTGAGACACTGTCCTCCAAAGTTGAGTATCCTGAGATAAAGCATAGTGGGAAATATTTAGGCATGCCACACATATTGCACATTGTATCAAACAACCCAATTATATAAATGTATGATTAGAGAATTGTGCATGGTTTATTGGATCCATATCAAACCCAAGGAGTGGCAAAGGAAAGACAAGATGCGATATAAACAAATCATCTTTCAATCTAAAGAGTAAATTGCATTTGTTGCCAGATATTATGTTTAGTAGTCGTGACTTCACCCTGTATGTTCACATCATGCACATAAAGTGGACCTTCTTTAATTTTGATTACACCACTACAAGCACACCCAAATCCACAAAAAGAACAAAAAATAAATCACAAAACCTTCTTCATAGCTCTACCTCTCTCCACCATGCGGCCTGGACAGAAGTTTGGCCATATCTAGGGTCTTGACTTCATAGGCTATTTATCCCAAGAATGCTTGTCATGGACGTCCTACTGCATATCAATCCCACTCGTCGGCGGATGAATTTTTGGTGCGGGCTGGTAGCATGACCTGGGCAATGGCGTCGACTGATTTCTGCATAAGAACAATACAAATTATAAAATTTCTTAAAAAAACAAACAAAAACACCTTTAATTTTATCTAAATGCCCAATGTCAGTATAAAAATGGGGCAACAAATAGAAAAGAGGCCAATCACTTCATTTTTATTTATTATTTGCTAATGAGGCCAATCACTTCATTAAATGAACACACTAAAGGCAATATTTCCTTTCTCGGTATCTCATAATCTGTCATTCCAGCATTCAACTCTTAAATTCTCAAGCAAGCATTTTCTCCAAAAGCCAATTTGGTGAAAAATTCATACTGCAAGTAAATTAGAGAATAGATGAAAGTATCTTACAAGAACTACCTATATGTTTTTAATCGACAAAAGCTAGTCCATATGGTCAAAGCTTGCAACGGCTTCTAAGATGCCAGCAACAGGTTTAAACATTTTCTTCTTTTTGGTTTCTGGCAAAGATTAAAATCGCGGGCGAGAGGGAATCGCCGCGGGATTTTTGCAACGACGATTAAGGAAATAATGGCGCAATCGCCTGATCTCCCGCTATTTACTGAGCCATGCAAATAGCGGGGCGGTTTCAGATCCACGATAGCTTAGATTTCTCCCGCGATTTTAATCTTTGGTTTCTAGATAAAATTTGTGCACGGACATAGGGTAAAATTACATGTAAGTGCAATGAGACAGGGAGAGAAAGAGATAACAGGAAACTGACAAGTACATATTTTTTTTGCTCCCAGCAACATATCTCCCAATGTTTCCATCCCAGACCATATCTCTACTACAAAATCCTTGCTCCTAGCCTCTCCAACATGCCCCTTGCAGACAGAGCCGTTGAGAAAACTATATCCAAAAACAGTTAAGAAAATAACTCTTCAGACCCAAGACCCGTGTTGCCCCACCTCCCACCATGATACGTCCTCCGAACTCCGTTGCAATGCCTGCCACTCCGTCGGTTCCCTGCCCAGCTTCCCATATCTGCTCTGCCAACACACTTCACCATGCCTGCGTCCACCCGGCTCGCAACGGTCCTGGCCACTCACGTCCTCTGCCACAATCTGGCAGTCGTTCGGACGCGCCTTCGCTCGTCCATCTCGAACAAAAGCTTCACAGGTGCATGGTCAGGCAAAGTGAGATTTGGGTGGATCAGACTGTTCACAACCAAATCCATTCCACTGCTAAAAGTGCTAGTAGCAAAGACTACTCGTGCGTAGTAGGAAAAAGATCCACAACACATCTTGTCAGTTTTCTATTATGATTCAGATATGCTCGTAACCAATCCCTAGCTGATATAGCTAGGAAAGGTCACAAGTGTTCCTTAAAAAACACAAGATCCTCCATTAAGGTATACTTTCTGTTTGGTCGAGCCATTTCAGCTAAGCCATCGAATTCTTTTGGTCAATTCAGAATCATGATTCCTCAGACCTGATGATCTAGCATACTATTCCACTATATTCTGAACAATATTTAAACCGAGGTTTAGACTAAGATTAGTCCACAACCTGATTGTGTATCTCTCACCTGTCTAGTATCTCAACACTTTATGATTAAAACATAAACATTGTAATATACTGGAAAAGCACCATCAACTGCAGTAAAATTCAGAAAACGTGAATAATGTACCCGTGATCTATTTCCGCATTCTATGTGCAACCTCAACTACGATAAACAATTCATGCACGAGTACCACCTGTTTAGAACCAATGATCAATCTAAGAGAAAAGCTCCCAATACGAGGTGCAATACATAGTTTACAGAATCACATCGACAAAACGAACTACAAAACTATCTTCTTCACCAAACGAACTTGCATAAGCTAACGAAAACAGGTAAATAATCCAGCTCCATAAATGCGGTGCAAAGCAGACTACATAACATTTCCTATTGCCTGCAGGCACTTTAGCACAGAAACATCAAAACGAACACAATCATCTTAAATTCTTAATCCATACCAAATAGTTCAATGATTCTGGATAGTTCAAATAGAGAGTTCATAAATAGTGGTAATGATGAGTAATACAACACACATTTTACAGGTGTAGATAAAATTAACACCCGATCACGCGCAATGTACATTTTTTTTAATAAACATACAAACTCAATGGATCAATCGAGCAAGACGGTCTTTCATCGCACAACATTGCGTACCTGGCAGAGGTCCCTCTCATTGAGCGTGCGTCCAGCGCCCTCACATTGTATCTATATACCTATGTACATACGATTCAGGATAGGTGAAGCATACAAACGATCAGAAAGATATAGAAAAATGAACATAACGTAAATACCTGTGATGTTCGGTGATGTAGGGCACGGCCTTGCGCCGCTCCTCGCTGCAAGAAACGATGTTCAGGACAGGTGAAGCATACAAACGATCAGGAAATACAGAAATGAACAGAAAAATTCAGAAAACGAACAGAATGTAAATATTTGTGATGTTCCGCGATGTAGGGAACGATTGACACGGCCTTGTCGGTCCTCGCTGACCGCAGACCACCCCCTGACCCTAGAGTTCCACGATGGCGGCGGCGGCGTCCTCCAACAACCACGCCCTCCCTCAAGTCCCGCCCTCACCTGAACATCATCCTAATTAATAAAGATGAATTTAGCAGCACACATGCAACATAAGTTGGTAATAGCTTGTTTGAAAAATAACACAAATAACTCAACGACAGTGAAACTGAAGCAAATGTTAACCAACATGGAGGAGTATAGGAACCTTCTTTAGGTGTTCAAATTACAACGGGTAGTCCGGTTCATCGTCAGCATCTGAGTCATGCTGTGGGATCCGCAAGCTACATCTGTTGTGTTGGTGACATCATCGTCGAAGAGAAGTACCTAATCCTCACCATAAGAGCAACCAGGAAACATCCATTGACTCGATCAACAATATTCGAGAGCCTGAAAATACAAGGACGACCGGCCATATCAGGGTGTGGCAATAATTTACACAACCCTGCTATCATCAAGGAAAAGAAAATAAACCTTGAAGCTACACAAACAACTACTATCCTTAGGCACAAGAAATGAAAGCTTGAAGCTACATAAACCCCAACTACCTTACAGAGGCAATTTGGTTCATTTAAAACCATTATTCGGAAATGAAAACAGTAGTCAGGAGAAAAAAAATTATACAATCAATTCACCACGTAAGCGCACAAGCAAAGTAGTAGTACTCAGATTCAGACGTCGTACCTCAACAACGTCAAGCTACCCACAGTACAGGGCCTAAGGTGAGCATTCCCTGCCATTCAAGAAAAGAGTGGATCAGAAAATTGCACCCTCGAATTATCTCCATGAAGGTAAACCCATCCCTCAAGATTCATTTTTCTGTTCTAAAGTTCATGCATAAAAATCGCAGGGGCACAAATCAAACTGTACGTTGTCCAAACCAGGAAGAATACAGGGTATCAAATGGAAAGAGGGAAGCTCACATGAGACTGAGAATCCATAGACGGGCATAGCCTTCGTGGCTGACAGGGGAGGAGGAGGGAGGGCGGGGCACATGCTGTACGAGCTCGCAGGGCCATACGTGACGGCGGCGGCGGCAGTTGCTCGAGGTCGCTCGAGCTCCCCATCTTGAAAAGGGGAGGCGGCATGCTATGAGACGAGACAGCGAGACGAAGATTGGATCGAAAAATTTCTGGGATGCGGGTGGCGGCGCATCGTGTGGAGCATTGGGGCAGCGACGCGGCGGTGGTGCAAGGAGGATCAGGATCTGGCCGGTGGACCTCCTCCTCTTTGATGGAATCTGGCCGGTGAATAGCTCTCGTTGGCGACGAAGAGGATCTGCGCGGGGGGCGGGAGCAAGCCGTCAAGTGGGGTACTCATCGACATGGCGGAGTCGCGAGATCTCCTTGGCGCGTCTCAGCCGGACATCGGCGGCGGAGGCTATGGCAGCTGGGGCATTCTTGACAATCGATGTAGGAAACAGTTCGAGGGGGCGGCGGTGTGAAGGGGAGGCGGCGGGCGCGGCGAGGCAGGGATGGGTGGCGCAGGGGACGACAGGTATGGGTGGCGGGGCTATCCGGCGGCGTGGGTGTACTGCGCATGGGTCGCCAGGTGTGGCGGCGGCTGCGACCAGAGACGGGAGACGAGGTAGGGCTAGCGAGGGATTGATAGAGGGAGTCCACCGGATCTGTCGTGACCGTAAAACCAACAGAGGGGAGTTGGTGGACGGAACAGAAAAAAAATCTACCAAGGTTAACCTACGAAAAAACCCGGATGAAAGTGATGGGACAAAAATTGACCGGCGGAGACTACCAACTGCTCCATTAGGAGTAGAGATTATTGCCAACCGACAATCAGTTGCGCGTATCAGCATCCCGACCCATAGTTTGATAGAAACTTCCTCAACTGATTGTATGTTGGTGTACACTGACTTTTCTCAACCCACGTCGGTAGGGAATGCAGTGTCGTGGTGTAGTGATTAGACCTAGCTCTCCTAGATATGAATTGCCTAATATACCTGAGGGTTATGTTATGGACAAAGAGGTAGCTAGTGACTTTCTTGCTTGTAAGGATAGAGATGATCCTAAGAAATTACTAGTCAAGTTGAAAGAAAAATCTCTGAATGCTAGAATGAAATATGATCCAAAGTTTGCTAATTCACCTATCTTTGTTACTAATAAGGATTATGAATTCTCTATCGATCCTAACTTATTTATTTTGGTTGAATCTGATCCTTTCCATGGTTATGAACCTGAAAACTGTAGTGGCACATCTTACTAAACTGAATGATATATCCACCCTATTTGCTCATGAGGAACAAATTCGCTACTACTATATTCTTAAGTTGTTTCCTTTCTCATTAAAGGTTGATGCTAAGATATGGTTTAATTCTCTTGCTCCTAGTTGTGTGCGGAGTAGCCAGGATATGATATATTAATTCTCTGAAAAATATTTTTTTGCTCATAAGAAACAAGCTTCTTTATAGGAAATAATTAACTTTGTGCAAATTAAAGAGAGAGAATATCCCTCAAGCTTGGGGGATGCTTATCCAATTACTTAATGCTTTGCACGATCACCCTCTCAAGAAAAATGAAATACTTGATATCTTTTATAATGGACTAACTAATGCTTCTAGGGATCACCTAGATAGTTGTGCTAGTTATGTTTTCAGGGAACAAACTATTGAACAAGCTGAAGAACTATTGAATAATATATTGAGGAATGATAATGACTGGACTCTTTCGGAACCACCACCCAAGCCAACTCCAAAGAAGAGAGGTATTTTATTTCTCAGTCCCGAAGATATGCAAGAGACAGTGAAATCTATGAAAGAAAAAGGTATTAAAGCTGAAGATGTTAAGAATTTACCACCTATTAAAGAAATACACTGTCTCGATACCCCGACACAGGTAGTAGAGGTAAATACTCTCTGTAGATTTGATGAAGGTGATATTCCTTATACTAAATCTGATAGTCAATTCTTAGATGAATTGGACAACTTTATTGTTAAACAAGAAAACTTTAATGCATATGTTAGTAGACAACTGAAATGAAATGCTTATATAATTGAACGCTTGAGTGACTATGTTTACAACTATTGATGATGTCAGGGGGTGTGAGTAAACATGCATCCATGGTAAAATCTCAAGTAGAACAAGTCAGGAAGTCACAAAACAATTTGTTTAATGAAATGAATAATAAGGTGAATGATCATGCTATTAGAGTTGTAGCTAGCGGTGGTAAAATGACTCAGGAACCCTTTATTCTGAGGTCACCCTAAGAGAATTGAGCAAGATTCTCAAAGAATTAATACTGATGCACCTAGTCCATCTAAAAAGAAAATGAAAGATGATAGGACTTTGCATGCCTCTAGTGAACCTACTGTGGACACACCTGAGAGTCCGAATGATATTTCTATTTATGATGCTGAAACACAATCTGGTGATGAACATGAACCTAGTAATAATGATAATGATCATGTTCATGAAAATTCTGAACCCAATAATGAATGATGTGGAAATAGAACCTGCTGTTGATATTAATAACCCACACCCTAAGACTAAAAGATATGATAAGAGAGACTACATCATGAGGACATGACTACCTTAGATACGACCAAAAATATTGTATACATGCATATTTATGAGGTGATTTCTAATGCAAACTATGCAATAATTTATTTATGTTATGCAGGACAAAAATACTTCACGGACTTTTGTGCCATGTCTAATTGCAGGTGTATGGAATATTTGTATAATCCACATATGAAGATAGAGTGGGTAGGGATTGCCATGCAACGGATGCACTAGAGCTATAAGTGTATGAAAGCTCATCAAAAGAAACTAAGTGGGTGTACATCCAACTTGCTTGCTCACGAAGACCTAGGGCATTTTGAGGAAGCCCATCATTGGAATATACAAGCCAAGTTCTATAATATAAAATTCCCACTAGTATATGAAAGTGACAACATAGGAGACTCTCTATCATGAAGATCATGGTGCTACTTTAAAGCACAAGTGTGGAAAAAGGATAGTAACATTGTCCCTTCTCTCTTTTTCTCTCATTTTTTATTTTGGTGGGCTTCTTTGGCCTCTTTTTTTTATTTGGGCTTGTTTGGCCTCATTTATTTTTCATAAAGTCCGAAGTCTCATCCCGACTTATGGGGGAATCATAGTCTCTATCATCCTTTCCTCACTTGGGACAATGCTCTAATAATGAAGATCATCACACTTTTATTTACTTACAACTCAAGAATTACAACTCAATACTTAGAACAAAATATGACTCTATGTGGATGCCTCCGGCGGTGTACCGGGATATGCAATGAATCGAGAGTGGCAAGTTTGAAAGAATTAGCAAGGTGGCTTTGCCACAAATATGATGTCAACTACATGATCATGCAAAAGCAATATGACAATGATGGAGCGTGTCATAATAAACGGAACGGTGGAAAGTTGCATGGCAATATATCTCGGAATGTCTATGCAAATGCCATAATAGGTAGGTATGGTGGCTTTTTTGAGAAAGGTATATGGTGGGTGTATGGTACCGACGAAAGTTGCGCGACACAAGAGAGGCTAGCAATGGTGAAAGGGTGAGAGTGCGTATAATCCATAGACTCAACATTAGTCATAAAGAACTCATATACTTATTGCAAAAGTCTACAAGTTATCGAAACGAAGTACTACGCACATGATCCTAGGGAGATAGATTGGTAGGAAAAGACCATCGCTCGTCCCCGACCGCCACTCATAAGGAAGACAATCAAAAAATAAATCATGCTCCAACTTCATCACATAACGGTTCACCATACGTGCATGCTACGGGAATCACAAACTTCAACACAAGTATTCCTCAAATTAACAAATACTCCACTAGCATGACTCTAATATCACCATCTTCATATATCAAAACAATCATAAGGAATCAAACTTCTCATAGTATTCAATGCACTTTCTATATGATAGTTTTTATTATACCCAACTTGGATGCCCGTCATATTAGGACCAATTTTATAACCATAGCAAATACCATGATGTATAATATAAGTGAAGCATGAGAGATCAATAATTTCTAAAAAAAAATAAAATCACCGTCGTGCTCTAAAAAGATATAAGTGAAGCACTAAAGCAAAATTGTCTAGCTCAAAAGATATAAGTGAAGCACATAGAGTATTCTAATAAATTCCGAATCATGTGTGTCTCTCCAAAAAGGTGTGTACAACAAGGATTATTGTGGTAAACTAAAAAGCAAAGACACATATCATACAAAACGCTCCAAGCAAAACACATATCATGTGGTGGATAAAAATATAGCTCCAAGTAAAGTTACTGATAGACGAAGACGAAAGAGGGGATGCCTTCTGGGGCATCCCCAAGCTTAGGCTTTTGGTTGTCCTTGAATTACCTTGGGGTGCCTTGTGCATCCCCAATCTTAGGCTCTTGCCACTCCTTATTGCATACTCCATCAAATCTTTACCCAAAACTTGAAAACTTCACAACACAAAACTCAACAGGAAATCTCATAAGCTCCGTTAGTGCAAGAAAATAAACCACCACTTTAAGGTACTGTAATTAACTCATTATTTATTTATATTGGTGTTAAACCTACTTTATTCCAACTTCTCAATGGTTCATACCCCCCAATACTAGCCATAGATTCATCAAAATAAGCAAACAACACACGGAAAACAGAATCTGTCAAAAACAGAGCAGTCTGTAGCAATATGTAACTTTTGAATACTTATGTAACTCTAACAATCCTACCAAAATAGGAAGTCCTAGGTAATTTGTCTATTAACCTACTTCAAAAAGAATCAACTCAAAATCATGTTGCTGTGATTTATTAAAATTATTCTCGTGCATGCAAAAGTTTCTGTTTTTCACCAAGATCAAATTAACTAACATTATAGGTTATCCTATAGGTTCTAATTGGCACAAACACTAATTAAAAAATAAAACCACATCTAAACAAAAGCTAGATGAAGTATTTATTACTAAACAGAAGCAACAAATAAAGAACAAAAATAAAATTGGGTTGCCTCCCAACAAGCGCTATCGTTTAACGCCCCTAGCTAGGCATAAAAGCGAGAACAGATCTACGTATTGCCATCTTTGGTATTCAATTCATAAGTGGCTGGCATAATAGATTCATAAGGTAATTTGATTTTCTTTCTAGGAAAGTGTTCCATGACTTTCCTTAATGGAAATTGGAATCTAATATTTCCTTCCTTCATATCAATAATTGCACCAATCGTTCTAAGGAAAGGTCTACCAAGAATAATAGGACATGAAAAATTGCAATCTATATCAATAACGATAAAATCTATGGGCACATAATTCCTATTTTTAACAATAAGACCATCATTAATCATTCCCATAGGTTTCTTAATGGTGGAATCTGCAAGGTGCAAGTTTAAAGAGCAATCATCAAAATCACGGAAACCTAACACATCACATAGAGTTTTTGGAATCATGGGAACACTAGCACCCAAATCACACAAAGCATAGCATTCATGATCTTTAATCTTAATCTTAATAGTAGGTTCCCACTCATCATAAAGTTTTCTAGGGAAAGAAACTTCTAATTCAAGTTTTTCTTCATAAGATTGCATCAAAGCATCAACGATATGTTTAGTAAAAGCTTTATTTTGACTATAAGCATGAGGAGAATTTAGCATGGATTGCAACAAGGAAATACAATCTATTAAAGAAAAATTATAAAATTAAATTCCTTGAAATACAAAATAGTGGGTTCATTGCTATTTAAAGTTTTGACCTTTCCAATCCCACTTTTACCAATTTTTGCATCAAGATCTAAAAACTCCGAATCATTGGGACGCCTTTTAACTAAAGTTGACTCATCTCCAGTCCCATAATTATCCAATTAATATTGCAAAACAAAGATTTACACATCAATCACTTTATATCTTCATCATTATTTTCATGGAAACTAGAAGAACACGCTTTTACAAAGCAATCTTTCTTAGCATGCAATCTAGCGGTTCTTTCTTTGCACTCATCAATGGAAATTCTCATAGCTTTGAAAGACTTATTGATATCATGCTTAAGAGGAGTAGATCTAAGTTTCAAAGAATCAAAATCAAGCGAAAGTCTATCAACGTTCCTAGCCAAATCATCAACTTTAAGCAATTTTTCTTCAAGCAAGGCATTAAAATTCTTTTGAGAGATCATAAATTCTTTAACGCTATTATCAAAATCAGAGGGCATCTTATTAAAATTACCATAAGAATTATTGTAGGAATTTCCATAATTATTAGAGGAATTACCAGGGAACGGTCTAGGATTAAAGTTTCCTCTATAAGCATTGTTACCAAAATTATTCCTACCAACAAAATTCACATCCATAGATTCATTATTATTCTCAATCAAAGTAGACAAAGCCATATCATTGGGATCAATAGAAGCACTCTTAGTAGCAAACAATCTCATAAGTTCATCCATCTTTTTACTCAAAACATTAATTTCTTCTATAGCATGCACTTTTTTACTAGTAGATCTTTCGGCGTGCCATTGAGAATAACTAGCCATAATGTTATCAAGGAGTTTAGTAGCTTCTCCTAAGGTGATTTCCATAAAAGTACCTCCCGCGGCCAAATCTAAAAGATTTCTAGAAGCAAAATTCAGTCCGGCATAAAATTTTGTATGATCATCCATAAATTCAAACCATGAGTAGGGCAATTGCGGATCATTAATTTCATTCTTTCCCAAGATTGGGCAACATGCTCACGATCAAGTTGTTTAAAATTCATAATATCGTTCCTAAGAGAGATGATCTTAGTGGGAGGAAAATACTTAGAGATAAAAGCATCTTTGCACTTATTCCATGAATCAATACTATTCTTAGGCAAAGATGAAAATCAAACTTTAGCACGATCTCTAAGTGAAAATGGAAATAACTTCAGTTTAACAATATCATTATCCGTATCTTTCTTCTTTTGCATCTCACACAAATCAACAAAGTTGTTTAGATGGGTAGCGACATCTTCACTAGGAAGGCCGGAGAATTGATCTTTCACAACAAGATTCAGCAAAGCAGCATTGATTTCACAAGACTCAACATCATTAAGAGGAGCAATCGGAGTACTAAGGAAATCATTATTATTCGTATTGGAAAAGTCACACAATTTGGTATTATCTTGCGCCATCGCAACAAGTAATCCAACACACAAGCAAATAAAAAGGCAAGCGAAAGAGAGAGGAGATTGGGAAAGAGAGGGCGAATAAAACGGAAGGGTGAAGTGGGGGAGAGGAAAATGAGAGGCAAATGGCAAATAATGTAATGCGAGGAAGAATAGTTTGTGATGGGTACTTGGTATGTCTTGACTTGTGCGAAGACCTCCCCGGCAACGGCGCCAGAAATCCTTCTTGCTACCTCTTGAGCACTGCGTTGGTTTTCCCTTGAAGAGGAAACATTGAAATGGGCAAAAAAAACAGCAATTCCGGCTGGGCCTCTGGTTAGTAGGTTAGTCTCAAAAATGATATAGAAGTGTAAAGTAAAGCCCATAAACATCCAAAATGGGTAATATATCATGGAACAGTCAAAAAATATAGATACGTTGGAGACGTATCAACGAAACACCACATCAATTATTTAGTTCTCTCTCGGTTATGTACCCAACAATATTAAATGTTATTAAACATGGCAAGGGGTGAAGCATATGAAAACTACCTATCTAGGCAAGTTTAAATGAGGCCGAAACAACAAACAACAATTCCGAAAAATCCTCACGTCCATATTTCGAATTTGGTACTGTTCTGATTGTGTGAAGATGACCCTTCTTGCGACAAAACCACAATGCGGTTATGCCTCTAAGTCGTGCCTCGACACATGGGAGATATAGTCGCATCATGGGCGTGACAACTATAAATAGGACTTAGCCACCACCATAGAAGGGGGATCCACTCTCATCGGACCACCTCACTAGCTCTCTTGAGCTCAAGAACACCTCACCTCCGGAGGCTAGTTCATCCACTGTACTAGTTTATCCTCAGCCCCTCGAGGCAATCCACTAAAACGCTGGAGTAGGGTATTACACCGCAAGGTGGCCCAAACTAGGATAAACTGTCGTGTCTCTTTGTCTCTTCGAGCTCGACGCGCTAGGCTTAGGAGGATCACGAGTAGGCAGGCTGGGTAGGTTGAGATCTCCGCACGCACCCTAGAGTTCGTACCTTTCAAGGGTTTGCGGAACCTGTAATCCGACATCACCGGAGTGCCAACCGAAGGGGAGGTGTTTGATGACAAGGTCCTCACCGCTGCTAGGCTCCAAGTTGTCGATGAGCCGAGCGCCAGCAGTAGTGGTTCTAAAGAAGACCAGCTCCTCCAGGCCATGAGCACCAATTTCCAAAAGCTCCAGGTGCTCTACCGCGCCCGCAAGGACAAGGCGGACTCCAGGATGGCGGCCGTGGACAAGGCAGAAGCAAACTTCTAGGAGCGTGTCGCTCAAATGCAAACCTGGTTCGCCGAGGCCCAGCAAGATCTGAAGGTCTCCCATGAGTAGCTGAACGAGCGCTAGCAAGAGCTCCTCCTGAAGCAAGCTGACATCAAAAAGGCTCAAGAGGTGGCCACTGCGTAGGCCGCCAAGGAGGAAGCTGACCAGAGGCAGTGCCAACTTCTGCTCGATGCCCAAGAAGAAGACCTGGTTGCTCGCAAACAGGCGCTTGCTGCTAAGCTCCACGGCTAGGACAAAGAGGTCGAAAAGCTTGTCGCGTAGCGGACCCAGGAGCTAAAGCAGGAGCACAAAAGCGCACTTGATGCTCTGGCCCTGGACTATGTCGGCAAACTGAAGGAGGCCGTTGACGGTGCTGATGCCGCAGAAGCCGCCAAGAATGAGCTGGCCGGCAAGGTGGAGAAGCTGGAGCTAGAGCTGGAGGAGCTAAAGAAGGAGATCTTGACGCTGAGGACAACAGGGACAAGACTGTCTGTACCTTGGCGGATTTGCAGGTCACCATCTCCAACAAGACTAATCTACTCTCCGAGGCCAACGACTCCATCGCCGATCTGAAGTTGAAGCTAGACACCTTGGAGGGGACACTCACAAAGACCCGGGCCCGTGAAAAGGCCCTGATCAAGGACCTCACAGATGAGAAACAGCTGCTGCAGAGTGCCGCCGCCACCCACAACGACTTAGTGGACGGCACAAAGCTCTGGACCAGCCGCCTTGTTGACGTTGCAGAGAGGCTCACGATGCAGCTGTCTATCATGGGCATGCCGAGCTTTAGGTTCTCCCAAGAAGTGAACGTGAGCGAAAGTGCTAGGCTGACCCTATTCTTTGAGCGCGTCCTTGACGCCCTGGTGCTGCTCCACTCCAATAGAGTGACTCGTCTGGCCAACGAGGCCCGGAAGCTTTTCTGGGGCGCCCTGGTCAAGGTGCTCACCAAGGTGGAGCACTGGAACCCGAGCGTTGACTTCGCCAACGCGCTTGAGAGCTTGGCGGAGGATGCGGACCTCAAGGCGCTCGAAGAGCGTATCGAGCCCATCATTAGCTACGTTGACAGAGTCAAGACGATGGAAGGCCAGCGCCTGGACTAGCCACTCCATTTCTCATTGCCGCCGCGAATTCGTACCCAAGATGTTTTATCTTAAGTTAGAACTGCGACAACCACTGATGTAATATAAGTTGCCGTGCTTTGAACTAAACGCATGTTATCTTCCTGTTTGATTTCTCTTTGTATGTACTACACCCTATGCTTAGTTGGATAGGCTTGCCGGTGCGCGCACCCTTGCCGTGAGCGCTTTGAGGAATGGATCCTTAGCAGCCTGTTGGGGGTGTAGCTGCCGGCAAGACACCTTGCCATTTTTAGTGCAGCCACCTGAACTGTTAAGCGGACTCGAAACAGAAACAAGGGCGCTACCAATTGCAGCAAGGTTCCCTCGCGTGCAGGTTTTCCATACAAGAACCGAAACCATTCGAGGAAAATAACCTTACAAAGAGGAAATCACTTAGGGTTTGGCGTGCCTTAGCTTTCCGTTACTGCGCGGATAGCAGTCGCGACTGCAGACGACACCGCTTGCCTGGCCACTGGTATCAGGATGATGTGGATGGTCTTGATCTCCTCCGCCACCAACGTCTGCCCCGTCTCCAGTTCGCGCTGGCACGGGCAGACCGGCCCCAAACGAACCGATCGCCGTGATCGTCTTCTTCTTCGGAGCCATGGTGATGAAGAAACTGACGTACTAACTACTAGACAAGATTTGCACAACTTCTCCCCCTACCTGGCGCGCCAAAGATGTCGGTGGAACGACACCTATGGGATCACCAGGATCCCTTCTACGGTTGGCGGGGAGAGAGCTGCAGAAAGGGTAGGTTTAGTGATCAGCTCGAGGGATTTTTACCCAGGTTCGGGCCGCTGAGGAGCGTAAAACCCTAGTCCTGCTTTGGGTGTATATTTAGTGTTCTTGAGTTCTTAGACTAGCTGCTATGCATGCCTAGTCCAAAAAGGCTGAAAAAATCGCCCCTCCGGTATGCCTCGGGCCTCCTTTTATATGTCGGAGGGTTTGCCATAGTTCATCAAGTGGTATCAGTTTTCAGGTTCATCGGTGAGAGATTTACAGTTTTCATAGATTAATTTATTTTCTGTCCTATAACCCACAAAAAGCCAAAAAAAGATTAGTTCATCCATCACACCTATCTTTTTTTTAGCCTTTAGCAATTTTTGCGTCTAGTATTGTTTTGTTGAATTTTTGGTTGCATTCATCCTAGTATTAGTGCTGGTTTAGATTCGTTTCAGAAAAGATTGTCTACTAGATCAAACTTGTTTTTGTCCATCATATTTTCTGCTGCCAGCTCGTCTATCGTCTAAAAAAAAGAAAGATTACGATCAGTTGTTTCCTCTTTTTGTTGACTCCGGACGCCCTGATTTTCTTTTGCTACAATATATTTATCAGGCGTCGGTTACATCGCATTACATATTCCGCATGCACAACGACATCCCATCCGTCCATGCTTTGCACTTCGCGCGACGCCCGCGTCCAGTCAAATCGTATCTGCTGCTCTGCGTCGCTCGTCACACGCAGACGCAAGACACCAGACATCTTGCAGTTTGCGTCTGCCCCCGCGCGCTATACACCATACATCTAGCTTACCAACCAGCGGCGCTGATTTCCTCACACAGATTCTGTTGCATGCATGTATCACACACTCCATCACCGTGAACCGTGCCTTGTTTTACCCCTTGTTTATCTGGTCAGCCTTTGCATCTCTATTAGCACACAGGTTACAACAACGAGAATCATTCAAGTCCCTGTTAATATCATCCTTTGTGCGTGCCTTGTTTACTAGCTGGCTTGATTGAAAAAAAAAGTAAACAGAAAGAAAGAGAAAAAAAGAAAATAAAGAAAAAAAGAGAAAAAAAAAGAGCAAAAGGAAACAGAGAAGAAATATTTGCATAGTGCCGGCCGGTTCACATCTTTTGAAATATCTCTTGTTGTTCAGAACTGTTACTTGCTTGGTGCATATACGTGATAATTGTTGCACATCTTCTGCTCTTCATCGCCATACGCTACGTTTATACCTCACTTATATCTAGCTATTTAGAGCTATTATATTTTTATCGGTTTCCACTCTCTTGATTCAGTATCTAGGCTTAGATTGTTTTATCTCTTACTAGTCGACTGCCAGCACTAGTTAGGAGTTTGAACAATTATTCAGCTTACGTTACTTTTTGCTTAATTGTGCCACATATTGTGAGTTGAGGAAACCTTAACCAAGCTTCACTTCCTATATTGTACCTTGTTCGGTTACTTGGCAATCGCTATATCCAACTTCGATGACTTTTGATTGCTCCAAAGGCCGACAACCACTGCAGAGCGGTAAGAACCGGTAAGAGCTTGGTCATTGCTAGAGAGTTGAACGACATTTTTACCACCTCCGAGTAGTATTGTAGGAACATTATACTTGTGATTTCGTTCTTGTTTGATACTAACAATGGCAGATTCTAGAGTGATCAATAGTTGGGCCGCGTCTGTTGTGGGAGATGACTTGCCATATGTTGATACAAATCACTCTTTCCCGCCGCAGATGGTACGACGATGGTCACAAGATGTACATCATGGTAGAAACACACATGCTCAGGTTACTTCTTTGCCAAATTTTGAGGGTAAATATGACCCCGATTCGTATATTGATTGCGAAATTGAGGTAGAAGAAATATTTGGTAGCCATGATTTTTCTGAGCATAAGAAAATAAATGATGTCACTCAAAGTTTTTCCGGTTTTGGCTCAGTTTGGTGGAGAAATTATTGTCGGGGAAATATTTATAATAGACCTACTACATGGAAATCTTTAAAATTTGTTATGTGAGACCGATTTGTTCCTTCATACCATGCTAGTGATTTTCTTAGAAAATTGCAATGTTTAGCACAAGGCAATAACACTGTTAAAGAATATTATGATAATTTGTGTACTAGTTTGCTTCGTTGTGGATTAGAAGAATGTGAAGAAGATTTTTTGAATAGATTTTGGAGAGGTTTAAACCATGATATACAAGACATAATATTGCATGAAGTATTATATTCCGTCGACAATTTGTTTCGTTTTGCCTGTAAAGCCGAACAGAAATTAAGAGGATGCGTATACACGAAGAACAAGTGTGCGATGGAATCCCCATCAAAGAAGGTTACTTCCTCCGCTGCACCACCAACTATGATTGCGCCACATGGAGTTTATGAGGCATCGTCACCGACCGCTCTTATTTCATGTGAGCGAGGACTACAAGGTAATAATGAAGGTACTGATTTGCTCACACCACCTATTTTAGATGATTATCTTGCTGATTTGAGTTCACCATGTGATCAAACAACTAAAATATTCGTTGATTTGAGTGCACCCAATGAATTAAAGGCCACCTTTGTTGAACGATGTGACTTAATACTTAAATCTGTTTTTGATCGCATACAATTGATTAAACATGATGAAGTAATTGCTAGAATTTCTCATGGTAATTCTTTGTATTCTCTTTTGATGGATCCACCTATGCATTTGTCACATGCAAGAACTAAAAGTGCTGAAATTTTTAACTTAGATGTTCAAACAGATGAATGTTATGCTCTTATTTGCAAAGAAGTTTTGTATTCGTTTGAGGATATGCTTCCTTCTTTGCCTCATGTTGTCGCTAACCTTTTGCAAGAGTGTCATGATGTTTTCTCAAAGGAAGTACCACCAGGGCTACCACCCATGAGAGGAATAAAAACGAATGACATATACATATACCATGAATACATCTTCTTTCTTTTGTTCGTACATTTTCAGATTGTCCAAAGCCGAGGACGGCTTTGTTTTCAAGAAAGGGAGGAGGATGTGGACATGGCATCTACGGATACGACCAAAAATAACGCAGAATTATGGTCGACAATAATATATATTTTAAAGGCGATTTCTATTAACAATTTCATGAATTTTTTTATGGTCGAAAACAAAGATACAACACCTCTTTTTATTACATGCAGAATTATGGAGTATTTGTACAAGTCACGTGTCAAGATGCGAGACGAAGACACGGAAAATATGTGTGCGCACGCGGAAATTAAGCCATCAGAAATAAAGACCGAAAGAGACTTACTTAAAGATGGAGAATGAAGATACATGTCTAAATCTACAAGAAGTAGCACTTGCATGCACGTCCCCTGCCAGACCGTGCATCATGCATGCAACGTCCACAAGACCACAAAAGCAAAACCAGCCACGTACATGGGTCGAGAACTTTTGATGCCCGAGGATTGCAACAATGGGCCAATAAATTAATGCGGCTAGGCCATGTAGGTCTCCCGTACGAGCCTTCTCCTGATGGATATTTGCTTCGATCGTATCTGTCCAGATGGGACACATCGAGGCGCACCGAGGGCGGCGGCCGTACGCTAATAAATAGTTAGCTATTGTTAGGTTTAGACTTCGGGTTTTATTGTATTGTCTAGCTTTCTCTACAATTCGCATCTATGAGACGTGTAGGATTACCGCCTTGTCAGATCTACAGTGGAACCCCAATTTTTCATCTAGTTCGTGTACACAATTTATCATCCGCAATTTCAGTTGCAATTCACCTTTGTTCTTGCTGGTTCTTCGGTTGCTTGCAGGAACTCGAACCTCGTTGTTCAGGTTGATCGTGCCTACGGCAAGCTCAATAACCATCGAAGATTGGTTTAGCGTTTGTCGAGGCGTATCGTCGGGTACAGTATAGTCGGATCGTCAAGGTCAAAATCCACCAAATCGATATTTATCCCCTCTCTCATCGAAAGATCGGGCCACCGTCACATCAGTGGCACACATGAGGTGTAAAGTAGCTACAGTGTACAAGCTTATTGCTGACATCGTAGGACAAACTCATTAAATGCACTGGTTACGTGCCCTCCAACTTTATCAGGGACGGTAACAGGACCCGTCCCGTCCGTTGCCGCCTCATCCTGCCTCGACACGTGTCCAGGCTGACGAGGCATGCAACGCCAGGCTGGCTGGCTAGTTGCTATGCTGGCGCGGTGGCAGGGCCTTTACGAAGATCTGCATGCTACCACGCAGGTGCTTGCTTAATTGGCAGGCTGGTCGCTATGTTGGAACGACTGTGAGGTGGCAAAACTTTGTCGGGCGCAGGCCTGGCTGTGGCCCCTCAATTATCCCCAGCAAGGGTCTTGTCGGGGCCTTGTAGTCGTGCCCGGCAAGGGCCTTGCCCGGGGTCTTCATTCTATGGTCTCCACATGGGCTTGTAGGCCACCAATCTTCACAAAGATCTGCATGCTACTATGCACACGCCCCTGAGTCTTGGCCTTGATGTTGTTGATGGTGCCAGAGCTCTCAGTCTCGAGGGTGGTAGCTTCGCTGGTGCTCCGCAAGTTTCCCCGGCAAGGCTCTTGCTGGGGCTACATAGGCCGCCCCGACAAGGGTGTTGCCGGGGGAGGTCTAGCTTGTCTTCTGCTCTTTATTCACTGGCTTGAATGCTTGTCTTGGTAGTCTTGTATTTTTGTCTTCTTCTGTCCTGCCAAGCCTTGCCGCAGATGTGGCTGCGACTGCCCGTGCACAAGTAAGGGTTACAGAAGGGCCCATACTTATGTACACCGACACGCTTGCACAGTCATGGTGATTTTATACCACACTAGCATGGCACACGGTTAAGCCAATGCACCCATGTCCGTTGCACGTCATCCGAGTATTCGCATATAGCACCATTTGGCAGCAAAAAGTGTGAGAGTGGGTCAGAAGACAACCACACCAGCATGTGGCCCAAATATATATGAATGAAAAGGGTGGTGTGTGATCTTCAAATTCCCAATGCACAACTTTGACTGTGCGGGCCCACGGGTGGGCGCTCGTCGAAGATTGGTGAGAGGGGCCAGAAGTCAACAACCACTTGGAAGTGGCCAAATATATGTAGGAATATAGGGTGTGATGTTTAAATACACATTGCAAACCGGAAAGCCCCCCTTGGATATATGTATAATTATAGTCTAAGGTCATAGCTAGCTAGGGTGCTTGCCCCCCACCCCCACTTCATGTTGGCGGGATGCATGCACGTACTCATACTTTGGTCACACATGCATGTCGCCATGACCTACCATCAGACGGACCAATGAATCTATCGCTTGGTCAAACGACCAATGTTGTTGTCGATGAAAAATGGATAGAATACACCCCTTGGGCCAATAGATTGGAGCATCATCAAAAATCGCACAGGAGGAGCCACAAAACCAGCACCACCTGCATGTAGCCCAAAATGATGTATGTTGGAAGGGGTGATGTGTTTTAAATATCAAATAATGCACAATTTAGATGTGGCACCTTCCTCTCAATACAGACAACCCCCATGAAAGCCAGGTAATTAAGGATGACATACGTAGGGTACGGTGTCAGTCCAACCCACCAATTCGAGCGTGTGGGAGGGAATGCTGAGAACGCATGAGCTCGAACTTTGCTCAAACATGTCACCGTGACCCGCCCTAACACAAGCTAGGAGGAATCAATTCATGGTCAAACCCCCCTCGTTACCGGTCAAAGGGATAATATATATAGACCCCGGGGACTCCATAGATATGCATGTCATCTAAAACTGCACAAGGGAGATGGGGTCAATCAGAAGACCCCCTATACCCTGCATGCGGCCCGAAAATATGTATGGGTGGTGTGTGATGTGTTAAAATCCCCAATGCACAACTTCGATGGGGCACCAACTACATTAAAAAACAAACGTCATACCCCCCAAGTCAGGTTACGTACGATGCCAGTTCCCCAACT